>NC_029774.3:8863401-8915127 GCF_000817695.3 Arachis duranensis | reverse complement strand
GAGAAGGGGTGGGATATGGAGGAGGAAAACGTTAGCTGACCAAAGTCACCGGACGCTGAACCTGACACCTGTGACCCCTCTCTTTCTGTTTTCTTTCAATTCATTCATATAATCGTAAGTTCCCAAATTTTGCTGAGTTCAACTCGACTCGACTCACCCTAACTCGTTCCCTTCCCTTCCCCTCTCTTTTCTCTCTCTTTATTTGTTGTATCTGTCAGCTACCCTCACCTCACCTCACCTCACCTCACCTTACCTTACCTTCGCACTTCTCCGCCATATTCCTCTCTATCTCTATCTATCTATCTATCTATTCACTCTTCACTTCCACCACCGCCATTCCTTATTCTTATTCTTTCTCTCCGTGAGTATGCTAATTAATTAATTAATTCTTTATTTCATTGCGTTTTATCTCTCTTCAATTTTATTTTATGTTTAAATGGCATGGATCTTTTGCTTATCTGCATTTCCCCCCCTTTTATTACATGCACTTGTTATTCCCCTTCTTTTTTTAGCTTTTCTTTTGTACCGATACCGCCCCATAAGCTTTACGCACTAATGATTTAATTCTTGATTGTTTCTTTGTTTTTCTTGGAGGTTAATTTCATTGACATTTTTAGACTAGTTGTTGTTGGTGGTGGTGCTGGTGGTGGTGGTGGCGGGTGTTGTTTGGGGTTAAAATGTCTTACATGTGCCCTTTTTGTTCTCTGCTGAAATTTGGTATTGGGTTATGTGAATTTTAGCTTATCGTTTATTGTGTTTTGCTGATACTTAGTTTTTTCGCAGCTTCTGAGAGCTTGGTGGTGTGAATTAGGAATTGGTGATTTTTCGTTGTTCTTCGTCTTTATATAAGAGTTGTGTTTTACTTTTCCCCTAATAGAAAAATCAAATACAACTTGAGTTTGTCTCAGAAAGTATTAGGGTTGTGGGGTTTGGTATTGTTTTTTCTTTTGCTTTAGGGTTATATTGTTCTCCCCCATGTGAGATAATTGAGGAGTCCAGAGTCCCTTTGTTTTAATGGGCTACCATATGTTATATTCATTAGCTGTGGCAAATGGATGAGATTGCTTACCCTTATCTTGGAATTGAAATCTACTGCTCCTGCAGAGCTGTGTAAGTGATTCTTTATTTGGTTGTTATTCTTAATGTAAAATTCTTTTCTTCACAGCAGAATTATATGTGATGCGCATGCCAACACTTTCTAAAGTTGAATAATGGCTGTTGAGGCTTCTGACAAACCAGTTTTGCCCAACAAGTTTGATGATGACGATGATGATAATATGCCGTTAACTATAAAACGGTACTCATCGAATAAGAAAAGCCAATTGCATTCAGATGTAAAGAAGTCAACTTCACATAGTCAAGATGGTCATACATACAAGAGGATTTCTGGCGTGCCTTCTTCAAATGGTCAATCTTCTAGCTCTAGTGCACAGAGGGGTAATAATTCCTCATCTGCTAAGGCTTCATCATTAAGATCCCCCCCATCTTCAAGCTCTAATGCACAAAAGGGTAATGCTGCTCCATCTGCTAAGGCTTCACCATTGAGATCACCCACATCTTCAAGCGCTAGTGCACAGAAGGGTAATGCTGCTCCATCTGCTAAGGTGTCACCCTTGAGGTCACCATCATCTTCAAGCTCTAGTGCACAGAAGGGTAATACTGTTCCATCGGCTAAGGCTTCGCCTTTGACATCTCCTTTGAGATCTCCTGTAGGTGTCTCAAAACGACCAAATTCACTTGCCAACTCCACTTCTGCCAAGTTGCCTATGGCAAATTCAAAACCTCCTCATCCAGGAGATAAACCAAAGCCTCTTATTAATCAGAAAGTGTCTGGTGATGTTAAAAAGGAAACAAAATCAATCAAAGATTCTTCAAAGAATTATTCTGAAGATTCAGAGGATGAGGAGGATAATAAACCATTGAGTGCTAGGTTGAAGGTGAACAGTAACCACAACAAAGCAACCCCGGTCATCATCAAGAAGTCTGATGATAATTCTGATTCTGATGATAATGTCCCTTTGTCAACAAAGATAAACTGGAATTCAAACATGGGAACATCCAGTAGTAATTATGACAACTCTGATCAGAAAAAGCCTATTCCAAAAGTTCAGAAAGAGCCACAAAATGGTTCTGGGGCAAGTAATAAAAGACCCATAGATAACAGTAATTCCATGAACTCTTCTGCAAAGAAGTCAAAGATTTCAGAGCCAGCCTCGTCAGTGAAGCCTAAGCAAAGCTCTATGAAAGTTGAGCCAAAGGTAGAGGATGATGATGATGATGTACCTATTTCCCAGAGAATCAAGAAATCGGCCACATCAGCTAATAAATCATCTTCTATAAAACAGGTGACAAAGATCACTAAAGTTAATAAGGCTAGTACCAAATCTTTTAAGAAACAAGCCAAAAACAAGAAGTTGAAAAAATCAGGAAGTGGTTCAGAATATTCCAAATCCACTAAACTTCTTCCTAGCTCTGGTGACGGCCAGAAAAAATGGACAACTTTGGTTCACAATGGCGTCATTTTCCCTCCTCCTTACAAGCCCCATGGGATAAAGATGCGCTACAAGGATCAAGATGTTGATTTAACTCCCGAGCAAGAGGAGGTTAGGTCTTTTCTCTGGAAACTGTGTTCTTTCATCTTCAAGTGACTGATTGCTCTTGTTAATTAATGTTCTTCAATTTATAAAGTCTCTTACCTTAGAGTAGCTGACAGTATTATGAACTAAAATACATATTGCAGGTTGCAACAATGTATGCAGTCATGCTAGATACAGATTACATGCTGAAAGAAAAGTTCAAGGAAAATTTCTGGACTGATTGGCGTAAATTGCTAGGAAAGAATCATGTAATTCAGAATTTGAAAGATTGTGACTTTAGACCAATTTACAACTGGTTCCAAAGTGAAAAGGAAAAGAAAAAACAAATGACTGCAGATGTAAGTTGGTAGCTTTTTTATAGACTTCTCAATATTTTAATAGAATTTGATATATTAAAGCATTACTTTTGCTCTTAGGATTTCTGGTTTGCACCCGATATATGCATGCAGTGATTTGTTTTAGAGAGATGTAATTTTGAATTTAGCTGTACGTCTATGTAGTCCTAATAATAGAGTACTTCATGTCTTTGGTCATGCTCTACATAGTTTGATGATCTTGCAAGATACAAGTTTGTTGATTTGTTAACAACTTCCGGTAGGGAGTAGAGAAGCAACTAGGTCAATTTGCAATCGTCCTGCTAAATTTTACAGTTGTGACCCCGTTGTCGGCCCAACATCAGTCTCATTTTTAAGGATCTGGGATTAGATGTTCTATGTTTGTATATCCGTACACAGTTACATCTGCATGTATGTATGTTCGTATTGGCTACTTAATTAATCTTTGAATTTCATAAGTCATTTATTTGATTGTTAAGTGTTAAAGCTGTTCGTCTGCAGGAGAAGAAGGCCTTGAAGGAGGAGAAAACAAAACAAGAAGAGAAATACATGTGGGCCATTGTTGATGGTGTGAAAGAGAAGGTTTAGTCTGGTTTCCCTTTTCTCAAAAAATATTTGTCAATTTATCTTTTGGATTTCTTTCTTAGGATTTTCTGGAGAATTTATGACCAGTGATCAGGCCATTATATTTTGCAGGAGAAGTAATGTGTTACATTCTCTTTACTTGGTCTTGCTTTAGAGGTTGTTAGGAATTTTTGTTATCAAATTTGAATGTTCACTTTCACTTTATATTTTGATCTTTAGTTGGTGCTGGATTGGTCTGCGAGTCTGGACCACTGGGGCACCAACAATCCTCTGATTATCATTTCATACCTTTCCGTGTCTATTATCCATGTATTGTTTGGTAAATTGTTTTCATATCCTTCAACTTAAGGAAGTTTTGCTGCTGTAACTTGCAATCTAGTCTTTGGGTTTTATCTATCAATATGAGTTTCACTCTAGTATTAAGTCAATGGCACATTAGAAATCAAGGCAAAAATTGAGAAGAATGCACGTGCAACATGACATCATTGTGTTTATATTGTTAATATTTCAGTATAATTGTTTGTGTTTTTATATCTATTATACACATTTTTCATTCAAGCTTTCAATTTTTAAATATATCCTCATAATGCTATTCATTACAGAAAAGAGAAAAAAGGGGGCGGTGGAGGGATCAAACTACGACTAGTTCTTATTAAATCTTTATTATTTCAGGTTGGTAATTTCAGAGTTGAACCACCAGGATTGTTCCGAGGCCGTGGGGAGCATCCTAAGGTAATGATACATTTGACTGGAGTTTGATGTGCAGATTTTCCTCATTTGATTGTTTCATTCAAATAGTGGCTGCATCTCCAGAACATTTACCCATTTCAGTAGCTTCCATTACCTATTCACTGATTGCAACCAATTTTATCAGATGGGAAAATTGAAAAGGCGCATTCATCCAAGTGATATCACAATTAATATTGGAAAGGATGCTCCAGTTCCTGAATGTCCTATTCCTGGCGAAAAGTATGAGCCTATCAAATCTTATCCAAAAAAGAGGACTTTTGGCTCTGTTTTTTATCATTAAATTTTGTAATCTTACAGGTGGAAGGAGATAAGGCATGATGATACAGTTACATGGTTAGCCTTTTGGAATGACCCAATCAATCCAAAGTTATTCAAATACGTGTTTCTAGCAGCTAGTAGTGCCCTAAAGGGTCAAAGTGACAAGGAAAAGTATGAGAAAGCCAGGATGTTGAAGGTGCTTGCATGCATTGCTAGATTATTTGAACTAGTCTTTCTCTTGCACACTGTTTTTGGATGACACTTAAATGGAATTCAATTCCATTGGTTCTTGATTTCTCTGTGCAGGATTATATAGAGAACATTAGGGCTGCTTACACAAAAGATTTTAAGAGTAAAGATATTACTAAGCAGCAAATCGCTGTTGCTACTTATCTTATTGATAAATTAGCTCTGAGGGCTGGCAATGAGAAGGTATAATATCTGTCTATTCCCTCTTCACCAAAACATTTATATACCGGAATATATATTAAATCATCAAGTCAATTTGAATGAAAATCACTTGTTTGTGTCATTAAAGTTGTCCATATTCTAAATTGAAAATCACTTGCATGTTTTATTTGATAGTTTTGTTTTCCAAATATTTCTAAGATGTCACATAAACAATGGGGCAAAAATGCAAAATCTGAGCTTGTTTGTCAGTTGTTGCAATAAAGTCCTGTGTTGTTTGGGATGAGATCTTGACCTTTTGATTGGTATTTACTGAAAAGGTTATTTTGATGGATGGATTATATTCCTTTGTTGATTCAAAGGAGGTTATTCTCATAATCCTGGCTGGAACTACAATTGTGTGAACTGGATTAATTGGAATATTTTGAATGTGTAATCCTGGCATGGTCTCTTAGTTTATATATTGCCTTCTTCCTCACATATTGCTTCAAGTTTTCATGTGTTTTTTCCCTCAGGATGATGATGAAGCTGATACTGTTGGTTGTTGTACATTAAAAGTGGAGAATGTGACCAGAGAAGCTCCCAACAAACTGAAGGTAATTTTCAGTAAGGGTTGATGAATATATGTCCTTTGGGACATTCTAAAATTTTCCCAATCCCTCTCCTAAGGTGGTTTATGATCAATTTATACTTGATGGTTGGCATATTTCCTTTTTGTTAAATTACAGTTTAACTTCCTTGGTAAAGATTCTATCAAGTATGAGAATACAGTTGAGGTTGAGCTTCCTGTTTACGATGCAATTTTGAAGTTCCAAAAAGGTCAGGAACTGTCTTCCATCACTAAAAAAAAGAAGAGAAAAAGACAAAGAAACTTTATTTGTTACCATTATAAGTGAGAAGCTTTCAAATACGTTCCTGTTATTAATTTTCAGATAAGCGCCCCGGTGATGATCTTTTTGACAAGTTGGATACAAGTAAATTAAATGCTCATCTGAAGGAACTCATGCCTGGCCTAACTGCAAAGGTCTTCCGTACATTCAATGCATCTATCACGTTGGATGATATGGTAAGAACTGCTTTATTGAAATAGCATGTTCTGTGTAGTAGCAATTGGCATTTGTATATTTTGTTAATAATTCTATGTCTGACATTGAAAGTGCTCTTTCGTCCACCCTTATCCATTCAGGTTAGAGGGCAATTTTAACTACTGAAATTTTCTATTAGATTTTAATTTTGGCACCATTGGAATATTGGATTACCTCTTTACATGTCGAAGGTCATATAAAAATGATAGTACAAAGCACAGAACTATATAATAGCTCTGCCAATACACATGGGAAAAAACACAAAATCTTCTCTTGGAGCTACTCACCCGTGAAATTCTATAATAAATCCTTGTGCTTCTAGATATATTCCAAGTGGAAAGTTCATTTCTTATGTATTTATGATGATTTCTTGTGTTGGATTATATATGGACTTGCATGCTTAATTTTCCTGGAATCATGTGACAACAGTTGAATAAGGAAACTAAAGAGGGTGATGTTGGCGAAAAGATTCTTGTTTATCAACATGCAAATAAACAGGTAATTTCACTAAGTGATCAATTCTTTATACCAATGATATTGCATTTGTGTAATTTTTTTTTTCATGTTCAAGTTTTATTGACGTGTGTTTTCCGTAAAAGGTTGCAATCATTTGTAATCATCAACGCAGTGTTTCAAAATCTCACTCGTCACAAATTGAAAGGTTAACAAACAAGATTGGTGAGCTTCAGGTAATGGACTTGTTACTGGGTGAATTTCTTGATTGATATGCTTGAGTTTTACAGTAGACTTGCCTTGTGGCTCATAAACATATAATTGGATTTGGCTTAATCTTGTAGGATGTTCTGAAGGAGCTAAAGACAGATTTGGACAGAGCAAGGAAAGGAAGGCCCCCTCTAAAGGGTTCAGATGGAAAGACAAAAAAGACCTTAGCCCCTGAAGCGTAATATACCTTTTCCGAAATTCTTAATGATTGCTTTGATTAGATGTGATGTATAATTTTGGTAAATGTAATGCACAGGCTAGAGAAAAAGATCTCTCAAACCAATGCAAAGATTGAGAAAATGGAACGCGATATGAAGACAAAAGAAGATCTGAAAACTGTGGCATTGGGCACGTCCAAGATAAACTATCTTGACCCTAGGATTACAGTTGCCTGGTGCAAACGGCATGAGGTTCCCATTGAAAAGGTGCTGGCTTCTTTTCTTGTATATGATAAGTTATTTTGTTGTGTTTCAGCATATTTTTGGATAAAATCATCAAAAATCAGTTTTTGCATACCTGCATTAATTTTAAAAATAATCAAAATACTAGTTCACTGCATCTTTTTCTTTCTTTTTTATTTCTTTTTCAAATGCAAAAATAGTAGTTTCACAGGAAAGTCAGTTTTGAGCTTTTCAATCATATAAAGATTAGAACTAAGATCACATGAGAGAAAATAAATGTTCCATAGAAGTTATCCATGTGTCTCCCCAACTGATAAAACCAAAATCCAGTATGGGGGCTGCTGTTTGAGTGCTTCCTAATTGATGGCATGTGGTTTTACACCTCAAATTATGCTTATAGTTCCCTTTGGTGAGCTGTGACCTGTGTCATCATAGAACTCATTTTGTCACTTAAATATTTTTTGTGAAATGCTCAGATATTCAACAAATCGCTGCTGGCAAAATTTACTTGGGCAATGGATGTGGATCCTGAATTCAGATTCTGAGATCCCTAAATGGAGGGCATGTTGCAATGCTGCTGGGGGAAGACATTTCTTTCTTACTCATTTCTTCTCTATAATTTTTATTTTATTTTTTTTTTCTGTTTTTCTCAAGTCCAGCGGAAATTAATGTTGTAACTCATCTAATCTAATTTATGGGGTGAGTTTCCCCCTTTCTCCATTTGACTGGTTTTATGTTTAAACCGCCAGCCATTCATAGTTAAGATTTTAATGTGATACACATTGGCAAATGTGGAAAGAGTTAAAAGTTTTGTACTTCCATTCTTCAATTTTTATTTATTTATTTTTTGGTATTCTATCATTAGTACCATATCACATAAGTGAATTTCAGCCTTTTAGGATACAACACTCAACAGTAGTACCCGATGCAAATCACAATGGAGTTTAATTGCTTTGATTTAGTTAGCTCCTTAGGTTTAGTTCTTTACTTCTTAGTGTTTCATGATTTTAACGAAGGATGATTTATTTGTTAAAAGTTTTGTTGGCCCATGTAATAAGTAGTTATATATATTTTTTCAATAACATTTGAATTTGGTACGGCCAGGCCCACCTATAGCATGGGCCGACCCGACCCAAACGGTCGGGTGTGAGGCAACCGAATACCAATCCAGACACGCGTCTCGGACAGCTCTCTACTACAGCTGTGTGAGAAAGCTTCGGGAAAGATGTGTTCTGCCCTTACGGGACTTACTTCTGACATGGTATATAAGGGGAGGGTTTTACCCCTCCTCCAAGGTATGACACACACCACTTTATCCCCCTTTTTTTGCCTGCACACTCAACTGACTTGGGCGTCGGAGTGTCTTTGCAGGTGACACCCCCCTCCACACCAGAAACTCGGGAAGTCAGCTGTTCCAGCTCTATCTCCGCAACCCTGAACCAGGCAGAAACCTCACCTTACCACCCGAGGGATCTCCCCAAACCGTTCGGTACCCGAGCTACCAAACATTGACGCCGTCTGTGGGAACTCCCTAAATGGACATCGTACATGGTCCAGGGGACCATGGCCGCGGAGCAGGCCTTGAGGGGGCAGCCTCCGTCGCTTCTCCCCGGGAGCGGCAGAGATACCCCCCGCGACATACCGAGTCACATTCAAGGGCCCAAGAAAGACGCCCCTTTGGGGGAACGGGCGGTGATAGCACTAGGATAATGCAAGAACTGCGCCATAGGGTGCAGAACCTGGAGCGCCAACTGGCGGATCAGGAGCACTATCAACAAACTTCCGATCCCAATTACTCCCGTCTCCCGAGAGTCGAGGAAGAACCTTCCACAGAAGCTGCTCCCAGTGCACTCCCAACTCAAGATCGGAATCGAAAAGTAATTGGGAGGACCAGGAACACCTGATAAGACGACACGACCCCTTCATCTACGCCTGACCTCGAGGAACTCGCGCCACGGGGCGAGGTTGGGAGGATGACGGAGAAATAATGACGAGAGCGCGACGACATGTGATCATGGGGGCAACCCGTTTTCACCATTCCATCCTCGAAGTCCGGCTACCAAAGCACTTTGATAAGCCGACGGATATGAGGTATGATGGAACTCAAGATCCACAGGAACATCTGACGGCCTTCGAGGCAAGATTGAATTTGGAAGGGGTAAGCGACGAGGTCAGGTGCCGTGCCTTCTCGGTCACCCTAGCGGGACCTGCAATACGGTGGTTTAACAACCTCCCGCAGGGCTCGGTGGCTAGATTTTCGGACATTAGTCGCGCTTTCCTAGCCCAATTCACTACTTGAATCGCGAAGGCGAAACACTCGATAAGTTACTCGGGGTGACACAAAGGCACGGTGAGCCGACTAGAAAATACTTGGACCGATTTAACGATGAGTGTTTGGAAATAGACGGTCTAACCGATTCGGTGGCCAGCCTGTGTCTGACGAACAGACTTCTGAATGAGAATTTTAGAAAGCACCTCACCACGAAGCCAGTGTGGACAATGCAGGAGATCCAAAGTGTAGCCAGGGAATACATTAACGATGAAAAAGTCAGTCAAGTCGTGGCTGCCAACAAGCGGCAGCCCTCTTATAATCAAACCCGGCAACATGGTAGCGGAGAAAGACAGAAGGAACACGCCAGAGACGGCAGTTCGAGCAAGACACAAAGGCCGTTTCCTCGAGTCGGGAAGTTCACCAATTACACCCCGCTCACCGTCCCCATCATAGAAGTTTATTAACAGATAGCCGAGAAGGAAATTTTGTCGAAGCCCCGACCTCTGAAGGACTGGACCGAGGGAAACAAGAGCCTCTATTGTGACTACCACAAAGGCTATAGACAAGACTCAGGATTGCTTCGACTTGAAGGACGCGCTGAAACAAGCGATCCGGGATGGAAAACTGGCCGAGTTCTCCCATCTCATCAGGGAGCCAAGGAGGCGAGATCGTGACCGCGAGGGAGAGGACAAGACCTGCGTGGTGAAGCGACGTCACGAGCTTGAGGACAACGAGCACGGCCTTACCATAGTGAACGTGGTAATAGCAAGAGAGGCACCTCCAAGGTCGAGGTCGGCACACAAGAAAGACGCCAAGGTTCTGACGGTCTCCTCATCCTCCGTGCGAGGCTCCAAAAGGCTCCCGTCCATCTCATTCGGTCCGGAGGACCAATGGTTCGATGAGGCTACGAAAAACCCTCCCATGGTCATCACGGCCAGAGTGGGAACTAACCTCATCAAGCGTATCCTCGTGGACACCGGGGCTGACTCGAATATCATGTTTCGCAACGTGTTCGATGCCTTGGGCCTACAGGATGCCGATTTAAAGACGTACCAACACGGTGTTGTGGGTTTGGGCGACCACTTCATCAAGCCAGATGAGATAATCTCCCTACCAATATCTGTAGGGTCAAGACAGGGGCGAAGGTCGGTAATGGCCGAGTTCGTGGTCCTATGAGACTCCACGGCCTACAACGTCATCCTAGGGAGGAAGACTATCAACGACCTCGGAGCAGTGATCAGTACGAAGATGGTGGTAATGAAATTAGTCGCTGATGACGGATCCGTAGGATCCATAAAAGGAGATTTGAAAACGGCAATCGCTTGCGACAACGCCAGTCTCTCCTTAAGGAAAAAATCTAAAGAAGTTTCGGGGGTTTTCCTCGCCGACCTGGATGCTAGAGTCGACGACAAGTCCAGACCCGAACCAGAGGGGGACCTGGAAAAGTTTAGGGTCGGGGACACGGGGGAGAAGTTCACATTCGTAAACAGAAACCTCCCACATGAATTGAAAGAGCCTCTAGTGGAAATGATCAGGGCCAATGGCGATTTGTTTGCTTGGACGCCAGCCGACATGCTGGGAATAGACCCCCAACTCATGTCACATCACTTGGCCGTCAAACCAGAGGCCCGACGGTGGCTCAAAGGAAAAGGAAGATGTCACACGAGAGAGCAGAGGAGGTGGCCATGCAGTCGGCCAGCCTCCTCGAGGCGGGGTTTATCCGAGAGCTAGACTACTCGACCTGGCTATCGAATGTGGTTCTGGTAAAAAAGCACAATGGGAGATGGAGGATGTGTGTGGATTATTTCGATCTCAACAAAGCATGCCCCAAGGACTGCTACCCCTTCCCCAATATTGATGCACTCGTTGACGCGGCGGCGGGATACCGGTATCTGAGCTTTATGGATGCTTATTCCGGCTACAATCAAATATCAATGCACCGGCCTGACGAAGAGAAATAGCGTTCATAACGCCGGGAGGAATCTATTGCTATAAGGTGATGCCGTTCGGCCTGAAAAATGCAGGGGCCACATACCAAAGGTTGATGAACAAGATATTCAGCGACCTTATGGGCAAGACAATGAAAGTCTACGTGGATGATATCCTTGCAAAAACCACCCGGCCCGATGACCTCCTAAGCGACCTGGGAAATGTGTCCGCGGCCCTCGGCAACACGGCATGAGGCTCAACCCGCTTAAGTGCGCCTTTGCCATGGAGGCCGGAAAGTTCCTAGGATTTATGATAACTTAAAGAAGGGTGGAAGCCAACCCTGAAAAATGCCAAGCAATACTTCAAATGAAGAGTTCGGGCTGTGTCAAAGACGTTTAGAGGCTAGCAGGAAGACTCACCGCGTTGTCCCGCTTCCTCGGAGCGTCGGCAGTGAAGGCCCTGCCCTTCCTCAACCTGATGAGAAAGGGGATAGCATTTGAATGGAACCCGACGTGTGAGGAAGCGTTCAATCACTTCAAAGACATCCTTGCAACACCCTCGGTACTCAGGAAGCCCAGGGCCAGAGAACCACTCTACCTGTATCTGGCCATAACGGAGGAAGCGCTTGCAGCGGTTTTGGTGCGGAAGAAGGGAAGGTTCAACAACGCATTTACTTTGTGAGTAGAGCACTGTAAGGAGCAGAACTGAGATACAGCAAATTGGAGAAACTGGCACTAGCACTCCTGACCTCTTCCCGTAGGCTAAGGCAATACTTCCAAGGCCACCAGATTGTCGTGAGAACAGACTAGGGAATCCATCAAGTGCTCCAGAAACCTGACTTGGCGGGAAGAATGATGACTTGGGCCATTGAGCTCTCCCAGTATGATTTGCGATATGAGCCCCGACACGCGATCAAGGCGAAAGCAATGGCAAATTTCCTGGTTGAAGTGACGGGAGACCCAACCGAAAAAACAGGCATACAGTGGAGGCTCCATGTGGACGGGGCCTCCAACCAAACGTCCGGAGGTGCCGGGATCATCTTGGAAAGCTCTGCTGGGGTCATATACGAACAATCGATCAAGTTTGAGATCCCCATATCAAACAACCAAGCGGAGTACGAGGCCCTTTTGGCAGGCTTAACCCTAGCTCGGGAAGTCGGGGCGGCGAGGCTGGAAGTGTGTAGTGACTCACAGGTCGTTACCTCACAAGTAAATGGAAGCTACCAAGCCAGAGACTCGCAGTTACAGAAGTACTTGGAAAAGGTCAGAGAATTGAGCAAGCAGTTCGAGGAGGTCACGATCCAACACATTCCAAGGGAAAGGAACACACGGGCAAACCTCCTATCCAAGCTAGCAAGCACGAAACCTGGAGCCGGCAACCAATCTCTCATTCAGGGCATGGTAAAGGAACCAGTGGTTGCCCTCTACTTGACAAAGATAGGCCCCTTCTGGATGGACCCCATCACTGATTTCCTGGAAAACGGCAAACTCCCCGATGACGAGAAGGCAGCTAAAGCGTTGAGACGGGAGGCAGCCAAATATGCGGTAATACAAGGGCAACTGTTCAAAAAGGGACTCAGCCAGCCTCTATTGAAGTGCCTGCATCCCGACCAAATAGGCTACGTGCTCAGAGAGGTCCACGAGGGGTGTTGTGGTCACCACATCGGGGGCAAAGCCCTAGCTAGAAAGTTCATCCGAACTGGATATTACTGGCCATCGATGATGATGGACTCCAAAGAATTCGTAAGGAAATGCGTCAAGTGCCAAGAGAATGCCAACTTCCACAAAGCGCCGGCAACAGAATTAAGCCTATTGACGTCCTCACGACCTTCGCACAGTGGGGAATCGACCTACCGGGGCCTTTCTCAGTTGGCCCGAGGCAAGTCAAATACCTCATAGTTGCTATCGATTACTACACCAAATGGATAGAGGCTGAACCACTGGCCAGTATATCCTCATCCAATTGTCGAAAGTTTATGTGGAGGCAGGTGATAACTCGATTCAGTATCCCGGAAGTCGTTGTCTCCGATAACGGGACACAGTTCACTGACAAGAAGTTCGCGGAGTTTCTCACCGGTATGGGCATAAAGCAGAAATTCTCCTCTGTAGAGCATCCCCAGACATAGTTAGCAGAACCGGACCGAACTGGCCAGTTCGACCGAAAAACCGGTAAATCGAACCCTATACCGGTCCGGTCCAAGGATAAGACCGTTCAAGGCCGAGAACCGGAATGAACCGGCCAAAACCGGTGAAAATCGGCCCGGACCGAACCGCTCGGTCCCAACCGAAGGCGAAGCTACGACGCATCTGGATTCTGCAAGTCCACCATGCTCTCCTCACGCTCCAGTGTGCCAAGTGTCAAAGCTTTGTGTTTTTTGGAAAATTTTTCAAAATGGCTACAATGGGTTCGAACTTGTCAATTGAAGGATGCAAGTAGGACGCCCATGCCACCAAGCTACACTGCTTCTTGCCAACTTATATCCAAATTATAGTACATATAGTAACTTTTTATTATACTTATATTCAATTAATTTTAATTTTAAAGTCCCTCATTTTTAAATCAATTATATTTTATTTAACTATAAATTTTATTAATATATATATATATTAAGATAAACAAAAAAATTATTAATCACAAATTATTTTTTCTTTTCATGATTATATGATATCTATTAATATTATTTTTTTAATAAATACTTGTAGTGTATAATAATAAGTAAAGACTCACATGCAGTTGTCTTCATATGAAGTTGATAGTTGAAAATCATTAGATGATATTTAGTTAAACTTATCAAATCATTTAACTATTTTTAAATATCAACTTCACATAAAAATTAATTGTATGTAAGTTTTTATTTATAATAATATAATAATACAATAAATATAATTAATTAATAAAGTATTAAAATTTGAAAATGATAACTATTTTTATAAAAACAAAATAAAAGTACTTATAATAAAGAAAAAATAATTAAATTTTACATAATTATTTAATTATACCGGGTTAACCGGTTCAACTAGTAACCCACCAGTTGAACCAATAACCCAGTGACCCAGTAACCTCACCGGTTCGATTACCGGTTCGGTTCTAATAACTATGTCCCCAGACGAACGGTCAAGTTGAGGCTGCAAACAAGGTCGTCTTGCTGGGCCTCAAGAAGCGACTGGCTAACAAAAAAAGTGCATGGGCCGACGAACTCACCTCGGTTCTCTGGTCTTACCGAGCAACCGAGCTGTCGTCCACAAGAGAAATCCCTTTTCGCCTGACGTACGGGGTGGACGCAATGATACCCGTTGAGATCGGCGAACCGAGCCCACGATTACTTCTGAAGGGAGTGGAGGAAGCTGTGGAAAAAGACCTATCAGATGAGGCTATGGAGATGACCCATTTGTCAGAAATAGCACTAAAGCAAAGAATGACCCTGCGCTACAACACCAAAATACTCAAGAGAGAATTTGAACAAAACGACCTCGTCCTGCGGTGCAACGATATCGGGCTCCCGACTCAGGGTGAAGGTAAACTGACGGCAAACTGGGAAGGCCCCTACAGAGTTAAATAGGTGATTGGCAAGGGCGCCTACAAATTGGAGAAGTTCGATGGTAAAGAGGTCTCGAAAACTTGGAATGCAGGTAACTTGAGAAGATTCTATTCCTAACTCAAACACGCCGATCAGGCGACCTGACGAGCTCAGTGATTTACTCTTGTTAAGTACTTATTATGACAATAGACTTGTTTAATCATCGACTTATGTTTTACTTGTTGAAAATTACCCTCTCATTTACTTTCGGTTATTTACGCATCCCACGACAACAAGTTTCCTAGAACACATGTCAAATGGACGATGATACGATGCCCCGGGACTGATCACCCCGGGAGCCGACTAGGCTAACGCCATAGCAAACGGCTACAGCAAAGCCACGACTTATCCCCGCCAAATTACCAACGTAACGGTAAATAAACGCTAGCGACAAGCCAATACCAAGAAAACGGCAAACAAAATAAAATGAAAACGCTACCAGACAAGCAGAGAAAAATAATAATCACAAGCCGACCAAGCGACTACTAAAGTATATCAAATGGAAAATTCCACAAGTTCCACGACAAAATTACAAACTCAATGTAAAAATACAAGGGATCATTTCTTAGGCATATCAACAATCTTGCCATCCTTAATTGTTTTGAAGACCCCGATTGCCGACGTGTCGAAGTCAGGGGCCACGATCTTCACTTGGGCTTTAAGAGCCTCTTCTGTCATCAGGATCGCACTTTTTCCCTGCTTCACGGTCTCTCTATGTTTTTTCTTAAACTCTTCGGCTTCGGCTTGAGCGGCCTTAGCCGATGAGACGGCCGTGTCACGTTCTTTCTCCAAAGCGACCACCCGACCTTGTGTGGCATTGAGCTGGCTTTCCAAAGTCATCTCCCGCTCGGTCAAACGAGATACAGTAGCATCATAGGTCTTCAATTTTTCCTCGGCAAACGCAGCCTTCTCCTCGGCAGTCTTAAGCTTCTCCTTCGCCTCGGACAGCTGCTTCCGAAGCGTTTCAACTTGAGTTTTGAATTGATTATTGGCTGTAACAGTAGATTCGAGCTTCCTACGCAGCGACTGCATACCCGACAACTCAAACTCAGCCTTCCGAGCTATGGCCGCACCACGAATGAGGGTACGATACATCCACCACGCCTGTCCCGCAAGGTCGGTGCCATGAAAGTGTTCCTCCGTGCCGAGAAGCAACTGGGAGTCTATGAATGTCCCGACATCGAAGTTTCTCTCCATCGCGATGAGGGCTCCTTCGGGGCTGGAGAGTGACCTCTGCCTCTTGGGGGTGGGGATGACCCTCAAGTCGTCTTCTTCGGCCTCTTGGGTAGAGGACGAGTGCCCGATACCGGCCGCCTCCCCATGAATAGAAGAAACGTGCGCCCCGTCAGAATGCTTATTTGTCGACATCACGAGGTGAGGGCGCCGCCTGATCCTCCTTCCCGGGAGGGGCCTCCGGCTCCTCATCAGCCTTCTCCTCATCACTCTCCTCCAAAAAAGTTTTGTACAAACTCTCAAGGCCTGTCACCTCGGCAAACATTCCCACTGCAACAAATAAATAAACAAGTTAGTCGTTTAATCGGCGTAACTAACCAAAGTGACGATAATGCAAGAAACACAAGACAAAGCTACTCACAAATATAATTTCGGGCGACCTCCCGGTTACCCATAAGAAGGTGGGGGTTCACGTGGTTTTTCCCAAAAACGGCCAACAACACGTCGGCAATCTTTTTATCCACGGCAGACATCCCCTTGTAGGTCACCTTAATAAAAGCGTTAGACCCCGTCCCGAAACTCCAATACGTTGGGATGAGGCGTTCCCCTCTAACAACAACCAGAAGGGATGGCGGCCTTTGACTGGACGCACCTTTTATCCTTAAACCCGTGATAAGAGTCCTCGAACAAGCCATAGATGCTCCGACCTTGGACAGATCGGAAGGACATGAACCCTTTCCTCGCCTTCCCCTCCTTGGAAGGATTCGTGAGGTTGAAACAATAAAGGAAAACGTCGACGGACACCGGTAGCTCCAAATATTCACACACCATCTCGAAACAGCGGATGGAGGTCCAACTGTTCGGATGCAGCTGCGACGGCACCACGGAGATCCGATTAAGGAGCGCCATTTGAAAAGCGGAGAAGGGGATGCGAACCCCCACTTGAGTGAACATGGCTTTGTAAAACCAAATTCAATCGGCAACCCGGGGGAGTGGAAATTGAGTTCGTACAGCCGTTAGTTGGGGGCAAGAACAAAGACGTCGCAGTTAGCCTCTTCGTCAGTACCCCCACACAGGTACTTGGCCTGGCGAAACTCGATAAGCTCCTCCTCACCCATCTGGTTTGGGGAGTCCCTCAAGTCAGAAGCCACCCAAGTATATGGGTCGTAACCCGCGGCGGAGGTGGAAGCTCGTGAGACGACGCGAGGCATACCTACAGTGGGGTCACCACTCGGTTAGTCTATGAGGTCGGGAGCTCGGAAATAGTCCAGAAACTACACTTAGCCTATTCAATGACTAGAGTTAAGCGTGGCTGAAACAGAATCCAAGCAAAAGCCTAAGAAGCTAAATACCCTGAAATGGTAACCCCCCTAAACGCACCTACTTAGCGCTAAGGTCATCCAACACACAAATCAAACCAGAAAAGCAATATGCATACAGAAGAATTGATAATGAAGGTAAAATCAACAGAAAGCAAGGGATGAATGCTTACCAGGATTGATTGTGGTGATTCGAAAAGGAGGAAGAAAAGGAGCAAATGCACAGGGATGCAGAAATGATACTCTAGGAAACTTGGGAGAGAAGAAGATGAGGATGGATGGAGTAAAGATATGAGATGAAAACTGCCAGAGGCAAAACCGTTTAAAACTGCCAGACTCAAGAAGCGCGAAAGGCCTAGGAGAAAAATAGTCTTTGCGCACGGGGTTTTGAAATAACCCATTATGAGCTTTTAATGCTCTGCGAGAGAAACGAGGCGATGAACGGTTATCCCAGCAACGAACAGACGCGCGCAAGAGTCACGTCTTCTCCATGGGCGGCCGACCTGGCGACGACGTACGAAAGAGGAGATAACACGCCACCAACAACCCTCACGATTCTTTCTGGCGTGTTGGGGGCACTGTTACGGCCTGGCCCACCTATAGCATGGGCCGACCCGACCCACAAACCACCCGACCCAAACAGTCGGGTGCAAGGCGACCGAATACCGATCCGGACATGCGTTCTGGACATCTCTCTACTACAGCTGTGTGAAGAAGCTTCGGGGAAGGTGCGTTCTGTCCTTGCGGGACCCACTTCTGACACGGTATATAAGGGGAGGGTCGTACCCCTCCCCCAAGGTACGACACACACCACTTTATGCCCCTTTTTTTCGCCTGCACGCTCAACTGACTTGGGCGTCGGAGTGTCTTTGCAGGTGACACCCCCTCCACACCAGAAACTCGGGAAGTCGGCTGCTCCAGCTCCATCTCTGCAACTCTGAACCAGGCAGAAACCCCACCTTACCACCCGAGGAATCTCCCTAAACCGTCCGGTACCCGAGCTACCGAATAGAATTCTAGCTTGTACTAGTTTGGTTACTCATTTCCATTTATTGCAAGGACTTAGAAGGACACGATGAAGCGTACAAGTACAACCTGAAATTGATTATTGTCGTTTGCTACCTACGTCTTTACGAAAGAAGGGAAATGAAATCTCAAGCCGATAGTTTTACTTGAATATATATATATATATTCACACTTCAAGTAGCATCTGCATCAGCAGAACACTGTACACTGTACGAAGAGCATGGCCAATAACAAAGGTCAAGATTACAATCCAAATCAAAGGCAGCTACAAAGGAAGACCCAACAGCTATCAGAAACATATAACCATCAACTAAGAACAACTATAAGAAAACATCTGGTTCTATGAACCCGTATAACTACGCAAACTTTGTATGATCCCTCCATATTCCTTTCAAAAACTAACTTCCATTTTCATCTTCATCAATTCTTCTAGCTCCCCTCCTCATTCTTATATTTTAAATTTTAACTACTGCACACATGTTAACCACTTCAGTGCATATCCAAGTTCCAGAGCTAATGTTGTTCGCATATATATTTCAAAAACGCTCTTGCATCCCAGAAATCACAGATAATCATTGACTTTTCTTTTTCTCCTTAAATATTGCGTCATTTCTTGTCATCCAGATTGACCATAACACTGCAAAGAAAGCAACACTCCATTTCTCTCATCTCCACTTTGGCATCATTCATTGAGTTCCAAGGTTTGAAGCCACTCACCCCAAAGTTTCCATGAAAACCTGCAATTGATAAATGTGTTCTAACCCATCCTTCTTCATTGCTGCACAAGACACATACCCAAATCTCTACTTATATAATATTCATCCTGCAAAGGCTCTCTTTAGTGTTCACAATTCCTACATGTACAAACTATGCAAACGTCTTAATTTTCAGTCATGTGAAACTATAGCTTGTAATGTCCTCGGTGATCTGATCCTCTTGGTAAGCGCATGTTTGGTTTACATGTCACTAGTTAGTTTAACAGTTAAACTAGAAGCTTCACAACGTGGAGTGTAATTTGTCCAGCTTTTCAAAATACGTTTCATGCAGGGCCAAGTAATTTATGATTTTATTCTACTCGATAGTTTTTTTCGCAATCTTGATATAAATCAATCTTATACTTCCTTTTCTTTGGGTCAAACAATGTTTACTTTTTGTTATTAGAAAACGTCCAATTCTTTTATTAATTGCAAGTTTTTATTTTTATTAGAAATGTGGCAAACGAAGTTCTTTTAGAAAATGTTAACCAACGTAAGATGTATTTATTTATTAGCAGCTAATAAACATACATGGAACATTCAATTATAGGGTAAATGTAACGCTTGCAGGTGTTACTATTAGTAATTAGCATGGTACACTTCAATTTTATTTAACTCACCCTTTTTAAGCTTCTTCTAACACATACCCTCGTGTGTATTGTCAACCAATTTGATGCGGAATAGTAACATGGAAACTTGGTTCATCTTTATTATGCTCTTTCTTGGTGTCTCAATAATCATCAAACGCATACTTTACCTTGTGTTTCCACGGTATCCCCTCCCTCCGGGGCCTCCAAAAGTGCCTATCATAGGTAACTTCAAATTACTCCAACGATTCAATAAAGATCCTAAGACTGTTCTTGAGAAACTTCATGCCAAATATGGTCCAATCTTTTCTTTTCAAATGGGCTCTCATACCGACATTTTCATTGCCAATCGATTCCTTGCGCACCAAGCATTGATCCAAAATGGCAGTACCTTTGCGGACCGCCCTGTTGCTGTTCCTACCAAGAAAATCATTAGCAGCAATCAAAATGACATCCTTTTTAGCTTCTATGGTCCTGTATGGCGCGCTCTCCGGCGAAACCTCACTTCAAATATCCTCCACCCTTCACAGGTCAAGTCCTATGCAAATGCACGCAAATGGGTTTTAGATATGCTTCTTGATCGATTAAAATCCGAGTCGGGGGCTAGCAACCCCATAAGGGTCATTGATCATTTTCAATATAGCGTGTTTTGCTTGCTCAGTTTTATGTGTTTTGGTGACAAGCTTGATGAGAAGCAAATTAGGGAAATCGAGGATAGTCTACGCAGCATGCTCTTGAGCTTTACTAAGTACAATGTCTTGAATTTTTGGCCAACAATCACAAGGATATTGTTTTGGAAGAGATGGAAGGAATTCTTGCAGCTAAGAAGAGATCTAGAAGCCTTGTTGATTCCTTATATTGACGCTCGAAAGAAAGCCAAGCAAGAGAGACTTAGCAAGGATGGCAAAGAGGACAACACAAATGAGTTTGTTTTGTGCTATGTGGATACTTTGTTGGATTTGCAACTCGTGGAGGAAGATGAAGGGAGCAAGCTTGATTATGGGAATATTTGCACCTTATGCTCGGAGTTTCTAAACGCCGGAACAGATACTACTTCGACAGCATTGGAATGGATCATGGCAAATTTGGTGAAGTACCCTCAAATCCAAGAAAGACTTGTGGAGGAAATTAGAGAGGTCATGGTTGAAGGAGAGAACGAGGTGAAGGAGGAACATTTGCCAAAATTGCCATATCTAAAGTCTCTGATTTTGGAGGGTCTACGACGCCATCCACCGCTACACTATGTGGCTCCTCATAGAGTAACCAAGGATGTGGTTCTGGATGGTTATTTGGTTCCTACCACTGCCTCTGTAAATTTCTTTGTGGCTGAGATAGGTAGGGACCCTACAGCTTGGGATGACCCTATGGCCTTTAAGCCAGAGAGGTTCATGGACAATGGAGGAACAACTTTTGATATAATGGGAAGTAAAGAGATAAAGATGATGCCATTTGGGGCTGGGAGGAGAATGTGCCCTGGATATGGTTTAGCAATTCTCCACTTGGAGTATTTTGTGGCCAATTTAGTTTGGAATTTTGAGTGGAAGGCTATGAGTGGAGATGACATCGATATGTCAGAGAAGCTGTTATTCACAACTGTGATGAAGAATCCTTTAAAGGTTCATATATTGCCTAGGAAATAATTAGCATCAATTATTAGTTCCATTGTTCTTAATACAAAAGTCTATATATTCTTCCCCTCTTTTTATGCTTTTTCCTAGCTATCAATGACTTCTACATTGATCCCACCAGCAACATATCCAATAAATTAGTTAAAAAGAAGAATATAGTAATGAAATCAGTAACAAACTTTAAAATGAAACGAATTATGTGAATTGAATGTTAAAGCAATACAATTACACTAATCTTGTTTAATCAATATCTCCATTTACCTCAAACTAAAACAATTACAGTTCCAATGCACTCATAAAGAATGCAGTTCTACTTTATTGAATGGTCTGTGAAAGGATCATGGTTGATATCAACCCCGTGAGCTGCAAGGGTCCAAGTTCTGCAGTATTCCACACAAAAAAAATGAGTGTAATTGCTTCAATACAGTATTCCAGAATGTACAGCGATGAATGGTGACATCGGAAGATTGTAATGTCTTCATTAGTGCCATGCTACACTTCAAGATGGTGCAAGGCTACTTTACCATCAGAATTACTACTAGTTTTAGGGTATTTGACTTCCTCTGTTTCTAAATATTGAATGAAATCCATTACCAAAGGATCAGTCCAAGGAGCTCCAAATGGAGCTTCATCACCAGCAATCCACCCCAGATGGCCACCTTTTGGTGTAACTATTAACAAGCAGTTTGGATTTTCCTGCCATGATAAAACAAATTATACTCAACCAGGGAGTTAATATAGAACAAAGAACATGGAAACCCCAATACATTGACAAAGACAAGAAAACAAGATATCTTTCTGTTCTAAGAATATGTTGTTTAGTACATATATGAAAACTTGATGGTCGACTATTAACTTGTTAAGAGTATCAATGTATACTTAGTAATGTAATAAGAGGAAGCAACGACATAAAAACTAAAAAGCAATTAAAATAGTGTGGTCACCATGTGAATTCCATTTTTTATTTTTAATATCCCAACGTCCAAATCGTACCATTTATGATTTTCTCTACTGTTGAAAAAGATCATTACATTTCCATCTATGTACATCCTTATTCCTCCCTTTCCCATTTTACATCTCCTTATCATTTACCAATAACATTCTAGTGAAGAAATGGTAACATTGAATGGAAAAGAAGCTGCACATACCTGGATATCTTCACGAGGAATTCCCCTAGCAGGAGCAATTGGATCATTTGCTGCCTGTGAAGAAACAGATTGTTTCTGGGTTCAATAAGTTTATGGCATATTCACAGAGGGAAAAGGTCACTGAAAAACAACCTATTAATTATGCTCAAAGTCATGAATTTGTGTTTCACAGGGTGAGTTCTTGTGGGATATTGCAAGAAAATTCTAATAGGTAACATAAAATAGAATCAATGAATGTAGGCGGCAAAAATACAATGGAAAGGAACATGAACCAAGATAACAATGCAAAAAGCAGCTTTTGTTTTAGATAAAAGAATGGCACCACGAATATCAAAAGAATAATAGATAACCATTTTTTTATTCTAAAAAATTTTGTACCTGGATGCAAAGCAGAGGGGTTTGAACATGTTTCACGGAATCTGAACTACTTGAACTAGAATAGTATTCATCCACAGACTTGAATCCAAAAGAAACTGCAAACTCTCATAGCATATAATAATTCACAATCCATATCAAATTTATATGGTGTCTAATAAGTATGAGGCACATACCACGGGTTAGTCCATCATCAAACTCCCTAACAGACTTGGCATTGGCTGCCATAGGAATGTTATATTCGCCACCAATATCTTCAAAGAGTAAAACATGCCTGCACCCAGACACAAAAATGAACAAGACATCAATCATACTGTAAGTGCAGCAATCGATCCATCAAGTAGAAAGAATAACCATCAACAACACATGTAAGTTTTTATCACTTGTTGAAAATCCTGCGAAGGGACTTCGCGAGAGCCTTGTCGTAGACATTGTTAAAGCCTTTATGGAAGTCCTCATCTGCCACAACCAAATTGAAAGGATTACATAATGACACGGCGCCAGAAAGAGGGCAATTGTAGCCTTCCTGAAAGCAAAGCAAAAGAATCATATAAAAACCCAAAGTTAGTTCAATTCGGATATTAAAAGTTTGAATGCAATCAGAGTCAGATGATGTGAAACTCAATATACACAGAGACAGCAACATTTTCTATCTGTCAAAGCATCTGCCTAAGGAACAACAAATGCATATTTCATAACAATGTCAAACTTCAGGTTGTGAAAAAATAATCTTTCTTATTCACCTGACCCAAGTAACGAACAAGAATATTTGCGCCAAGTGACCAACCAACTGCATACACATTGGCATTAGGGTATCTACCAGCGACATGGGCAACAACCTCGCGAATATCTCCCAGAAATGAAGCTGAATAGAACTGCACATCACTATTACCACATCACATCACATACAACACTAAAAGTTCTATCAACGCGGATTCAGATTCGGTAAGAAATAAAAAAAAAAAAAAAGAAGTATAACACAAGCAACAATTACCTGAGGAGTAGTAACAGGACTATCCCCACAACCACGGCTATTGAAAACCACCACGCGCCACCCTTTGCTCCGAGCTTTATTTAACATGTGCCTCACATAAGAATCTCCACTACCACCAGTTAATCCTGGCTGCAAAAATAAATACATAAATAAATCACAATTTTCAAAATTCCATTATTATCTTCAAAAAAAGAAAAAGGAAAAAAGAAAAGAAAGAGACACTTAAGTTGAAAGTACGACTGCATTGAATTCGTTAACTTACTGGCAGAGGTAACCAACCAACTAACTAACTAACTAATTCAGTTATAAAATCAATTCGGTAACTGATTCAGTTACATAACGAACCAGCAAAATGAGGAGTGGAGCATCGGGGGGCAGACGGCGGTCGTCGCCGGAGACCCAGTCAAGGGCGACGGCACCACCATCTTGTGTCCGGAGGCACTGACGGCGGAGTCTTATGTCAGGAATTGAGCGGTAGAACGAGGCGGAGATGGTCTCGATGTGGCGGTTCCATCCGAGGAAGGGGAAGGGGTGGTAGGGGCGAGACAGCACGTGGGAGAGAGCTGGGAGGAAATTGTCACGTGCTCCACCGAGGATTTCGAAGGAGGAGTGAGGTTGTTGGGGTGTAGTAGTAGACATTGGTGAGGCGGAGGAAGAGGAGGACAGGTGGAGGGATCTGATTAGTGCGTTGGGGAGTGTGCGAGGTGCATATTGTACAGAGGCCACCACCAATGGGAACGTCAATGAGGTACCTGCAGTCACTGCCCATGCCATTCCTCTCCTTTTCTGTTTGCTTTGGAGTTTGGACCTTTTTAGTTTTTACAGTCGGACTCTTCCTGTACCAAGTGTCCAAGTGTTTGTTGGAGAGACTTGGAGCCTCACCCTCTGTTGGAAATTTTGTATACGTGGTAATCTGTTAGGCCCAAAACAAAATGCAGTACCAATACCAAGGTCAAACATTGACCTTCTTAAACTAAATTGGTCATAACTCATAGCTTGTTAACCTTCCAATTCCGCTGGGAGCATGCAGCAATCCATTGATATTAGTGGAAAACTTTTAACTGAACTCCGACCCACGATAAAATACTGCTGGATTGAAGAATTCAACAAATTTAAAAACAAAAATATTTGATAACAAAAAAATAGATAAAAAAATAATTAAAATTTATTTTATTTAATTTTTATTTATTATTATAATAATTAATAAATATTAAATAAGATAAATTTCAATTATTTTTAACTAATTTATTTTTGTTACCAAATATTTTTTATGCTTAAATTATTTAAGAGGATCATGTATTTAGTTGGATCTTTATTAAGGAAGATGATTATGTGGCAGATCATATTAATTTCTTTGAACCAAAAAGTGATTTTTTACGAGAATAGAAATTAATTGTTAATTTTCAGCTCACAAATACTTAAGAATTTAAGACTAGACAAAGAAAAAACAAAAAAAACAAAAAACTACCACTCGTAGGAAATTTTGTGGTTTATGATAAATAGTTAAATACTAATTAAATATTTCCATTTTAGACATTTGTACACTAATTAAAGAATCAATGTTAAAAACTTAAGAAATAAAAAATAAAAAATATTTGTTAAATATCATCATTCTATAAAAAATTTCTAATAAATATTCTTAGATATATTGAAAAAGAATACAAATATAAAATTTCTAAATAAATGATATATGATATTAAATGCATAAATTTTACTTCCTCTGTAAACAATTTATCTGTTTATATTCTTAACAGATATCTTTTCAATCCCTTATATAATTTGCATGACCTAAAAATAGAACTAGTTAAAAACAAATTTTTCATATCACAACTCACAAGTAATATATATTGATGAACCAACCCACATAGGTCCGACCCGACATCAACCGGTTCGACATTTGAGTAAAAGAAATCAGAAACAAAGAAACGAGACAGGCCCGTCAATGCTCTGCGAGCAACGAGAGTGGTGAGCTGATAAGTGCATTCTGTCTGAAATTATCAAACTCTTCAAACGAATGCATCAATGGTTAAAGTAGTCACGTAAATACAAACAATCCTGAATTCTGAGACCCTTTCTCTTTCTTTTCTTCTCCGCATTCCAGCTTAGAAAAGAAAACAAAGGGGCGATCCATTGGGAATACTCACAAAATCTATTTTTCTTTCTTTTTTTTATTTTTTAAAATTTAATTTTGGTAAAGAATGGAAGAGGCAAAGGCATTGCAGCAACATCAACAACAACTACTGTTGCAGCAGCAGCAGCAGCAGCAGCAACAGCAACAGCAACAACATCAACAACAACACCATTTCATGCTGTTACAGCAATTGCAGAAGCAGCAGCAGCAACAGCAAGCACAAGCAGCTGCAATTTCTCGATTCCCTTCAAACATCGACGCCCACTTGCGACCCATAAGGCCCCTCGGTCTCCAACAAAACCCTAGCCCTAACCCTAATTCTGCGCCTAACCCTAACCCTAACAATCCCATCCTCAATCTGCAGCAGCAGCAGCATCACCAGAACCCTAATTCCAATCATGTCTCGCAGCAGCAGACCCAGCAATCGCAAACGCAATCTCAAACGCAGCAGCATCAGCAACAACAGCAACAGCAGCAACAACAGAAAGCGATTCGCCCTGGGAACCAGATGGAGCTACAGATGGCATACCAAGATGCATGGCGGGTCTGTCACCCTGACTTTAAGCGACCATTCTCTTCTCTTGAAGATGCCTGCGAGAGGTTCGTTTCAATATGCATTATGAAAAATGGTGCTTTTCTTTTTTCAGTTTTTAGCCTTTTAATTGCTAAGCGAAAATTAAGGAAAGTGCGGTTTTTGAGTTTCAGTTAGGCGTGTTATCCCCCCTCCCCCACTCACAATTTAAAAAACATGATGCTTTTAAAGATCAAAGTTGATTAGTATCAAACTGCTTATTTGGTGGTTGTGGATTTAATGATGTGAGTATTTTGTGGGATATACTGAGATAATTCTGCCAAGTCTTCCGTATAAAATAAGAGTTGTTTTTAATGCTGCATGCTACATTCTATATAAGTTATTTGTTTAGTATCACCTAATGATTGTGGAAGGTGGTTCTACTTTGAAGCACTTGGCCTCTCAGCAGTCTATAATTTTACAAGTGGCTGGTGGTTGTTGAATAGGCTTGTTTGATTAGTTAATGTCCTTTCCAGAAAATTAGAGAGACATGTTGGTTATTGACAAATTGCATTTGGATTTACCTGACATTAATGAGATTCAGTTTATAATCTTTGTTCTCTCTTCAATCCTTCCTTTTTTATGGTTTTGTTTATGCTTTTAATATAAGAGAATAGTCTTTGAAAGGGTATAATGCCATTTCTTGTGGAAAAGGCTATTTAATTACTTATTGTCGCCATTAGAATAGTTTGCAGCTGAGAATGTGAGTGTAGCTCTTAAATAAGTAGTATTCAAAACAGGGCACAATACCTTACACACATAGAGATGAGTTGGTAGTGCTTTGTTTGGTGCAACACCTGGAAAGTATTTTGTGTTTGAACTCCTCAAGGCAGCGGATCTGATATGTTTATGAAATTGTATAATCTTAATTATATATGAGAACTGAGAGTATGATAAATGTTAGGACTTAGGAGTACTCGACAGATAAAGATAAGGTAACACCAGTGATGTAACTTTTTCTTCTTTGAAAATTAAGATTTACTAGTTCCCAGTGATACTATTGAGTGAACACCTTTTTCCTTTACACCTTAAACTGGGGTGTGATAATTGTCCAATCCAATAAATATCAATTTAATTTGTAAATAATACAGACACATGTATTGGATGTTAGCGTTGCTTGCTTTCATTGAACCATTGAAGAGATTCATGTTACTGTGGATATTAATAGTGGTGCTTAAATTGTATTATAATCTCATCAACTGCCAATTGTTTGATGTTTGAGCCACCTTTGGCTGTCCGTGGTATTCTGCTCATGGCCAAGTGCCTCACACTGGTCATGGGGTGGCTACACCTTATTTGCAAGCTGACTAAATATTTTCACCATTTGCCATCTAATAAGCTCAAAAAAAGGCTGAGAACTACATTTTGTACTAATGTGTAAGAAAAGAAGTATATCGGGTCTTTTTTGGTGGATCTTAATTTTAGCTGGGATTAGAAAGATACTAGAAGTAATATTGACCTTGATAGTGCAACTTTGATTAATTTTCTTTTCTTCAAATTATTCCAAGCTGTGATTCAGCCAGAAGTGTCAATGTTTTTTCTGTCAGAATCCGATGGTATCACTTGTGCAGTTTCATTCATTGCAACCTGATCCTTTTTTTGGAACTGCCGTGCACGTTCTGCAAATTCATGTTGCTTACCCATTTTCTTTCCTTTCATATTAATTTCAAAACTTTCTCCCGTTTTTTAAAATCTTCTGTTACAAGTATCTGATGCCATGTTAAGTTTTCTCGCTTTGTAGCTTTGCCCTTCTTATTGTTTAGCATTTGTATCTAGATAATACTGCTACTTCACTTTCTTTGTCATTGATCCAACTTTAAGCTTACTATTCTTAACTAACAACCTCTCGAGTTATTTGTTTATGTTTGGGACTAGTTATTATCTGTTTGTGTCCCTATTTCTAACTTTTGTTTATATTGTATATTTTCATTTATGTTTGGGACTAGTTATTATCTGTTTGTGTCCCTATTTCTAACTTTTGTTTATATTGTATATTTTCATTAGCAGTCTTAATTCTACAGAACCTATATCATTGTCATTTAGATCAGATCAATAATTCCTTTACCATGAGTCTGCTAACACACTAATTTACTTAAATCAATATGGAATAACATTTGGAGTTGCTTTATGTAAACTGAATATTTTGAAACTCTGCCTTTGTTATTGCTGTACTGCAAGTGAATAATGTCTTCCGGTTTAGTGAATTTTTTTTAGCCAAGAGATTTATGGGGTATTTTGATAAGCCTGATGTGCAAGTCATGTAGGACTTACCTGAATGAACGAAAAAATTGTATATATTAATCACTTCATGTCTTAGTTTATAATGTTAGATATATAACTATTTATGTGTCTCTATCTAACAGCTTAAACTGGGATAAATGGTTTCATAGCATCATATCATAGCTTCTATAATCAAAAGTTCTAAAGGTCGATCCTTGTTACTTTCAAGAATTTCAACATAGGCAAAAATAGACCTATGCACAACTCGTGCTTCAAGCTCAAAAAAGAGGTTCTTGCGTGAGGGGATGTGTTAGATACATAAGCATTCGTTAACCATTACCTAATAACTTAAACTTTTGGGATAAGTAGTTTCATAATATATAATTTATTATTTAATTTAATGGTTTGATAGATAAATTGTAATCAATTGTTGGAGATGGGGATGCATGTAAAACTTGCTACATGTCCATCTCTCTAAGTATTTGTGTATCGTCATTGGATTTCATTGAGATATGCCAATGTTCAAATTTAGCTTACATCTAAGAAGAATTTTCATTATCAATATTTTATGGTAAAACGACAACTTGTGTTGGGATTTTGGAATATGGGGATTGTATTTAACATGTGTAACTAGCCAGAACTGGTGCAATGAAGTTTGATCTTACATGGATTTCTTATGTTTCAGAATTCCCTGAAAAATTTTCCTCATGCAGATTATTGCCATATCATGTTGTGGCAGACTATGAAGCAGAAGAGGATGATAGGATACTGGATTCTGACACCACTGGCCAGATGCTTTCACGGTCCCAGCAGTGGGATAATAATATTGCTGCTAAAATTGCTGAGTTCACAGCAACTTTTGAGAAGCAGGCACTTGCCTTCAACATAATAACCCAAAAAAGAGGTTTGGGGGAATTCCGATCTGAGGAGAGATTGATGTTTGAGCAGGCACTTCTTCAGGAGGAAAAGCGAGCTATGTTGGAATTAAGAGCTGAACTAGAGTCCAGGGAGAAGGCTGGTCGTGAAGCCCACGAGGCTAAACTTCGGATGGCAATGGTCCAGGCAGAGCAGGCTCGGGCTGATTCACAGTCTCATGCTGAAATGATGTCTCGAACCCCAATAAGAGGGAGTGCACTTGGGTCCCAAGGGAGTGACATCGCAATTGGTCATGACATGAGAGAGCAGGATCAGGGAGGCAATGCAGGTGAGATGATGAATGGATGGGGAAACAATGCTCAGAGAGAAGAGAAGGAGCCATCTGATGATTTCTTAAATGATGAAGCTGAAAATGGGGACACTGGCACGCAAGATGGCTGGCGTGATGTTGGTGAATTTGATCTGAATGCTAGGTGATTCTCGACATAGATCGATGAATAAAACCTTTTGACTGATAGAGCCTGAATTATGCGTAAGGAAACAACATTCATTTTTTATAAAAAAAAATGATTATTCTGGGCATCATATTGATCTTCAAGCTGCTATCTTAAGATTGTTTTTCTCAATCTATGTCCATTGACAAGTGCGGAAGATAAAACTGTTAAACCAGTATTAGATTGGATGAATATGAAGTTATGCTCGCCATATAGTGCAGTGCACATGATCTCCATCATTATGTCCAAAAGAATGTTATATCCATAAGCATACAAATGTTCAATCAAATGTATATCTCTAGTTTTATGGGAAACTGGTTTCATTGTTGCTGGTGATCTAATATGTTGACTACCATTTTTCTCATTTAAAAGATTGAGGTAAAACATGTAGTTTAATTTCCTTGCTCTGAAGCAAAATTGTTTTCAGTTACTCATGTGCTGATGTGCATGGCAATTTGACTAACAAGTGTTGGTAGTTCCTGCCAAGTGATGTCAGCTATTAATGTGCAAGAATTTGTTTACTGAATGATGTGCACTTTCCGATAGATAATTCACGTGTAAATTTTTTGGCATGCTCTGATATCTCTAGTATTTTATGAATCAAGAGTCACAGATGTCAAATTCTTTGTTTTTTTATTAATTTTTAGAAGCAAAGATCTTAGCTTATTTTGTTTTTATATTTTTGGACAATAATGCAGTGTATTTGTAATGAGAAAGCGAGATGCACTATATTTTGTTAAAGAAATGATATTTGTACTGGTTTTGGTGTACACATTTTTTTATGGTATCAAGAATATTTTTTTTCACTTATTATCAATAATTTTTAATATAAAAAATAATGTATATAAAATTACCACATAACATTTCTCCCAATATTATTTTGAGCGATTGCAGTCACAGAACCTACATGTGGTTTAGGAAGTGAACCTTCCAAATAAATAATTATGATAGCGATGTTAAAATTACATAAGTTTTGCGTCACGGCTTCAGCTTGTTACGTTTCGATGTGGAAATATACATAAACATAAAGTTCGTGTAGTCCATACCAAGAATGTGTGTATTGAATAAAGGTGTTCCACTCGTTCGAGATAAGATGTGGCATGACACTGGCATCCTTTATTAATTTTTGAGAAATCGTCGTTAAATGTAATGTTACTTTGTAGTTGCCAAGTCTTCGTAGCTGTACTTTAATTACGTTGAATAGTTAACCAAACCACCTATATGGCTATATCTACATCCGATGGAGACATTGAATACTATTCCATGTAGACTTTAACAGACTTGAAGCTTTCCCATGTTTTTGGCACTACATCTCATATATCCCGCCATCCCGCAACATAGGGAAGGTAATGGCAGAGAGGACCAGCTACTTTTCTCACAAATGTGAAATCTGAAATGTGAGTACTAAGTAGGTGACGCATTTATTTAATGTCGGGGTAGCATTAAATAAGAGATGCCGTATCCTTAAAAGGTGACATCCTAGTTTTAGTGTCTTCATTGTCTTCTTACCAAGTTGAACAGGTTCCCTGATTTGGTAGCACAGCATTCTAAGAGTAATATAACAGTAACCTTAGTTGGAGGGGCTACAATCGAAAATTTAAGCTAATATTTGACTCAATACTTAGAAGAAATTATTTTAATTTGAAAATAAATCATGAATGAGTTATTTGAAGCATCAATAAACAAACAAAAAAACTCCACATTTAGAATAAGGGAAAAGGCAAGTAATGCCTAAAACATGGGAAAATATATCACTTTGGCCAGTGTAAACTTACTCTAGATCAAGAGGGAAAAAAGGTAGAGTAACATCTACGACCGACCAACATTCATCTTGCCTTTCGTTCATTTCTCTCGAGCACACATCGCACAAACTAGAAATATATTGCCAAACAATCAAAAGTAAGCTAATTACAGTGAGAAAATAAAGAATGAGGGGAGGCAGTGACAGTGAAGCTTTGTCAAAATGTAAAAGATGCAAAGAATTCACATACTTCTAATAGGTTCTACAAAATGTTAGGCAGCTGAGAATCCAATCTATGTTGCAATTCCCTGATTTTCAGAGACAACTCTGCCTTCTGTTCCTTGTAGCTCTGGAGCAAGAATTCTTTCCCTTCAATTACCTCTTTCAACTCTCCTACTTGCTTTCTAAGCATCTCGATTCTCTCCTCATCATCCCTTGTTTTCTCAGGGGACTCCAAATTATTCTCCCCATCTAGATGGCCATTTGCATGGCCATTTCTAGCCTCAGCTGGCCAGGCAGCGACGGTGGAAGATTTATCGTGTGGAACACGTCCAACACAGTGATCAGCGATTGCTTTCCTCAGACGTTGGATCTCTCTCTCCGAGTCAAATAACTCTCTGTTTGCAGATTCAAGCTGCATTTGCAAATGAGAAGATAGTCCGAGCTGAGCATTGAGTGAGCTTTGCAATTCAGCTATTTGATCTTGCATCTCTAGGATCATATCATCTCTTCTCTTCAATTGTTGCCGCAGTTTCTGTATGACTTCCCGCTTGCTAAAAATATCGGACCCAGATTCAGATACACATGGAGAATCTGAGCAGTTTGAATGGTGGAATGGCTTCGAAGGCAATTCAAGACGGTCAGGAGAGCATGCCCACATGACACCATTTTCCTTGTTATATTCAGTAGCAGGAACAGTCACCAAAGGGAGGGCACCATCAGATTCACTCAATGTCTGGCCGTTTGGTGGGCACTTAAGTTCCATACGACTTCCAGTTCCTATACAGTCACATATACACAGTAAACAGCACCATTAATATAAGGATAATGGAGAACAAAAAAATGGAACCAGATTCACAAACTACAATCACCAATGCTTGTTTATCCAAAAGAATGTGACTAAGTAATGGTTTTTCCCATAAAATATAATCACTAAATAATGGTTAATGATTCATGTAAGTTTACTGGCATTTCTCACTAAGCAGTCAACTTCAAATCATGGCCATCAACTCATTCACATAATCACATTTAAGAACTTTACGTAGCTTGAAATCTCTGAGCTAGTTGTGTAGTTAGAATGACTTGCTGATAAGACATCTGAAAATACCAAATAAATAATTTTATTCCACTAATGCAACTTTTTTACAACCAACACGTGGTCTACAGATTGCTGAGCTTATTTTGGTTCAGAATATTTCTTGTCCCCAATATTATCTAGAATTTCCATAACATATTAGCATATATATGTTAACAAGTAGGTACCAGAGACAAAGACAAGATGAAAATGAAACAAACAATAGATAAGAGTGAAGAGACGTTTGATGATGAGCATAATAGGATTTTATTAAACTCAAAATAATACAATTAGGCTAACACAGGAAAAGAAGAATATGAGAGACGAGTAGATAAATGAAACAGAGAAAGTGCAGTGAAAATTTCCACAAAATGAACAAACAATATAAGGTAAACTATCCAAGGAGAGACATAATACTATAATTGACCATTCAACACTATGCAAATAAAAATGATCTTTCGAGCATAAATTAAACCTGAATTGCAGCTGAAGCAGCCATGATTATCTTGTGCATGGGAATATCCATTAGACTGCATAAAGCAATCTGGGGATTTCCTCATGTTGAAAGGTTTTCCATTTCCTGAATTTTGAAAACAAAACTATGAAGTTACAATCCATTATACATATCAGTCTCAGACAAAGTACAAAACTATGCAAACTTCATGGGTAAGACCCTGTTTCCCAATTTGGATAAGAGATTATCAAGACAAAGAAAAGCAAAAAACAGAACATGAAATTGAAAAGTTTAAATCCTCCTAACATAACACAGGACATAAGGACCTTTTGGAACACTAGTTGAATTCTGCTTTGGCTTCGAATCAAGTGCCTGCTTCAATTTGTAACCAAGACGAACGGATAATGTACTCAACAAAGCACCGGCAGCAATAAGAATCCAATTAGGCCCTTCAACTTGAGTAGAATGATTTCCTTTTTGAACTCTAGACACCCCACCGTTCTGCGGTTTCATTTTAATCTTAATATGTTAAAAAGACCGAATACAACGTTGTGGGTTGCCCAGGTAAACCCTACAGAAACAGTAACCACCAAAGATTCAGTTTCATTACCAACATTTGAAAACATGAAAAACGTGACTTAACAAAAATTAAACGAAAATAAAACTCATTAGTACATATCTAACAAAAAGATTCCTCGTATCATTCTATCACCACAAAAGAACAAAATTAACCTTCTAAATATTTTATGTAATACATGTAGTTTTGCCCTAAGAACATACCCCCCACCCCCCTCCCTTTTTTTCCAAAACGTTGCCTTCACACCTAAATCCACACAAACTCAGAAAAAAACTTCCCAAATAGATTTTTAATTTTGGGGGTAACATTAAATGCTAGAAACATAGACACTTTTTTAAATTTCAAAAAGTTCATAGAAATAAGAGGAAACTAGAAATCTCAGCACCTTCAGAAGATCTCAACCGTGTGTTCTCCATAAACCCTTCGTCATTTCTTATCCCATTTCCAACCACAAAATTATAACATCGTCGCCGAAACTAGGTCAATTAAAAAAACCACGCTCCACAGAGAAACCAGTGCAAGCTTTCTAAATGCTAAGATTAAAAAACTAAAAACCTAATAAATAGGGAAAAAAAAAAGAAGTAACACATAGCCAAATAAGAAGAAAAAGACAAGGAAAAAAAAAGCAGGATTAGAATAAGAAGTTATACGAAATGAAAAGGAGTGAAACGGAGCTGTACCTCTAGGACCACATGGTGGCGCCGTCGTTGTAAACGGAGAAAAAACGGTGGCGAAAAAGAACGAAGTAAGAAGTGAGAAGGGTTTTCTATTTTTTTTAATTTATTTACTTCTTTTTTTATTGAGAAGAAAAATGTGGAGGGAGTGCGGCTAACGAAGAAAGCCAAAGGAGAGTGTAGAGTGAGAGAGAGAGAAGAAGTGTGGCGTGTTTTTGGTTTTTGTATTGTGTCATTTGTGTTCGGAAAAGTAATATTTGACTGGTACAACAAAGAGAAAAAGAAAATAATAAAAAAAGAATAAATAAAATTAAGAGATAAAATGAAAAATGGAAGATGCGAAAAAGAAGAATATCGTTACAGAAGCTTGGAGGTTAAGAACAATCTCGGCAGTACATACTTATATTTTCTTATACTTTATTGTTTATTCCCTGTGTGACACACACCAGAAGTCCAGAACACATACCCACACATATTTATATAAAATAGTTTAATTTTAATACGTTGATATTAAAATATAAAAAATTATATATTTATTTAATTATATTTATTTTTAGATGATTATTTATATAATTAATATAAAAATAATTATTTTTATTTATGTAATATTATATAATTAGATATGTAGCTAAAATCACGTTACAGTATTAAAATTAAATTTTATATAAAGATATAAAAATATTTTTATGTAAATAAGTATCTAAAATTACAGAATTTAAAAGAATTGTAATTTCTTATGTTCGTGTATTTATGTGAACAATTACCTAAAATATAGAACTTAGAAGAATTGTAATTTCTTATGCGCTCTCTTTTTTGTTTTATGTTGGATCTCAATTTCAATATCTCATGATAGAGACATAAAAAAAATTATCTCATAATACAATTAGAAATAGTACAGATATATCAGACATTAAATAAAAATTGAGCGAAACCATTATTGATTATTGTATGGAATTATGATTAGGAGACTAATGCAAACCCACTTCACTTACTTTATGTTTGTTTTTTAGTTATAAATTATAATAATGTGATGTGATGAAAAGGACATGAAATCCATCCTGTTATTGTTAATTTGTTATTTTTTTTTGTAATTGTTTTGCAAAAGTTGCTTTACGATTATTACCGTATCAATTTTTTTATATAAAGTATATTTTTTATTTGGAACTATTTTTTTAACTAACAATTTTAATAAAATAGTGGATGAACAAAAATTAACAATTTAAATTGTTACGGTAAAAAGAGCAAGATAAATTTGAAAGAGAATAAAATATTAACTCATTAATTAAAAAACTAATTCTCATTATTTTTCTATAAAAAACTATTCCTATAATTCACCCTAAAATTTAAAATATAATAACATGTAAATAAATTAAGTTGGGTTGATTTAGTGATTAGTTTATTAGTCTACTTAAATAAATGTCGAAAATTTGAATTTCACTTTGTGCATGCAGCAACCTATTTTTTAACATTTTCTGCAAGTCATCTGGAATGAAAGTAAATCTTGAAAAGTCCAAAATTTTTTGTTCTAAAAATATGACTGTTCGTAGAAGAGATATTTTTACTAGTGTTTCTTCAATACGTTTTGTTTTGGGCTTAGGAAGATATCTTGGAGTTATCCTTAATCATTCTCGTACTAGTAGGACCTCTTTTCATTCAGTGATTGAAAATGTCAGGAAAAGATTAGCTAATTGAAAAGAAAGACTTCTAAATAAAGCATAGAGACTTTGCCTAATCAATTTTGTTGCAGCATTCATTCATGTATATGATATACAGGTATCCTATTTTTCAAATTGGGTTTGTGATAAATTGTCTTGTATGATGAGATAGTTCCTTTGGAAGGGTCAAGTTGATGGCAAATATCTTTCTCTTGTTAATTGGAAGATGATGGTCACTCCAAAAAAATTTAGTAACTTGGATGTTAGAGATCCTGCATGTGCTAATATATCTTTATTTGGTAAATTGGTTTGACAATTTTTTTATTGTCAGGACAAGCCTTGGATTGCTCTATTGAGGACGAAATATCTGAGGAATGAGGGAGTTTTAGATGGTCCTGTTCCTTGCAACGCTTTTCATGTTTGGAAGAGTATCTCAAAGGCTTTTGGTACATTTAAGGATGTCTTCTCTTGGTGCGTTCGGTCACTTGATCAATTCTTTTGGTTTGACAAGTGGAGTATTGAGGGTCCAATTTCTCAAGATGTCCATTTTGTTCATATATCTGACACTGATTTAACTATTAGAGACGTTTGAAAAGATAGCCAATGAAATCTCCATGTTGTTTTCTCTAACATTAAACAAGATGTCAGACAGCATTTGAATGCTTATAATTCGGATTTGAATGCTGGGGAGAGTTCGAGTTGGGCGTGGGTGTGGCATCTTCTAGACTCTACTCAGGTAGGAGTGGATACAGTTGGTTAGCCAAAATAAAATTTGACTGGAATGAACGTGATAATTAGTTGTGAATATGGCGACTGCATATTCATGAGAAATACAAGTTCTTGATTTGGTTCAATTTCCATAACGCTATTCCTACAGTAGAGTTTTGATTGGATCGTGACTTAGCTTTATCTAGCACTTGTCATTGCCTTGGTGTCAGAGTGGTTCTGAATCCATACTTCATTGTCTTCGGAAATCGGGAATGTCCTAGTGCCAAGGAGATCTAGAACCGTTTAGGCCTGTATTCAAATAACTCGAATTTACGTGATTGGCTCTATAGAGGTGCAAGGAGTGAAGATGTTTTTCTTTTTTTCTCGACCATCTGGTGGATTTGGAGAAGTAGGAATCATGACTTATTTAATACAGATGACTCTCGGAGTGCTAGTAAAGTAGTGAGTTTGATTCGTAGTTCAGTAAGGGAGTTCCACACCATTTTTTGCCATGCATAAATCGTTGTCTCCTCCTTCACTTTGTCTGCATTGGGTTCCACCTCTCATTCATTCTGTTAAATTGAATTGTGATGCTAGTTGTTTTGCTCCTTTTGTGTATGCTGGTTTTGGTTGTATCATTCACAATTTTGATGAATGTTGGTTGAAAGGTTGCATTGGGAAAGTCGAAGTGTACAGTGTTCTTTTTGTTGAATTGTACGTGATTTGGAGAGGTTTACTTCTAGTTTAGGATAGTGAATTTCGTGAGGTTATTTGTGAAACAGACTGTTTAGAAGCCCTTTTCTTGGTAAACCAGAGAATGCTTAGTAATAATATTCCGAAATGAGATTTGACAAAGCATATACAGGAGGTTATGAATTGGAATTGAAGAATCTCAATTCTTTTAATTCAGAGGAATGTGAATCGTGTTGCAGATTATATGGCTAAAGCATCTATTTCTGGTGCGGACATTTGCTTGAATTGGAGTCAACCATGGAGCGAGTTTCAACATCTAATAAATTTAGATATGAATCTAGCCAAATAATTTGATTTTGTCTCTATTTTTTTTTGTTTAGTCACAAAAAAAGTACAGCAACCTATTAATTAACGACAAATTCTTAAATAGAATTTCAATTCACCACAGATTAGTCATTAATCTTCCAAATTAAAAATACCGTGAAAAATAAAAAAACCTTACATGCCAAACAAAATCCACTTAAAAGGAACTTGTGTTGCCAAAAAAAAAAGTGTTTTAACTTTTAAGTTCTAAAATTGCTGCAATAATTTATACAGACAGAAAATAGTTCAGACTAAACTCGAATTTAATTTATACAGACAGAAAATAGTTCAGACATTTTATTGGTGTGAGATATTGATGTGGTGAATATTATTATCTATTTACACATCTTTATTTTATATTTAGTACATCTTATTTATTTATTTTACAACACGTTATTAGCACGAGATTCTGATTAAATTTTAGGAAGACTCAGGTAATAAATTTTTATTATGTCAAAACTCTCTCATCTTGAATTTAATGCTCTTGATATATCTGAAAATAATTATTTACCATAGATACTAAATGCTGAAATCCATCTTGATTCAATATATCTTGGAGATACCATTAAGGCTAAAAATAATGTATCCTAGAAGAATAAAGCTAAAGCCATGATCTTCCTTTGTCGTCATCTTGATGAAGGATTGAAAAATGAATATCTCACATTAAAAGATCTTGCAGATATGTGAAAAGACCTTGAAGAAAGGTACAATCATCAAAAGACGGTAATACTTTCTCAAACCCGGTATGAATGGTCGCGCTTGCGTCTATAGGATTTTAAATCCATAAATAAATATAATTCAGCAATATTTCAAATCACCTCACGAATGAAATTATGTGGAAAAAAGATAAATGATAATGATATGTTAGAGAAAACTTTCTCAACCTTCCATGCCTCGAATTTGCTCCTGCAGCAGCAGTATCGAGAAAAAAGATTTAAAAAATATTTTGAGTTAATTTCTTGCCTTCTTGTTGCTGAACGCAGCAATAAGTTGCTTTTAAAAAATCATGAAGGCCGCCCAGCTGGCGCTGCCCCATTTCCTGAAGCAAATGCGGCAAATCATTACCCCATAAGAGGTAAATAGCAAGGTTTTAGTAGCAAGAAAAATTATGGAAGGAACAAGAATTATATTCAAAAGAAATGACCTCACTAGAAGTGGGATAAAGAAAGAAATAATTGGCAAAATAAATCAATAGAGAATAAGTATTTTCGTTGTGGTGGAAAGAGCCATTGGTCACGTACCTGTCTTATCCCAAGGCACTTAGTCGATCTTTATCAAGCATCTTTGAAAATGATGATAAAGGAAAGGAAACGAATTTCATTTCAAATGATGCTGAAAATTCCACCACTTATTATGATGTATCTGATTTTTTTGAGGATCTTGAAGAAAATATTGGTCATTTGATCAATGATAGAATAGTTTAATATGTGAGATTGTTAATAATTCATGTAAATAAATAATGTAAGAAACTTATTGTTAAGTTTTATTTTCTATGCATCTAAATTTCAAGTATGATGTGTATAAATAATGTTTAATAAAATGTTTATGAATTTCAAAATTACTAAATGTGACAAGTTTTAAAAATAATAATAATAGTGATAATAATAAAATTTTTAGTATATACTATACTTTTTAGAAAAATATTTTCAATCAAGAAAATAATTTTACTGTGCAAATATTTCTACTCGTTTTATTATTATTTGTCTTTGAAGAAAATGGTAAGGATGTATATATATAATGAAGATGTATATGCCTTACGGAGAGTGCAAGTTCGCACACCATTCTCAAAAGTAATATATACTTTACTCATCTTGTGCCAAAATAATAATATGTTAATACTATTATTGACTCAAGTAATGTGATAGAAGGCTCCGGAAGAGCTATAATTTTGTTTCCTGGAGAAACAAAATTCATAATAAGTAATGCACTATTGTCTACTAAGTTTCTAAGGAACTTATTGAGTTTCAAAAATATTCGCCGAAATGGATATCATATTGAAACAATGAATGAGGAAAATCATGAGTACTTATGTATCACAATTCATGATTTAAATAAAAAGGTTATATTAGAAAAGTTACCATCACTTTCATCTGGATTATATTATATCAAGATTAGTGCAATTGAATCACATGCCATTGTAAACCAGAAGTTTACTAACACAAATGAATTCATAACTTGGCACGCCCGATTGGGTCATCCGAGAACAATCATGATAAGGAGAATTATTGAAAACTCCCATGGACATTCACTAAAGAACCAGAAGATTCTTAAAACTAGTGAATTTTGTTGTACTGCATGTTCTGAGGGAAAGTTAATTTTAAGGCCATTACCAGTAAATATTGGATTTGAGTCCTCTGAATTCATAGAAAGGATTCAAGCCGATATATGTGGACCTATTCATCCACCATGTGGATCTTTTAGATATTTTATGATCCTAATAGATGCATCTTTGAGATAGTCACATGTGTGCTTATTGTCTTCTCGCAACCTGGCGTTTGTGAGATTACTAACTCAAGTTATTCGATTAAAAGCACAATTTCCAGAAAATCCAATCAAAGCAATTCATCTTGATAATGCTGGTGAATTTACTTCTCAAGCCTTTGATGCTTATTGTATGGCTAATGGAATAAGTGTTGAACATCCAGTAGCTCATGTTCAGGCATAAAATGGATTAGCAGAATCACTTATTAAACGCCTCCAATTAATTGCTAGACCCTTACTTAGGAGAACAAATCTTCCAACTTCGACTTGGGGCATGCTATTTTACATGCCGCAACACTTATTCGTTTGAGGCCAACGAGTTACTATCAGTCTCTCCTATGTAATTAGCTTTTGGCCAGTAGCCAAATGTTTCCCATTTAAGAATACTCGGGTGTGCGATATATGTTCCCATTGCACCACCTTCTCGCACCAAAATGGGACCCAAAAAAAATTGGGGATATATGTTAGATATGATTTTCTCTCTATAGTAAGGTATCTTGAGATACAAATTGGGGATGAATTTAAATCCCGATTTGCGGATTGTCATTTTGATGAATCAAAATTTTCAATATTAGGGGGGAGAGAATAAGCTTCTTGAAAAGAAACTTAATTGGAATGCATCATCCTTGATGCATTTGGATCCTCGATCAGGGCAATGTGAACTAAAAGTTTAAAAGATTATACATTTGTAAAGAATAACAAATGAATTGCCTGATGTATTTTCCGATATAAAGAGGATAATCAAATCTTATATACCAGTGAAAAATGGCCTAATTCGAATTGATGTCCCAGTCGGACAAATTGCCACTGAAACAAAATCACGCCAGAAGCATGGCAGAACTGTCGGTTCCAAAGACAAAAATTCTCAAAAAATAAAAGAGGTAAATACTATTCCTGTTGAAAAAGACATAGTAAAGATACATGTAGTTGTCCAAAATTCTGATATAGTTTTAACGCCAAAAGACATTTAGGTACCTGAAAATTGTGAAAATGACGAGATCTCGATAAATTATATCTTTACAGGAGAAAAATGGGACCGAAATAAGACAATTGTCAATGAAATATTTGCATATAATGTGGCACTAAATATAATGTATGAAAGTAAGGATCTTGAGCAAAGATCAGTCAAAGAACGTCGACAAAGAAATGATTGGCCGAAATGGAAAGAAGTCATGAAAGCTGAGCTAGACTCACTTGCAAAACGTGAAGTCTTTGAACCTATAGTCCGTACACCAGAAGATGTAAAACCTGTTGGACACCGATAGGTATTTGTGAGAAAACGAAATGCGAAAAATGATGTTGTGCACTACAAAGCTCGACTTGTAGCACAAGGTTTTTCACAAAGGCTCAGTATAGATTATGAAAAAACATATTCCCCTGTAGTGGATGCAATAACATTGCGTTATTTGGTCAATTTATCCGCATATCATAAACTACATATGCATTTAATGGATGTGGTAACATCCTATTTATACGGATCATTAGATCGTAATATCTATATGAAAGTCCCTAAAGGACTAAAAATATCTGAACCATCCAATGAATATTCACAAGGATTATACTCAGTTAAATTGTAAAGATCTTTATATGGTCTGAAGCAATCTGAATGCAATGTGGTATAATCGTCTTATTGAGTATCTGACAAAAAATGGATTCAAGAATGATGATATCTGCCCATGTGTTTTCATAAAAAAATATGCATCTGGGTTCATTATAATTGTTGTGTACGTTGATGATTTGAATATCATTGGAACTCTTGAAGAAATTCCAACTATTATAAAAACTCTAAAAGAAGAGTTTGAGATGAAAGATATTGAAAAGACTAAATTTTGTCTCGACCTACAGATCGAGTATACAAAAAATGGGATCTTCATTCATCAAACGACATACACAGAAAAGATCTTGAAGATATTTTATATGGATAAGTCACATCCATTTAGTACCCTAATGATCGTAAGGTCTTTGGATGTGGAAAATGATCAATTTTGTCCTAAAGAAGAAAATGAAGATATCATTGGTTCTGAAGTACCATATCTTAGTGCCATTGGAGCGCTAATGTATCTTGCTAATAATACACGACCCGATATATCATTTGCTGTGAATTTACTAGCAAGGTATAGTTCCTCTCCAACCAAAAGATATTAGAATGGAATCAAACAAATCTTTCGATATCTTCATGGAACGGTTGATATGGAACTATTTTACCCATATGCATTCAAGTCACAATTAGTTGGTTATGCTGACGTTGGATACTTGTCTGATCCACACAAAGGGAGATCTCAAACAGGATACCTGTTCACATATGGTGGTACAGCTATATCATGGAAGTCCACGAAACAGACGATAGCAGCAACCTCCTCTAATCATGCTGAAATACTAGCGATACATGAAGCAAATCGCGAGTGTTTTTGGATCAGGAGTTTGATCCAATATATTCTGTCATCATGTGGACTGATTAACCATAAGATAGCTCCAACTGTCCTGTTTGAAGATAATACAGCATGCATTGCTCAACTTAAGGGTGGATACATCAAAGGTGACAAAACAAAGCATATTTCTCCCAAATTCTTCTTCACTCATGATCTTCAAAATCAAGGGACAATTGATGTCCAACAAATCCGCTCAAGTGACAATTTGGCAGACTTATTCACAAAGTCACTTCCAAAATCCTCCTTTAATTTGAAAGATTAGTACATAAGATTGGAATGCGTTAATTTCGAGACATTAAATGATGTCGATAAGAGGAGGAGACTGTACTCTTTTTTCTTGGTCAGATTTTTTCTATTGGGTTTTCTTGACAAGGTTTTTAATGAGGCAGTCCCTATCAGTCTATCACAAAGGATATTGTACTCTTTTTCCTTCACTAAGATTTTTTTTACTAGATTTTTCTTTAGTAAAGTTTTAATGAGTCATATTCTTAAATGGTCATTTAAGGGAGAGTGTTGTGATAAGATAGCCTGAAGTAGATGCCCATTTTCCGTAAGGCTCAAGTTTTCAAGAGGAATCATGTTTAATGAAGTTTAAAAACAATGACCCTATATGCCTATAAATAGAGAGTCTGATATGAAGCAATACACAAAGTTGGCACTGGATTCGATGGTCCCAGAACGTTTGGACCATTAAATGGTCCTATAACAAAACATATTTTTTAAGTTCTTTTAACAACTGCGACATAGTCCTTTAACTAATGTTAATTACAAATTAACCCCATATATTTTATTTAATTATAAAAATTATTTTTTTATTTTATAAATTATTATTTTATCAATCATCTATTATATTTATTAACATTCAAAAACAAAAACAATAACAAATTAGATCTTCCATTGATCGTAATAAAGCTTTTGGTCATTCCAATGGATTAAAAGTTTATATTTGATCCGTGACGTTCGTCCAGGGCCGCGAAATCGTGTTTCCTTAAAATCCAATCGATTGGATTATCAAAACAATTGATTGAATTATAACTCAATCGAGTGGATTACATTGTATCACAAAATAATCGATTGAAAAATGTAAGGCAGCATGGTTTTCGCATAAATCAATCGATTGGTCATATGACTCAATCGATTGAATGATGAATAAAAAGTGGATTTTTGTAATTCAATTGATTGCTTCTACTACCCAATCGATTGAATGCTTGAAAACAACCTGAGGTCTCACAATTCAATCGATTAGTTGTGTTATCCAATCGATTGAATTCACCAAAACAACATAAATTTTTCAAAATCAATCAATTGGTTGTAAGTGAATTCCTCATCTACCGCAATAATTGGTTGGGAGAGTTCGGAGAAAAATCGAGACATATATTCAGCGATTAATTCCCAACCAATAAAGGTTACTAAACATCGTCAAAATAATTGAATACAAATAGATGATACTCTAAAGCAATTTAATGCAAAAGGATTCTTATCGAGTGTATGTTAAAGATTTAAAGTCAATTTATCATGCCTAAATTCGTCAATGAGAGCTTCATTGGTTCATGAGAATGTGATTTGAGAAAAGTTAGAAAGTTAAAATGGAAGATTGAATTTTGAAAAATCCATCTTGTTTTGGTGAATTTAATGAATTGGATAACACAATCAACCAATTGAATTGTGAGACCTCAGGTTATTTTCAAACATTCAATTGATTGGGTAGTAGAAGAATAGTAGAAGCAATCGATTGAATTACAAAAATTCATTTTTTATTCATCGTTCAATCGATTGGGTCATATGACCAATCGATTGATTTATGCAAAAACTATACTGCCTTACATTTTTCAATCGATTGTTTTAATAATCCAATCGATTGAATTTCAAGAAAACACGATTTTGCGGTCCTGGACGAACGTCACGGATCAAATATAAACTTTTAATCTATTGGAATGGCCAAAAGCTTTATTATGATTAATAAAAGATCTAATTCGTTATTGTTTTTGTTTTTTATTGTTAATAAACATAATAGATGATTGATAAAATAATAATTTATAAAATAAAAAATAGTTTTTATAATTAAATAAAATATATGGGGTAATTTGTAATTAACATTAGTTAAAAAACTATATCGCAGTTGTTTGATCATTTAATGGTCCAAAGGTCTGGAACCATCGAATCCAGTACTCACAGAGTTACTGTAATAACAAACATTCTTATATCTCTCTCTTTTTATACTCTATAATATTATAAATTCTCTTTAATTCTCTCTTCTCTCTCTGAGTGTTAGTATATAAGTGTTAATATATATTTAATATTAATACATTTTATTAGTGTGAGATATTGATGTGGTGAATATTATTATTTATTTACACATTTTTATTTTATATTTAGTACATTTTATTTATTTATTTTACAAAAACAAACTTTATTTGTGGCTAATTTTTCGGTCGACCGTAAAATAATTAAAACGAGCGTTTTTAAGAATAAATAAATTACCACATAAAGCAAAACATTAGAAAAAGAAATTTCATTCAATAAATGAATACATTAATATATGTTATGCTTAGAACAAAATTAANTATATTATGAGTAATTTTAATATATAAATAATTTTTTTGATATATATTTAGTGTCATTATTTATCTCAATAGGATATCCAAAATATTTCTGCAGAACCATCCAAAAATAAATTAAAAGCATTATAGGAAATTAGGAATAATATCAGGGAAAAAATAGAAAAAGTATTAATGTCTTCATTGTTCATATCATAAGCTTCTGTGCCAATGCAAATTGCCTGATAGGTTCATATAAGTAAAGTGATAAGAAAAGAAAAAGAGTCACTGGGGTTAAAATTAAAAAGTATTTCCGTATATATTGGATTGTGCCTGAAACATCAACTTTACTTTTTTTTTTTTCTTTTGGCGAGGCATATGAACAGATTTTGCGTGTTAGTTACTATAGTTAGCACCATGTTTTGAGTGATAAAGAATAAAAATGGTAAAAGTTTAACAGAGCCTTCTGGGATTTATCTAGTTTTGACGGTTATCAACAAAATCAGAATTTAGTGCTGATATTATTTATAATGCACCATTAGATTAGATAAGATTATATACTAAATAAGTTACCAATTTGCATAAATTCCCTCAGCTAATCATTAATTTGACTATTTTATACTGATATTAGCTAGCAGGGAAATTCTTTTTTCTACAAAGAGCAGCAAAATCAAAGCATATTCAACTATTCAAGTGTAGATGGAAACAGATTTAAAAAATTAAGCAATCTCAGCTTTTGACATATCATTGAGGCAATTTATACATCAAATGTTGTGTCTTCTCAATGATTTTTATGGTAATAGCGACCCTAGAAGTTATAAAAAAAAAAAAACCCTCTTCTACTCTTCTATTTTGATTTTTGGTGTAATGTAATTTTAGAGATAAATTTAAATTGATCTAAATTAAATATGTTATTCAGTTCAATTTAAATTTAAAATTAATTGAATTTATTTTTTAAAATTAATCTAATCTAATTCAAATTGCACAAATACACTATAATATTATTATTATATTTAAAATTTTATTTATAATATATTCAATTTGTTATATATTTTTATGTTATTTATGTATTATTATTTAATAAATATTATATAAATTCAAAATGAAATTTATTTATTTATTTTAATTAATATATAATTTTTTTTATTGTTATGTTATTATTAATTTTTTAAAAAATTATTAAGAATTATTATATATATTTAATTTTTTAATTTATAAAATTACAAATTTAATCCAATCCAAAATTACTTGAAATTGGATTAATTTTTTTTTAAAAAATCATTCGATCCAAATTGAATAGAAAACACACTAACTGCAGTGGTGATTGAGTGAAATGCACTGTGCTCATGCAGGACCTAACAACCTCATTTTTTTGTCTATTAAGTAGTGTTTGGAGGAGTGACAGATATAAAAAGATTGAGACTGAAAGATAAAAACTATGAGACAGAGATTGAAATAAATTGTAATATTCTGTTTGGTGTAAACTGGGAGACAGAAATTGAAATAAGAATGAAATTTTAATTTAATTTGTACAAAGGATAAAATTGAAATTAATTAATTAAAATGAAGATATTTTAGGTATAAAATATTATCAAAGTTTCAGTCTTAATCTTTAAAAATTTTAGTTTTCTGTGTCCTACTTTTTGAGGTACTGAAATACTGAAATTTTGAAGATAGAGACATAAATTTTAGTACCAATCTCTAAATCAACAAACATGATATTAAGTCTCAATCTTTTTGCTTCTGTTTCAGTATTTTAAAACAAACGTTACCCTACATTTGATTTTTTTTTTTTTTGTTCGTGTGAGACTTGTTTTATAGTTCCCTTAATAATTATAGGCTATTTTGAGCTAATTTTGTGTTGTTTTTCAATTTCTTTTTCATTCTAATAATTAGTGTCAAACTATACAAAAATATGGATGTTATTTAAACTCTGTTTTCTTAATTTGAAGCGTTATAAATATTGCAAGTTGTCCTTGCTCCTTACGACAAAAGGCGGCAATGCGATTGGAGGAAGGAAACTCCTAAAGGAAGGAACAAATTTGGCAAGTTAGTGGCTGGCTACATTAATAAGTGTAAGATTGGTCAACGATGACATTTGGATTTTGCTAAGTGAAATTTTTAAAAGGCCAATTCTACCCATGCTGTTTATCAATTAGTATCAAATTTTTTACCAAATTTATTTTTTGGATAAATATTGTCTTGAACCCTAAAATTTAAAGTCAAAATTAAATTCATTTTCAGCGTTATTTTAGATTTAAAACCGTCTCTAACATTATTTTTTGTATTAAAATCATCCTTTTGAACTTTTTACGGATAAAAATATTTTTTACCATCATCTTTACTATCACCACTATCTCTCTTACTCCCATCAAATACCAATAATCAGATTCAAGAATACAATATTCAATACCAATAATAACACATTATTCAAATTCAAAAATAACAACATCAAATTCAACAACAAAATCAACACACAATAACAATGAAATCAGAAAAATAACTGAAGCAGAAACAGGCGCAGAAAAGAAGTAAAATCAGAAGCAGAAACAGATGCAAAAGCCGAATCAAAAGCAAAAACTAAATCGAAAACAGAAGCCGAAGCAGACACAAAAGCAAAAGCAGAAGCAAAAGCCGAATCGGAAGCAAGGGCGAGTCGCGGTGCTGGCGAGGGAGAATCACGGTGCTGCAAGGGCGACAGTGAATCGCAGCGCTACGAGGGTGACGGCCAGGCACGACGAGCCTTCCTTCTCTCTGAGTCTCTACTTCTCTTTTTCTCTCTCCTGGAGATGTCAATGAGAAGAAGGGGTTGTGATGAACACCCTCTCATCTTCTCTTCTCCCTTCCCCCTTCTCCCTCTTCCTTTTTCCTCCATCCCTCGGTGTTCTTTTCTTTTTTTTTTTATTTTATATTTTTTTTTAGGAATTTAATTTTGACCTTAAATTTTAGGGATTAAAATAATACTTATTTTTTTATTTTTTATATTAAAATTCAAATATTTAAAATTTATTAATTTTTTTAATTTTAAATTAAATATTAACTATTTTTAATTTTTGTTACATTAGACATCAAATTTTTAGATCCCATAACAAATTTTTTAGCATCCATTCCTGTCTATCATATCTAGGTATCCTATTTTTTAAATTGAGTTTGCGATAAATTGTCTTCTATAATGAGACAGTTCCTTTAAAAGGGTCGAGTTGATGGCAGAGGTCTTTCTCTTGTTAATTGGAGAATGATGGTCACTCCAAAAAAATTTGATGGCTTGGGTGTTAAAGATCTTGCATGTGCTAATATATCTTTACTTGATAAATTGGTTTGATAACTTTTTCATTATTAGGACAAATCTTGGGTTACTCTATTGAGGACGAAATATCTAAGGAATGAGGGGGTTTTAGATGGCCTTGTTCCTTGTAACGCTTCTCATGTTTGGAAGAGTATCTCAAAAGCTTTTGATACACTTAAAGATGCCTTCTCTTGGTGCATTGGTCACTTGATCAATCTTTTGGATTTGACAAGTGGAGTATTGAGGGTCCAATTGCTCAAGATGTCCCTTTTGTTCATATATTTGACTCTAATTTAACCATTAGAGATATTTGAAAAGATGGCCAATAGAATCTCTATGATGTTTTCTCTAACATTCCAAAAAATGTTAGACAACGTTTGAATGCTTATAATCCGAATCTGAATACTAGGGAGAGTTCGGGTTGGGCGTGGGGTGTGACATCTTCCAGACTCTACTTAGCTAGGAGTGAATACAGTTGGTTAGCCAAAAAAAAGTTTGACTGGAATGAGCGTGATAATTGATTGTGGGTATGACGACTGCATATTCTTGAGAAGTACAAATTCCTTATTTGGCCCAGTCTTCATAACACTATTTTTACGGCAGAGTTTTGATTGGATCGTGGCTTGGCTTTATCTAGCACTTATCATCGGTATCATAATGGTTATGAATCTATATTTCATTGTCTTTGGGAATGTCCCAATGACAAGGAGATCTATAACCTTTTAGGCCTGTATTCAGATAACTCGGATTTACGTGATTGACTCTACAGATGTGCAACGAGCGGAGATATTTTTCTTTTCTTCTCGACCATCTGATGGATTTGGAGAAGCAGGAATCATGACTTATTTAATATAGATAACCTTAGAGTGCTAGTAAAGTGGTGAGTTTGATTCGTAATTCAGTAAGAGAGTTCCACACCATTTTTGTTATGCATCAATCTCTGTCTCCTCCTTTACTTTGTTTGCATTGGGTTCCACCTCCCATTCATTCTATTAAATTGAATTGTGATGCTAGTTGTTTTGTTTCTTTTGGCTATGCTGGTTGTGGTGTATCATTCACAATTCTGATGGATATTGGTTGAAAAGTTGCACTTGAAAAGTCAAAGTGTGCAGTGTTCTTTTTGCTGAATTGTATGCGATTTGGAGAGATTTACTTCTATCTCGGGATAGTGAATTTTGTGAGGTTATTTGTGAAGTAGACTGTTTAAAAATCATTTTCTTGATAAACCAAAAAATGTTTGATAATGATATTTTGAAATGGGATTTGACAAAGCATATACATGAGGTTATGAATTGGAGTTGAAGAGTCTCTATTCTTTTAATTCAGAAGAATGCAAATAATGTTGCAAGTTATATGGCTAAAGCAACTACTTCTGGCACAGACAATTACTCTCATTGAAGTCAATCATAGAATAAACTTGAACATCTAATAAATTTAAATATAAATCTAACCAATTAATTTGATTTTATTTTTATTTTTTTCTTTTTTTTTGTTTGGTCACCAAAAAATAACAAATACTCTTTAAAAATGCTTTCTTCCAATTTTCTATCAATTATGAGCTTATGTCTTTATGACCCTCATGTTTCATCATGAGTGGCCTTCATGTGCACTTTTTTTGGTTGACTCTTCATGTGCACATTTGTGTTTCAACTAATAAATTTGGAAAAAAAAAAGGAATTTTGGACGCTCCATTAATTAACTTATTTTATTTTATTTTTTAGCATTGTATGATATCCTCAAAACGCCAATTCAAATTGGAGACGACAGATATTGGTTTGGGAAGCCAACGCAAAAGGACATGCTCAATTCAGTTGGCATTAGTGCGAACTGCTAACAATCTGTTATGGACCTTATGGTACAAAAAATAATAAATAAATAAAATTAGAAAAAGAAAAGAAAAATGCTTGAAGTGCAATGTGGTGAACTCCATCCAAAATTAAGTTTACAGTAAATAATTAATTCTGCATATCTTATATGATTTTAACTATTTTCCATAATAGTTTTTATTAAAAGTAATAAGTGATAGGTATTTTTTTCCACTTACATTTACTATTTATTTGGATTTAATTTATCATAAAATTATTCTTTTCACAAATTTAAGTTAATAGAAGAAGACAAAAGTGGCTGTAAGTGAAGCAAGAACAAGAGCATATGAGGGTCTCTACCAGTCTTTGGACACGAAAGAAGGAGAAAAAGGTATATATAGAATTGCAAAGAGCCGGGAAAGAAGAACGAGAGATTTGGATCAGGTTAAGTGCATAAAGGATAAGGATGGAGAGGTGTTGGCTCAAGAGGAGAAGATTAATGAAAGGTGGAAGAGCTACTTCTACGAGTTATTTAATGAGGGACAGAAGACTCTTCCGAGCCTTGGTCGATTATGCACAAGGGAAGAAGATCAAAACTTGGACTACTATCGAAGGATTCGAGACTTCGAGGTAAAAGAGGCTCTAAAGCAGATGAAAAATGGCAGGGTAGTAGGACCTGATAATATCCCGATTGAGGTTTGGAAGGGTCTTGGAGGAAAAGGCATCAACTGGTTAACCAAGCTTTTTAATGAGATTTTAAGGTCAAAGAAGATGCCTGATGAGTGGAGAAAGAGCACCTTGGTACCTATCTA
>NC_029774.3:8851503-8862798 GCF_000817695.3 Arachis duranensis | reverse complement strand
GATGTAAATCATAGGATCCAAGCAGGTTGGTCAAAATGGCGGAGTGCATCTGGTTTTATATGCGACAAAAAAGTGCCTTTAAAACTTAAAGGTAAATTCTATCGCACCGCTATAAGACCGGCTATGCTGTATGGTATGGAGTGTTGGGCGGCTAAAGGAGAGCACAAACATAAGCTGAGTGTGGCAGAGATGAAGATGTTGAGATGGATGAGTGGTCACATGCGATTGGATAAAATAAGGAATGAAGATATAAGGGAGAGAGTTGGAGTAGCACCCATTGTGGAAAAGATGGTTGAATCGCGTCTCAGGTGGTTTGGACATGTGAGAAGAAGACCGATAGAACATCCAGTCAGGAGGGTGGATGAGATGGAAGGCAGAGGAAGACCTAAGAAGACCATCCATGAGGTGGTCAAACGAGATCTACATGTAAACGGTCTCTCTGTAGACATGATACATGACAGAGCACAATGGCGTTGTTTGATTCATGTAGCCGACCCCACTTAGTGGGATAAGGCTTTGTTGTTGTTGTTGTTGTATCTTGTACTATCTTTTTTATTTTTGGGATTCACTAAATATCGAACTCTTGATCTTTTAGACATAAAATTTTGGTACCATATCATGAAATTATTCATCCTAAAAACTTAAATGGATAGGAGAAAACAATATTAATAGTCTTTTCAAATTGTTTTCTACTAAAATCATTACTCCCAACATTTACACTTATTTTAATTAATAATATTAGCCTAAATCATCTCTGTATTCTTTAAACATTAATAATTTCTGGTTTTTTTCGTAGAGAGAATAATTTTCTTTATTTCTTCTACTAAATGTATAGTTATCAGAACCAAATTGACAATTAATCCAGTCAAATTACTGGTTATTAGATTAATAATTCGACCAGTGGTCAGTAGTTAAACCATTTGACTTAGTAACAAATAAATAAATATATAAAATTATATATGGATAGTAAAAATTGTAATATTGTTTCTTCGTATAAAATTTGTACATGTTTAAATTAAATTTATATTATTAATTGTAAATTAATTAAAAATATAATAAAAAAGTAAGTATAAAATTAAAATTAAATTAGATCAATATTGTTACGTGGGTAACCTAAGATAGGTGGATTGGGCTGAAAGGATTGGCCCAAGTGTCAATGGAAGGTGGTCTCCGACTTGGTAGACGTTTGGGAGCCGTCGTCCGAGTTGTGTATGTGAATGAATGGGGGGTGGTACCTGCAAAGACACTCTGATGCCTAAGTTAGCAAGGGGGTAAGCAGGTTTTTGAGAGTATTGGACTTAGAGATACTTGAGGGGTGTCAGTGCATTTATAGTGGTAATCCAATAACCACCGTTGGAGAAGTTCCACTTTTGAAGGTGGATAACTGTCCCTTTATCTTAGGGTGGTTGAGATATTGCTTCCGAAAGTGGGCTGAGAGATTTTAGGGGCAGTTACTTATTTGAATAAGTGTTATCTGCCAACTCATGTCTAGCCCGACCTCCTTGGGGAGAGGTTCATGTCAAACCCAACCTCTTTCATGAGAGGTCGGTTAGGTGCTAAGGCCAACCTTTGGATTGAGCCTTTTAGGCTTACTTGGGTCTGGGCCATGGTGTTGGGCCAACCTTCTACTGCAAAGGCACACTTTGCGGGATTCAATCTCATCTCATGCATCCTTATGGTGTTGAAGACTTACGAGAGGTCGGTCAAGAGGTCTGCCCCATCCTTGATTTTTATTAACATGTCGTCTACGTATACCTCCATTAGGCTCCCATGGTGAGGTCCGAACACCTTGTTCATCAGCCTTTGGTATGTGGCTCCTGCGTTACCACATAGCAATAATTTGCTCTAGGCGTGATGAAAGATGTTTTTTTTATCCGGCTTGTATATCGGGATTTGGTTGTATCCCGAGTATGCATCCATGAACGACAAGTATTGATAGCCCGAGATGGAATATAATAAGGTATCAATATTTGGAAGATGATACGGGTCTTTTGGACACGCCTTGTTTAAGTCGGTATAGTCGACGCACATCCTCCATTTGCCGTTCTGTTTCTTGACCAGCACTACATTCGTTAGCCAAGCCGGATATTTGACCTCTCTGATGAAGCCGTCTTCCAGGAGAGCTTGTATTTGCTCTTCGACCACTTGAGCTCGTTCAGGGTCGAGCTTCCGTCTTCTCTGCTGGATAGGTCGTGATCCGGGGTATACCGACAGTTTGTGCGCCATGAGCTCGGGATCTATCCCAGGCATGTCAGAGGCTTTCCAGGCAAAGAGGTTGAAATTCTCTTGTAGGAGCCTTATCAGCTTCTGCTTTAAATATTCTTTCAAGTTGGCTCCTATGTTGGTATTTTTTCCTTCTTCTTGCCCGATCTGTACCTTTTCGGTCTTTCTCCCAGGCTGTGGTCGCAATTCTTCTTTAGCTCGGATTCTCCAAGCTCAATGGTATGAACCTCCTTGCCTTTACCTCTCAGGTTTAGGCTTTCATTGTAGCATTTTCTTGCCAGTTTCTGGTTTTCCCTAATGGTTGCGATTCCCTATGGTGTCAAAAATTTCATGCACAGATGGGGGTAGATACCACTGCTTCAAGCCGATTTAGGGTCGTTCTACCTATTAAAGCATTATAGGCCGAACCCACATCGACGACTATGAAGTCGATGCTTAGAGTTTTGGATTTTATCCCCTTTCCAAAAGTTGTATGTAGGGGTATGAATCCTAATGGTTTTGTAGGTGTATCCCCCAGCCCGTATAGGGTATCAGGGTACGCTCTTAACTCCTTTTCATCTAATCCCAACTTGTCAAATACTGGTTTGAACAGGATGTCTGCCGAGCTCTCCTGATCCACCAGGGTTCTGTGTAGATGGGCATTGGCGAGAATCATAGTAATTACCACCGGATCGCCATGTTCAGAGGCAATACCCTGCCAATCCTCTTTTGTGAAGCTGATTGTTGGGAGGTCGAGTAGCTTGCTTTCGACTTGCTAGAATTCTTTCAGGTGTCTCTTACGAGATGACTTCGTGAGACCTCCTCCAGTGAACCCTCCTGAGATCATATGTATGTGTCGCTTCGGGATCCGTGGTGGGTTTTTCTGATCTTCTTCATCTCTCTTCCTTTTTCCATGATTGTCCGACCTCTCCATGAGATATATGTCAAGCTGACCTACTCTGGCCAGCTTTTCTATCACATTTTTCATGTCGTAACTGTCATTTGTTGAATGCCCATATATTTTGTGGTATTCACAGTATTCGCTATGACTTTTCCCTTCTTATTCTTTATGGGCCTATGGGGAGGTAGCTTTTTCGTATGACAGATTTTTCTATAAATGTCGACTAGGAAAACTCGTAGAGGAGTATAAGAGTGATATCTCCTGGGCCTTTCAGGCCCGACTTATTCTTTTTTCTTGGGCTCTCTCTCCTTCTCCTTTGTCTGGTGAGAGTGCCCGAGTCGCCAGCTTGGTTCTCGTAGTCTGGTATTTTCCTCAATGTTGATGTACTTCTTAGCTCGTTCTTGTACATCACTCAAAGAAGTCGGATGCCTTTTCGAGATGAATTGAGAAAAGGGACCTTCTCGGATTCTATTTACTAGGCCCATAATTACTGCCTCTGTAGGCAGATCTTGAATTTCTAGGCACGTCTTGTTGAACCTTTCCATGTAGTCTCTCAGAGGTTCTGCGACCTCCTGTTTTACTCCCAGGAGGCTAGGCGCGTGCTTGACTTTATCCTTTTGAATCAAAAATTGCATAAGAAACTTATGCGGGAGGTCGTCGAAGCTGGTGACCGACCTTGGGGGAAGACTATCGAACCACTTCATCGCTGCCTTTGTCAGAGTTGTCGGAAAGGCTTTGCAGCGGGTAGCATCAAAGGCGTCGCCTAGGTACATCGGAATTTTGAAATTGCTCAGATGATACTTTGGGTCGGTGGTCCCGTCGTATAGATCCATGTCGGGGCTTTTGAAGTTCCTTGAAACTTTTGCTCTCATGATGTCTTCACTGAATGGGTCTTCTCCCCCCAAGGGGGAATCTTCTTGGTCGATGCGAGAGCTCTTACCTCGAAAGTTGGATTCTAATCTCAAGAGCTTTTTTTCAATCACTTTTCATCGCTCGATCTCTCTCCTTAGGTTTCTCTCCATTTCTCGTTGTCATTCTAGCTCTTGTTCCAGCTGTTCTAGTCGTCCTTGGTGGTCGTGAAGTAGCCCCATGAGGTCGGTGGCATGAGATTGCCCCCCTTTCTCTGGTCCATGTACGTCAGAGGGGGTGCCCTTTGGGTCTTTTACCCTCGAGGGGCCTTTTTTGTGCTGGTCGCCCGCTCCTTGCAGAGTGATTATGGCTTTGTCATTGTTACCTGCATCTTTGTTTTCTTGCTCAGATTCGGACGCGGTGTTTCCGTCTTCGTTCAGGTCGTCCACCATTATGCGTTGATCCCCTAGGTCCCTGGCAACGACGCCAATGTTACGTGCGTAACCTGAGATAGGTGGATTGGGCTGAAATGATTGGCCCAAGTGTCAATAGAAGGTGGTCTCCGACTTGGTTGAGGTCTGGGAGCCGCCGTCCGAGTTGTGTATGTGAATGAATGGGGTGGTACCTGAAAGACACTTCGATGCCTAACTTAGCAAGGGGTAAGCAGGTTTTTGCGAGTATTGGACTTAGAGATACCTGAGGGGTGTCAGTGTATTTATAATGGTGATCCAATAACCACCGTTGGAGAAGTTCTACTTCTGAAGGTGGATAACCGTCCCTTTATCTTAGGGTGATTGAGACATTGCTTCCGAAAGTGGGCTGAGAGATTTTAGGGGCAGTTACTTATTTGAATAAGTGTTATCTGCCAGCTCATGTCTAGCCCGACCTCCTTGGGGAGGGGTTCATGTCAAACCCAACCTCTTTCATGAGAGGTCGGTTAGGTGCTAAGGCCAACCTTTGAATTGGACCTTTTAGGCTTACTTGGGCCTGGGCCATGGTGTTGGGCTAGGGTATGAACAAATATAAAACTATCTAGTAGAATATTTACTTATGTATGTTGATTGACATATATTAAAAAAATATCAATTCATCTCAGTGACTTGGAAGAAATGCTGCAAATTGGAGGTGTATTCGAACCATGACTTTCTTAATTTCTGTATCGGTAGACATGCGAGTTTATCGTGACTCGATTGATTTTTCAGCAAATTTGACCGTTGTTTATTGATCTAAGGCTAATTCGATCCAACAATCAGATCGAATTATCCAGACTATTAATTTTCTGGTTTTTCGGTCAATTCAGCTTGGTAGCATGGAAGCAACACTAGAGCACATGGATATGGGAAACATGTGAAATGCGTGGTACATGGTTGGATTCGCATGACTTAGAGTATGGTAGACATGCGAGTTTCGCTTTGAAGCGATCGATTTTTGGTAGGCTTGATTGCTGTTGATCGGTTTTGAGGCTAATTCAATCCATATTCAGACCGAACTAGCCAAATCACTTATCCTTCAATTTTTCGGTCAATTTAGCTTAGTGACATAGAAGGAACGCTGTAAATTAGAGGTCATGTGTTCGAACCATGACTTTCTCAATTTTTGTATTTTCTAACAAGTTGGAGCACATGAACATGCAAAAGCATGTGAAGCGCATGGAGCATGGCTGGAGTCGCATGATTTGGATTAGGGGTGTTCATGGATAGACTATCCGCATATTTGTGGTGTTTATCCGAATTTGATATAAAAATTACAGATATTAATCCGACTTGCACACTCATAGGATCAGATTGTAGATTTTAGGTAGGTATTTGCATATTAGATCTGCGGATTCGCAAAAATAAATAAATATATAAATAAGTAAATATTTTTTTATTTTTTATTTGAACTAATAATTATTATATATGTTGTATTATTTTAATTTTATTAGAGTAAACTACAATTTCTACCCACGAAAGTTTTATACGTTGACAAATCTACCCACAAAAAAAAAAAAATTACAATTGTATCTATGAAAGATGGATTCTATATGACAAAGTTATCCAAACGTCAAGAAATAACCTAAAAACCCCAAATTACCCTTTTCCTAACCCTAATCTCAATATCCCTCTCGCAAATTTCAACCCTCTCTTTATTCTTTTCATTAATTTTACCACTTCTCAATATCCCTCTCGCAAATTTCAACCCTCTCTTTATTCTTTTCATTAATTTTACCACTTCTTTCACCAACACCATCATCACCGCCACCGTCACCAACCATCAGCTTCATCTTCCTCCTTCTCCACTGTCACAGCCATAAACAACAACAACTTCACTCTAACTTTTAATTTTATTTCTCATCATCACTTCTCTAATCCCAAATTCTATCAACACTCTATTACTGCCATTACCATCATCACCCTTCCTCCATCATTTTCAATACAATGTCATAAGAAAAAGCACATTTGGATGCTAAAAATTAAAACTTTGGTAAGATCGGTTTAGTGGGGTTGCATGTGAGTAACACGGGAATCTTGCACATGATGGTGGTAATTTGGGAGAGAGAAACCGTGGGCTTTGAAGAAGAAATGACAAATCTGGCTTGATGGGGGTGTCAAAGAGAATGCGCTTATGTGCTCTGTGAGCATTTTCATGGAAGAAACCGCACTTAGTGGTGAGGTAGGAGATAGTGAAAGAGTGGTGTTCATCAAAGTGGAAGGGGTTGAGAAGAGGAATGAGTGGTAGCGTGTTTGTGATAGAAGAAGAGAAGAACGCAAGGCGTAGAGCAGAGGAATAGTTGCAGGAAACAAAGGTTGCAAGAAGTAAAAGATCATCACTATCGTTGTTGTTTATGGCTGTGGAGAAAGAGAAAGGTGAGGTTGGCGGTTGGTGGCGGTGGAGATGGTGGTGGTGTTGGTGTTGGTGAAGGAGGTAGTGAAATTTCTAAAAAGATTAAAGGAAGGGATGAGATTTGGAAGAAGGTGGTTGAGATTAGGGTTAGAAAAAGGGTAATTTAGAGTTTTAAAATAATTTTTTAGTATTTGAATAATTTTTTTATATAGAACTCATGTTTTAGGGGTACAAATGATAATTTTCTTTTTGTAGGTAAATTTGTCAACGTTTAAGGGTGTGTTTGGGAAACCCGTTAGAAGGGAAGAAACACGTTTAAATTTCTTGAAAGTTTCGACTTTTGGTTTGGCAAATTTTTTTCTCATGAACGCAGAAATGATTCTGCTGCCAAAACCAGCGTTTACAAGAAGCAACTATTTTTAGTTTCTGCGTTTTCTTAACGGGCTTTTAGCCATAGATACTAACCTTTTATTTACTTTTTACCAACTTTATCCTTTGTATATGTTATTGTATTATTTATAAAATTCTTGTTATTTCTATTTATATGAGCTCTAATTTTCTATTATTTATTATTTTTATTTTTTTAACTATTTGTTTGACATTATACACTTTTATAATCGTGATTTTTATGTATTATGTTTGTTATTATCTTTTTATAATATGATTTATTAATTCTATTAGGTAAAGTAAATTAAATAAAAAATTAACTGTAAATAATAATAATAGTAAAAAATTATATACTCTCTAGACCTGCTCACACTCTTGCTAACTTAGGCATCGGAGTGTCTTTGCAGGTACCACCCCCCATTCACGCGCGAGCACAAGTCGGACGGAGTCTCCCGAGTTGCGGACCTTTCCGGAGTTCTCCTCCATCATACACTTGGGCCGCCAAACGCCATCCGTCGTATTAATCTCCGGTTACCCACCGTAACAATATATATATATCTAAAATATATAATTTTTATTTTTATTTAAAAAAATATTTTGTCTATTTTTATATGTTATTTTTATTTTAGTAAGTAAATATTAATTTTATTATAAAATTAACTAATAAAATCTATTTAAATATCTAAATTAAAACAATAGGATAATATAAAAACAAATCTAAGTTGATGTCCATTTTAGTAATTTTTTATCTAAAAGTGATTTTGAATGGTATAAGTCAAACAACATTTATTTTACTATAATCCATTTTGATACAAAAATTACCAAACATAAATCACTTTAACACAAACCTACTTTTGACCAAAATCAAGTTTGCAAAATCAATTTTATGCAAACTCCCGTTTGCAAACTGTAATCCAAACACACACTAAAATTTTCGTGGATAGAAATTGTAGTTTACTCTTTTTATTATGGTAGAGCTGCGACGTGCACGGATCCATGCAGTTCACCGGTTTCTTGTGATCCGACCGATTTTCAGCGGGTTTAAAGTCTGTTGACCAATTTTAAAATTAATCCGATCTAACATTCAGAAGGAATGGACTAGACATATATGCATATATACCGTACAAGTTAGTAGGATAAAGTTGAGATAAATTAGACCACCGGTTTTTTATTTTTCGGTCAAAATGACCGGTCCATTCTGGTTCTGATAAGACCGACTAAAGAAACTATTCAGTAGAAAAAATCTTTATATTTTGAAAAAGTCTGGGGAAGTATAAATCCATTAATTTGGTTCAAAACGGTGGCGGGAAACACTTATTTTTGTGTACTGGAGACGGGAATCACGTTCCATTTTCTATTTCCGTTGTTCGTGCTTGCAATACCGAAAGAGAACGAGCTTCGAGTTCGAGATCCATCTAACAAATCGCTTCTTCTTTCTCTGATGCTTAGTTCTCAGTTTTCGTGGATATGCACCTCAGTGATTCAACTACTTCAGCTCCATCGCATGCCACGTTATCCGGTACCGATCTTTTGTTTTCTTAATCACCTGATAAACACTGTAACCGTCACAATTTCGTTTCCAGACACGAATGCTCTGCTTATCGATTTAGTTCATTTTTTTAAATATTCTTAGTTTTTGGTTTTCCTTATCGATTATGTTTGATCCGAGAGAAAATTAATCATGTTTTGTTTTGCTTGGATTCCGTTTGTTAGCACTACGAATCCTATACATCGAGGATATGGAACCGATCTAATGCTAGCTGATACAGTAGTAAAATTAGTAGTAATGAGGCTTTGATTTACTAATAACAAGATGAAATGAGAAGAGTAGGTTCACACGATTCTCTTTCTCTTCTTTCGATTTGATTTGATTTCGGTGTAGGAACAACTTCATGTGTATCGGCAGAAGAAAATTTCAAAATCAATTTGAATTTCGTGTTTTAGGGATCTATTGCTTTTATTCATCGATCTGTTTTCATACTTCGAATACGATAAATGTTTTTTGAAGTGGTTTTAATTCACTACAATTCATCGAATAATCAGACTGGTTTGTATTCATAGAATCACAGGGAATAAGAGATTGACAAGTTTAACTTCCCTTATAACTGCCTAAGTAGCTTGTACAAAACTAACAATTCGTAATTATCATAAATTAATTATGGACTATGGTGCAACAAATCTAGCTATAGCATGGATTGATTTGAGGCATATGAGAATATTTTAGGTACCAGTAATGGCGTTTTCAAGAGAATGCTTATGTTGGTAGAGCTGCTTGTTAATCTGCAACCATAGATTAAAAGTATATTATAATGCTTCTGAATTTCGATCATTATCTATTTGTTTTAGCTTCTAAAGTATGCACTGTCTTAACCCTGTACTGAGTATACAGCTCGATGCAGGCAATTATAGCATCACATGTTTGTTTTTATATTTATTTTTCGTGCTTAAATGTTTAATCACAGAAAATTGCATCCGACACTATATAATGAGGCTACCATTATGTATTATTGCAGGCACAGGGGGAGTCTGTTTGATGAGAAATGTATGGAAAGGGGAACAACATCCATATGTTATCAACTTCATCTCCACTTTCCTCTCTGCAAATTCTTTTCGCCTTAATTTTGTACCTATTGCTCCTGTAATTTACAGATTCTATGTTCTTTTAATGTTTATTTCAAATACTGACTCTCCACTGACTTTTGAGAAGGTTATTTGCAGGACTTCATTTTCAATTGTGGGGGTTTGTCTGTAGCATTTGTTTTTGTGACTAACTGGGATTGCAACAACGTGTCTCTGATCTTCAGCAGGTAACTGAGCTGTTGGTTTTCAAGTCTTTAGTTGGGACTTTGTTATCTATTTCATAAAGAGTTTTTCAAGTCTTATGTTATATTCAAATCTTCTCATGCAGAGTTCAGAAATTGAGAACACAATTTGCACGTTTTTATGTTATCATCACACTCCCAGCTAAACAGCAAATGAATTCATTTATTCAGTCATACTTCACGTGAGTTACATGCGTTGCTTTTATTTTGTTCTGATTGATCATTTGCTATGTACAACTTCAATAGTGAGAAAGCAAGATCCATGTTTATGTTTTACGAATAGATTTGAGATGGTGATTGGCAAGCCTACGTTTGTTCCAGTTCAGGACATAGAAATGGGGTTTGAAAAGATGGTAAAAATAGCTCATTCATCTGGAGGTAAAAACTGAAACTTAGTGTACCAACTTTGATGTGTTGTTCCAATTGACATTTCTTATATTAAAAATAATTACAGTATACAAGCAGCAGAAAGTTGGAGAGAAACTGAAAGCTGAGGTCAGTTGTGCGAAGTGCATACAATAATTAGCTTCCAGGACTTGAGAATTAAACTTAAATATTGATTTAATGCATGAACTTTTATTATGGTTATAAAGAAGAAGCTATCGGTGCAAGGAATGAATTTTTACCTTAAAGTGGTTACTTCGATTCCAGGCATTGACAATCATGACGCAAATGCGGTAAATCATTTTATTATGAAGCAACTTCTCATTTTAGTTTTCGTGATTTTTCATGCCTAAACCTAACAGTGCTAAAGCTCAGGATTCTTGATTATAATAGATGTTTAAACTCTGGAGTATCTTTCTCTAACAATAGCTATATCACCTAATATTTGACTTAAATATGAAATGAAACCATGATAAGCATATGCATATAGGCATAGCTTGAGTTATTTTGTCATTCTGGTCGCTCAATTCAGCTTAGTCAAGCTATTGGTTCTGTCCAAGCAATTGCCAAGGCATCAAAAGACCAAATTCTGGAGAACACAGACCTTTCTGCTGAGAAGGCAGAGATGATTTCAAGGTTTCTGAGGGACCCCAAGTTTTACTCTTCTCCCAAGATCACCTGATGGCGCAATAACAATGGAATCCGGCAGGTCGGGATCTTTTGTTTTCTCCCACAACAACAAAAAATAATAATATAAAGTGAGTATCTCCTTTTAATTCCTTTATCTGGTTAGCTTCACTTAGAATAGTTCTCGTATTCGTAGTTTCAAATTAGACCGAAAAATAGATAACGACTTAGAAACCTTCCAGTTAAACAGTATTCAAATCTCATCATACTGCTGTTGTCTGTACTGCAATAAGTTTTCAT
>NC_029774.3:8826234-8851465 GCF_000817695.3 Arachis duranensis | reverse complement strand
AGTTAATAATATAGCACTATCTTTTTTTTCACCGGTTATTTACTTATTTTACGTTTAACTTTTTAAAAGATGATGATGATGATTATTATTATTATTTATCTACGCCCCTAAAGACGTACAGTTGAGTAACAGAATAAGTTGAGTAACTGAATATAATTCCTTTCAAAATGTTTTTCAATCAAACTTGAGTACCATTATTTGGCTGATTGAATGCATGTTTCTCTCAAGGGAAGGATCAACACATTTTTATTTTAACAACACTAAATTATATTGAGAGTTTAATCCTGTTAAATGAGATTTCCTGATTGACACATACAAATTCGTTGTGTGTATAAATTATTATCATTATTATTATTATTTCAATTTACATTTCTTTGTATATACTAAAATAATTCAAGTAACGAAATATACAGTAAGAATCTTACAAGTATGAAAGTAGTATATTATATAGACAATGATTAGTCCAAGTTTGGAGATTTTTTCAAAGAATATTAAAAGTTTGTTTGGATGTTATAAAATTGTTAAAAAAAATACTTTTGTATTGTTGCTGATGACGTTGTATAATAACTAAAGTTTAGGGATGATAAAAAAACTGCACTCGCGGATAGCCGCGAGAATGATTTATGACGAGAAGATTAATGGAATAGCCGCGAGAATGATCTATGACAAGAAGATTAATGGGACTTGCAAAATTTTTACGGAGACAGAAACCTATCTCCACGAATAAATGAGGACGGAAGTGGGATTTAAATATTTGTTCTATGGGGATTTGCAAAATTCCACAAAATAAAATTTAATTAAATGTTCTTATATATAAGTTATATAGGTAATTTTAATTTATTTTATTTTAATTTATATATTAAAAATTTTATGTTCATGTTATTATGTTAAATTTATGTTTAAATTATATTTAATTTGATATATTTAGTTGAATTATATAAAATTTTATTATGATTATGTTAATTATTTTTTAAAAAAATTTAAAATTTAATAATATTTAATTATTTATGGATATCTGAGAGTATTCGCTTCTTCTGTGGGAGAAATAAACGGAAATTCGTGATTGAGATGGAGTGGGAACAGAGACATTTTACTAAATCGGGACAGAAAATAGAAGAGAGGTTTTTGCCTCTATAGAAATTAGTTGCCATCTCTAGTAATAATAATANTTCTTCGCAAATCAATTCTTAAAAAATTTAGTTGGCTGTTTTAGTTTTAAACAAATTTTAATCGTTAAATCATTATTAAAATTTTTATTTTATTAGACAAATTAGTCTATATATCATATTAGTTATTTTTAAAGGTAGGGGTGTTCGCGGTACGGTTTGGTTCGGTTTTAAGGAAAAAAGTCATCCGATCCGAACACTTAATTTATGTGCGGTACGGTTTGGATTGGATGAAATTTTTTTGGAAATCCGATCCGATTACAAATGGTTTGGATTGGTTTGGATTTGTGATTTTTTAAATAAAAAAATAAATACATATAACACGTCTCAACATCAAATTTTAAATAATCAACAATGACATAACAAGTTTTAACAATATCTTAAAAAACCAACGATAACATAAGAGTAGAAATAAAATTATAGGTTAGTTAAAATAAATAAATAAATAACATTTTGAACATAAAATATTATTAAATAATAATAATACATGAATAATACAAAAATGTATAACAAATTAAACATGTTATAAGTATAATTGTAAATATAATAATAAAATAATACTATTATAGCACATTGTGCGGTTTGGATTGAATTTGATCGGTTATGAAAAATAGATCCGAAATCCGATCCAATCTAGCGGTTTACAAAAAATAAAATCCAATCAAATCTGAATTAGTACGGTTTTAATTGATTTTCGATTTAGATCGAATTGGATGAGCGGTTTAATTTGGATCGGTTTGGATTTAAACATCCCCTGTTTAGCGGTGTATTAGAAAAATTTCAAACTGTTTAGAGATATTATGTTTTTCATTGAATAATAACAAAGAATAATTTGTCCTTTCTAATCAAAATTTAACGTAAAAATTATTTGTCTAAAAATAAAATTAAGGATTGTTTTGGTGATTACAATTTATTAAGAATTAAATTATTTGACTAAATTTTTGAAGAACTGATTTAGAATATTACTAATTTTTAGTATATTTAGTAAAATTTTAATAATAAAAATAAAAATATTAAAAAATATTTTAACATAATAAATAAATAAATAATTTTATATTATTGTATTTAAATATAATTGATAAAAAATATTTTACATCGCATATCTAAATATTAAATTACTTTTTTTTATAAATTTTTTGTTAAAAGTTCACTTAGATGTTGTCGATAAATAAAAGCACAGTTTGTTCACTAATATTTTGATAATTTTCTGCCATATTTAGGGCAATTAAACTTAAACAAACTCTTCTATGGATTCGAAACAATTCATTCATTTGACCTTACATTCTCATATTGAGAGGGATTATTCCAACTTTAGATTTCTGTACTATAATCTCAAAATGAAACATGTATCAATGCTACTTCTACCATGAAGTAATATATTTATACTTAAAGTATTAATTAACGTTATTCTGAGAGTATTAAGAAGATAAAAGTAAGTTTCAATTTTTTCAATATATTTAATTCTTGTAAACTTGAAAAATTTACATCTAATTTTTATATAACATATTAATTGAAATATTTTAAAAATGTTTCTTATTAGTGAGATTAAAAAATATAACCATAAATCAATAAGAAAATTACTGATAAAATGTTATTTTTGAATTAGTTAAATTCATACTACTTTATAAGATATATTACTCGGCCCTAAAAATCACAGTTGTTCCTTTTGGCCTTACCTTCAAAATCCTGTGTTAGATGAGATGCATCAATTAATCGAAGAGCTGACCGGAGTATGAGGAAGTAAATAATTTAAGAAAATAAAATTATAATTACACTGGAATAAGAGAATTAGGAAATGACAAAAAGCATTAAGGTGAAAACTTAGTTGCAGTGAATCTCACGTGAAATTGAAAGCGCAGAGTCGTTAAATAATTTGATTAATTTTTCATTTGGCAGCTCTCAATTATCAATTTTACGTAAATTTAACTGCACTAAATTTTTACCGGGCATCAAACGTCCTTCAAAGTCCAAATGCTACTCTTTGTACAAAATCCGGGCGCCGCTTGCTTGGCATTCTAAGCAGCCCGGTGATCTGCATTTCTGTAACTGCTCTGCAAAAGCGTGCTCTGGCAACACAAGGTTAAGGATTGAAACCAACATGGCAACATCAACAAAATGCTTCGCAATTACAGCAATAATGATGGAATAGCAAATATGCCTATACAAAATACAACACGAATATCAAATTCCAGAGTTGAACTTCAATTTAGATGCATTTAAAGAAGAGCAACTCGTTACAACAGGTTTTTTTCAGCCTAAGATTTGTCTCTTAAACATGTTCATGAGAGAAATCTGCTGCAAATAAATATATTCACCCTAAAAGATTTCATACTATGGTTCTGCAGTGTGATTAACGTTTTCGGACCTGATTGAGAAAAACACATCGGGACTGCAATAATCTAAAACGCATGAGCCATGCATCCCATAATTCTAGAGAAATATTGAATATGATAGCACATTAACTAGCAAAATAAACATGCGGCAATCAAGGCTAACTTTAGGCATGGTTAAATAAGATACTCAGTAGTTCTACCGCTTTAGTTATCAGGGTTGACTATGATAATCAAATCTAACTGAAATTTTCTATTTGGAAGAAAGTAATGTTGGAAGAACTCGGGGATGTTATCGAAGAAAATAGCTTGTAGAAAGCTAGTATATTCATTTTATAACATTGTTCCCCAGCCACTAATGAAAAATTAGGAGGAAAGTGAAAAAAAGAAAAAAAATATGAAGATATCATAGTTGAGTGAGATGCAAAATGGTCCCTTGTCATGTAGGGATAACCTACCAATGCATTCTCAGCATCATATCTTGCTATGTGAAAGAAACAATGTAAAATGGGGAACATAAAGGATACTGGATTGATGCTTCATTTTGGTCTCCAGATCCAGCTGTATCTTTTCTCTTCTTTGGCTGGGGTGACTGCTTTGACTTTGGTTTCCGTTTATTTGTTTGGTGAAGAATTGTTCTAAAAGACTGGAACCAATCGTGAAGATTGATAAGATCTCCATGCTCTTGAGCCAGGGAATACCTGTACAATTTTCTAAAATTTCAGTTTAGAAACTCCCCTGTGGTTGTGGCATACTACTGTTCACAACCAAGATTACATCATATGTAAGGTGAAACACGTTAATAAATGTCAACCCTCAAGTACTGATCATGGTATATGAATAATGAATAGGGTTGGTCAAATATAAAACAAAGATTCACTTTTTCGGTTGGGGCATATGAATATTTATAATCGGGGGAGATTACTTCATTTTCAAGCTAGGGCATGCTATACTAAATTAATAAGTCACTAGATAGACTTACAGAATTGAGGAATCCTGTCTTGATGGCAATAGGGCATTGCCAGTTTTATTACAGCAACTGCACCTTAAAATCTTATGTGAATCCAACAGATCAGCTTGAATTCTTCTTCTTGGATCTCCAATCAAAACCTACGATAAGCAAAAAGTAAATTAAAAGTGTAGAGGAACAAACTTAATCATACATGACTTTCGGTAGGTGTATTAACTTTATGCGACGCGGTTGATGCAATTGAATTATAGTAACTCTATGAGTGATATAACGTGTAGGGGAATGAAATCTTATTTAGTGATTCATAGTTTATATGAAAAAAAAAATGCACCAAAAAGCCCATTTCCGAAGAGTTACAACAGAAATCTGTAGCTCCATGCCTCATCATAAAAAATCCTCAACAAAAATGAAATTTAGTCAGGGACTTGAACACCGGAATCTAAACCAATGGTAGCTCAAGAATCACGAGCATGGACAGAGTCAAGCTTTGGTGATCAACTCTTTGGAAGATAAATGAAATGTTTGTCAAGTACACATTGTCTGAAGATTTAGTATGCTTTTGACCTGGCAGTGTCTATGATTAATGTTAGACATGACAATAAGTTGCGACTGCATCCTCTCTATATGGAAGGCATGCACTGAGTTTTTTTTTTTTATAAATTTGGGGCAGGGGACAAGGAGGAAAACCCTAAATCTCTTACCACTTGAAGCTTCTCAACATTCTTGAAGCAGGAAATTTCATGAAAAGGCATGCATTCGATTGGCCTCATATAATTTCTGTTGCACGAAAGGTTAATCAGTGACAACACTTAGCCAGCAATAAAAGAGTGCTATTCATTTTCACTAAAAATAAACATCATTTAGGACCTGCGACATAGTCCATTATTGTGTATAACACTAGGATGAAACAAAACCACAGGGATATCAATTATTACACACAGCACAATACAGGACTTGAGTGATGCATTCATAACCTGTACAACTGAATTAGCATTTGTTGTCATATAAAATCATATCATCAAAATTCATATCAATTGAAGGTGGGAATGGATCGAGTTTTATCAACGTTACTTGGCACTGTTGTGTGTAAAAGAAGAATAGAAAAGAAGAACACAGTAGATAATATACCTAATAATGTTTTCTGAAAATGAGAGGGTGAGAGATCAGCACTTCTGGTGCTTATAGTGCAACATCTCAATCAAATTTAATGCTGGAGTATTGGTGCTTATTTAGTTCACCAACTAGTTATACATATTAACCTTCAAGTCTATCTTAAATATTAAGATGATGAACTTTGAATATCAATCATAGAAAAGCTGCGCTCACACCTATAGTCCCCTGACCATAATGAGAAAAAACTGATCAATCTATTGTCCTGTTTCAGTTTTATTTGCTTAGGAGAAATAGACAGGGACACAGACTGCATGCAAACCCATTTATTGAGCCAACAATTTATAGAACATTATTTTTATATTGTTATATCCAAATATAATTGATAAAATAAAAGTACTTTTAAAGAAAAAAAGAATCGCTAAAAAAATAATCTTTCTAAACAAGCCCAGATTCACTATAAAACACTGGCATCATGCTTACCACAATCTATCTAAATATGAAAGGAAACAGAATACAAAACCTTACCTAACTAAGCAATCTATAAATGCAACAGCTTGCAAGTTTAACATTGTCAACTCATTGTCGGCGTCTAATGAAGCTTTCGATCCATATCTCCTGAATAAAAATAGTTAGCCTCAATTAAGAAAACAAAGCAAAGAAACCAGCATACATCATTATAAGGAATTGTTATAGGCATCAGACAAGGAGTCTTGATTTGACAACCACAACAAAAAGCAAGCTCACAAAATCCAACCAGAAACAAGCTAAAAGCTTTCCTATATTACATGAAGGTGAGTTTTGCCCTCAAAGCATGAAGTACATCACAATCATATTCGTTAGTTAATCATTTTTTAAACTTAAATGTTTGTAGAATCTTTAATTTGATATTCATTTGTTCACTATTCTATAACTAGGCCCGCTTTCCCTTGTTTAGGTTAAGTCCAACATTAGTTCAAACAGTGCAATCTTGTGGGGAAGGCATCCAAGCTTTTTGGGACCCCAACAAAAGGACCCAGACAATTGGTCTCTCTCAGTTCTCAATCAAACAGACCAGTATAATCAATGAAGAATCAACCTCCTTTGCCAAGAAATCCCAACTTCGCTTATTTTTTCCTTAAGTGACAAGCCCCATGCCCAGTAAACAATCTCAACAATTAAACTAAGATCTGTTTTAAGTAAATCACTAGAAATAAGAAAGAATTAGAATATTACTTGGATATGTCCTTGGAACTCTTGCGTGGACTCCTTCTATCTTCACATCTTACTGAAGATTGAAACGTTTTCAATTTATCATGAATCTGTAAGAAATCAAATCATTATTTAACGATTATGAGCTTTCACAAGGAATCAATTTTTAATATGACCACAATAAGGAATAGGTAGAATGAATGAAACAGAAGAAAGTTGTACACAGTAAAGACTAGTTGAGCATACCTCGGAAATATCTGCGGTAAGTTTTTCCCACCTCTTTATTAGTTGACCAAGCGCTCCTGTAGGGAGATCCCTGCATAATGTTCGGTCAGAAGTCTACAGATATTTGAAATAAACAAAAATTAGTCTCTTTGAAAATTGAAATTGCTGAATCAACGGATTTGCTTTGGTTAACAGGATAATGGAAAGTTCCACTTGAATAGTTTCAATAGAAAATAAATAAGGAAAATTACAACTCAATTTCAGTGATCAAATTGTGTTTTGCTAGAGCCACTATTTGGTATCCCATTCTCATAATACAAATTTACAGTGGCATGGTTTTCGATTTTATTTCATACTAGATTCCAGCATTCGATTGAACTTGTAATATCAAGGTAAAGTTTAACAATATAAGGAGGCAGCTATATGCTTAGATGTCATCTTTGACTTCAGAAACAAAACAGATTTCATGGCTTATATATCCACCTTGCTTTACTGCTAAAATACATTATCTTAATGGCAAATAGTATTGCATCAAGAAACTTTCTCGGTACTTGAAAGAAAATAAACATCATATTTCAATGTACCTCACTTTGCGAACTATTTGGCGAATCAAACCACCGGTTTGAACGGAAGAGTATTGTTGACTGTGGCCATTTGTTGAAGACAACCCTTGATCTTTTTCATTCCTGATGTGACAAACAGAATCTCTATGCGGGTACAAATCTGGATTGAGCACTTCGCAAAACAAATCCAGCAGTCGCACTTTGCTATATTTTCCAGCTTCACATAGGCACTGAGCACAAAGAAAAATTAGTATCATGAACTCCAACTTTACCACATTAACTATTATGAAGTAGGGTAGGCAAATCTCAACATGGCATGTTAAAATGAGTGCTTAATATTTCTATTTTATTATCGGCAGATGAATTTAACTAGTAATGCAATAGACCTACTTATATAGAAAGTGAAATAGAATTTCCACCATGAAAAGGGGAGTCATAAGTTTCAAAAGCAAGGGAATTTATCATAAGAATGGATTATTAGAATCTTACAAGAACTGCGGTGCTCCATAGCTTTTTCTCTGTTATCAAATCTGACAAACCCTGGGCAATGCTCTTTCCAGCTTGACTAGCAATTTGACTCCTTGATAAGTTTTAGTTGAAGGGTGAACTTGTCATCTCCGTTAAGCAAATATAATTAAAACAAGAAAATTTGTGAAGAGCAATACCTATCATATGATGGAAATTCATCCATGTATTTCAACAAAATCTCAGGTGACAATGCAGATATCCAATCCTGAGAGTCCATTTTTTACCAAACATTGAAATAATAATAAAAAAATGCTAACAATTAAACAATAGTGAGCAAACAGTTTAGGTAAGATTCATATCAACAGAACATATGAACATAAGATGAAATGATTCTCCTGTGACTCATGTTACTATTTTATTTAATCCACAAAGAAGCTAATTTAGCAAAAAGTAACACACGCATGTGCTCAGGTACACACTCGGTTTTCCCAAGATTGGTTTGCAGCTGCTAACTTCTCCTTTATTTAAAGATTTATAGAGCTTTTATACAATTAATTGGTCAACATATGCAATGTCTCGGAACAGGTGCATATCAAATTATCACTTGCAGATTCTTCTTGATGAAAACTACATTCAGTTTATCTATTATAATTAAAAAAAATGAAAATTACTAAAAATGTTAAAGATTCAATTCTAACCACTAGTTAGTTATATTTGATTTATGCATGATTAGAACTCCTTTAATGTTTGAGGAACTATATCTTCACACAATCTTCTAGATTTCTAATTTTCTGATGTAGAGAACAATGATCAGCAAAACCACTCAACATAGAAACTAGATATATAATGTCAAATGAATTTTCACAAGATTACCTCCTAGAAAAATAAAAAATTGTAAACAAAACAATAATCAATTAATCTTAACAAGAAAAACATAACCTGAAGAGTATAAGACAGACCTTTTGGTCTTCTGCCAGCATATGCCCATGTATGAGAGAGACCGGTTCCATGGAGAAATGTAACAAACATGCTAACTGAGATATAATCAAAAGATATTAAGTGTGGAAGGCACAGTCATAGTCCAAATCACGGTATATCTTTGAGATACAAATAACAGGAAACGAAAAAACTGGATTGTGAACCTTCAAAGCTCTTATAAAAGATGTTAATGTCCCATCTTGGTTGATGAAGTAATTTCTTAGAAAGAGTGCCACTTTATGACCAATATTAAATGTAGTGCTATGTTTCACAAGAACAGCCTCAACAATTGTATCCATTCTCTCATCTGGTGTTCCAATCATAAACTTGGAGGAACATAAGCATTGGAGAGCACAAGATGGCAGAGCATTTCTTAGGGCATCTACTGTCGTTGCAACTCCAATTATTAAGATGACTGGTAACTTGACAACCCATTCGCTAGTGGAAAAAGAGGAAGCATACATAAGGCAATATCATATTATACATGTGAATGCTCCTCCTTATACAAAAAAAAGTTAAATAAAAAAGATTTTACAAAGTATATATCCCATGTTTATCGACAATAGACACATGCAAAGTGAAGCGCCAGCTTCGTTAATCTAACTAGATGTACAAACATAAATCACATTATCAATTTACATGGAAATACACTTTTAGAAGACGCTTATACCTCAACATCAGGACAAATTCCGTTAAGACAGATCCGCAACACCTTTCCAAATCACTAATGATAAGCACTAGTGGTTTATTGTTGTTGTCTTGTTCTCTATACCATGATGCTAAGATTGAAATATCAGCTGACTGCTCAACATCAATATTAAGGAAATAGTAAAATTGAAGGTACGAGTAGATAAAATTAATTCAATAATACACTAGTACGTATAGGTAAAAACCCACATCAATTTCACCCAGTGGAAACTCTCGCAATAAAGCTTTTAAGCAACCAGCAATTCCGTTTTTCATTGAAAAATCCACTGAAGAAAGCTTGGCTACATGGCATCCATGGGATTTCAAGAAATGACCGAGCTCTTCAAAGGTCAATATATCATCAACAAATTCTATATTTCCTGTCGATCATAGATTTGATGAACATCTGTTTAGTTAGACAGAGTTACCAAGAATCACAGCATTCATGGGATTTACCAAAAAGAATAATGCCTAAACTTACTGGTAATAACCAATGCAGCGGACAGTTGACCAGGAGTAGCATTACTCAGAATAGGAAAGGATCGAGTTGCTTCTGTGATATTAGGTTCTCCATGCAATCTAGCAGCATTGAAGCACTCCAGAATCCATCGTTGTATGTCTTTAAACGCACTAGAATTGAGATCTCTCAAAACATCCTAAATGGAATCAATATTTTCATATTAGATCATTCAAGGGAAAAGAGTTAAAAGTTAAAAATACCTCCAAAATCTCCCTACTCGAGCATAGAGAAAAACAAGCCACAAGACACAAGGAAAATGGAAAAAGATAAATAAGAACCTTAATGGTGGACTCGATTCTTGACCAAACACTGTTAAATGCTTCAATTTGTAGCGGCTTAAACAAATGGTAGTCACATTCTTCGTTCACACTTCCTTCCTGTTTCTTTGTGTTCTGCGGCGAAGACAGCTCATTTCTTTTTCGCTGTTTACCTTGTCCTGTTGATGATCTATCTTTTCTTCGGGATGAAGGTTTGTGAAGAACAAAGAATGGCTATCAAAAACGTACACAAAATAGAATTAAAATCAGTACTCCTTTAGTAGTAGCTTGGAGGTATAACTAAAATCAAACTAAGACAAAAATCAAATACTACATATGACATTTGTTCTCTTCTATCTTCTCCGCATATTGTGATGAAAATTAATCTATAGCCTTTACGGAAATTACAAATAAAGCACGGGAAATTGCTCATCTGCAGTTGATAGAACACAGCAATGTCGGAAATATCCTTTTGAAGGCCAAATTACATATTATTCACTCGTTATGAAGTGCCAATAAATTATCAAGCGATTACTGCAATATCACTTATATCGCATTTGTCGTGTGTTTGAAATTAGTCAAATCATTAACAGACGCTCCAAAATAAAACAAAAAAATTTAGTTTAAAACTTTAAATTGCAAAATAAACGATTTTATTTCCACAGTATATATTATAATCAGTCGCCTATAACTATTCAAAGCAATTAGAATGAAGATCAATAAGATTTTAAAAATAAAATAAAAGCACGCGTTATTCGTCTGGAAGATCGGTGCGTATGTTATAGTAAGCATCGTTCGGAGCTGGAAATAAACGAAGTTAAGAAAGACCTATCACAAGCATCAAGATCGGTGCGCGATTATATTAAGCATCAATCAGAGCTGGAAACTAACGAAGAATTTAGGAAGGGACTAAGGAGTATCACAAGCTATTTAGTATTTACCGCAATGCTACATTCAAAACTAGTATAATGGAGAGAGAGAGAGAGAGAGAGAGAGAGGGGGTGGAAAATTGGAGAAAGGCGAAGAGAACCTGAAGATCGTTGTCAAGAGTTTCGGTAGGTGTTGATGGATCCAGTGAATCAGTAACAATCGGAGAAGAAGAAGGAGCCATTCGATTAAGCTGTGAAATATGCTCGATTGAGAGAGAGAGACAGAGAGAGAGGGAGGGGGGTAATGTGCCAAGCCAACAAAAGCAGGTGAAGTGAGTAACCCTCACTGGCTCACTGCGCTGTTATGGCGGGAAAATCAGAGGAGTATATGCGGGAAATACAAATCGACGTTCTCATTCACATTCGGCCTATAACAATATGGGCCCATTCCATATTTATTTTTGGATGGGCTGAACTCTTTTTGTGTGTTTTTTTGGGAATCGGTACGCAGCCTAAGCCCAAAACTTTGATTTTGGAACTTTCGGGCTTTGAAACTTCCCTGTCTCTCCCAAGAAAAATTAGGGTTTAGGGTTTTGTTTCAGGGTTGCCTATTTAACTGGCAGTCGGGCACACTCGCATTTAAATGAAATGGTTACTCTGAACCCTGAAGTTTACGTTTTCGCTGCGGATGCTATGCTATGCCTTCTCTCCGAATAGATAAATCTGATGCTTAGTTTCCTCTTACTACCTTTTTTCGCTTTTCGAATTTTCTGATTTTTGTTTTTTTATCTCTTGATGGTTTAACCTTTGGCCTGTGATGCATATCAATTTGTCCGTACCATCTGAGATTTCTTTCTCTGATCGATACACCAATCCTTTCAGATCTGAGGCCACCGTTACCTTCTCAGCTATCAATTTAAAGAAAAAGGCATTTTTTAGTTTTCCGGTGTGATTTCGACCAGTTTTTAATTATCAGCAAGTGAAAAAAAATCCGATTTTTATTTGTTTATTATGTATTGAAGTTTTTATCAGCAGCTTTAGGATCTAAGAAGGCAACAAATTAGAGTCTCTGATTGGCCTTATTCCGTAGCTTTATCAGTGCTGTACGTTGCCGATAATGATTTGGTGCTCATAATATTGCATTGGTCTCTCTTCAGGCTTATGCGCATTTTGATGTTCCTACACTTTCCAAATCCACTGTCTCTTTCGAAAATAAATCATCAAAACTAGGACCTTTTGTTTGGAAAGCTCATATCTTTCCTTTTATGAATAAAATCCAAAATAGTCCTGATAAATGATAATTACCTCAAAAGACAATAAAATCCTTAATAAAAAAAATTTAATTCGGCCTCTGACAATTACTTCGAAAGACGGTCTTGTGTCTAAAGAAATTGAAGTTTTTTTTTGCACAGGACTAATCAATTTCAAAAAAAAATTAGGGGCCGGATTTTGTGTTTTTTTTAGGTCTCAATTGTCATGGTTGAATGGGGTATTTACTCTTCTTTTAAATACTTTGGGAAATTATTTTTATCAGATGACCGTTAATATACCACAACTAGCTGACCTGATTGGCGTAACTGCTTGAATTAGTGATACACTTATCAATGCTGGAATATTTAAACTATTAAAATGAACTATAAATTATAATGTTATGAATATGAGCATGCCTCATGACAGCAACTATGAAGTAATCTGAATCTTGTGGGCCATAGCAATGCACTGGTTCTAGCTTCGTATGATTAATGGCTCGGACTTTGATAAAATTTATTTTTTCTGTTGAGGTGTATTTTGATATTTACAATTGTGTGTGTATACATTTGTCGACTTTAAACTCTTTCACGTACTTTAATGACAGAATAAACTTTACTTCTAATCAGAGATAAGGCAATCAAGTACCAATTAGTTCAACTTTTGCTAGTGCATGAATGGAAGTTATCTTTGATGACTTGAGTCTCAAGAAAGACAGAGAAAAAAGAGAATGGAAACTGAATATAGGGAAAGGAATTGAATCTCTGGATGTATGTATTATTAGCTTACACAATAATACTGATCTACACAATAATATTGAATCTCTGAATGCAGTTACACCTTTTACAACTTAATTAGTTAAGAGCTAGCATTTAACCTTCATCCCTTATAGTGCATATGTCAATTTTCAACGTTACCTAAAAGACTCAAAATTAGTTAAGGTATACAATAACGCTTAATACAAGCAAATGCAATAGGGCACTTGAAACCCCTCTCTTGTACTTAATAAAATTCAGAATATCATTTGGTCACATGATGAAGCAATGCAGATTCCTCATCATTCACCAATCATCCATGCTTGTGAGTTGTAAAACACTGCCATTGGTGCTTACAGAATTGGGAGACTTCTGCGTTCCTTTATCCTTTTTTTGTTTCTAACAGAATTTAGTCTCCAAACTAAAATCTACAATTCTACCAATTTATTATCCATTGGGCTTTGCAATCCAAGTGCAGACACAATCCACATAAAAGGGTTGTTCTTACAAAGATTGATTTCTGTCTGCCCTGCTTTGGGTTTGTTTATGTATTTTTGCCATTGAATAAGAAGCAGCACCTTGAGTTCTGTGTTGCATTCATGGGAGTGTAGCTGAAAGGCGTTAAAATAAAAACATGATTACATATTTACATGAGTAAGATTAGTGGAGGTGAAATGATTGGAGAGTGATATTGTCACTCCCAAAATTAATGTCTTTCCTCACTCTCCTCTTATGTAATTTGTCTAAATTATCCTCTTTTTCATTATCCTTTATTCATAACAACAACAACAAAGCCTTGTCCCACTAAGTGGGGTCGGCTATTATCCTTTATTCATAAGAGTTTCTACTTTCTAGTAAAGGAAAATGTTGGTTATAGAGTGACAATTAACAAGAATGTGTATTTATTATTATTATTATTATTATTATTATTATTATTAGTAAAGGAACAGGAACAGGAACTGTAGCACCAACCTTTTGTAACTTGTAAGTTCTCAAATTCCCACTATTGCTATTTTAGAACTCTGTATTGTTATGTCTGTATATAATAAACTAGTTCAATGTCACTTAGCCAGACTCGGGTTTGAGCTGTGAATGGCCTCACTGGGAGGATCAAATTAAGTATGAGACTCATTTTCATTGTTTCCCATTTTAGGTAATATTCTGCTTCAGGTTTTATCAAAATAATTATTCTTTAATTTGTCATCTGTTTGTAACAGAAAATGAAGTTTCCACTTACCATTGTGAAAATAACAGCAGTGCTTTTCGTTTGACTCTAAAGGCTGTGTTTTTTGTGTATCTCTCGTTTTGTTTTCCATTGAAGGTGCAATGAAACTATGTTGACTCAGAGTCAATGACTAAAACATGACAAAACATCAACCACAATAGTTAAATATTAAAAAAGTGTAAATATAGTAAAGTATTTGTCTTAGAAATTTAGTGGAAGATGCAACTGAACTTTACTCTTCTCTTGACTCCAAAAGTCGTCTTGAATTATTGAGTGCGCTTCTTTCCTATGATCCTTCCAGCTCTAATCTAACCACATAAGAAATTTAAAGAAGTAGATGCTTTAATGAATCAATGCTCATCAAGCACCTACCATCACTTTCCCTTCATTAAATCATAAGTTTTAAGCTCAATATTCTACTTAGACCCGCAACAACCCTGTGATGGCAGATGGTGTGGTTTCCTTCCTTCTAGAAAACTTGTCCCAGCTGCTGGCAACTGAAGCCAAGCTACTATGTGGCTTGGAAGGTAGAATCAGATCCCTCCACAGTGAGCTTGAAATTATAAACGTGCTCCTCAAAAGCTTCGAAGGGAAGAGGAACAAGAAAGAAATGGAGCAAGTAGTTGCCAACCAAATCAGAGATGCTGCTCAGGAAGCTGAGGATGTCATCGACACCTTCGTTGCCAACGTGGCCATGCACAAGAGGAGATCCAAGCTAGGGAGAATGTTCCATGGTGTTTCCCACACAAAGCTGCTTCATGATGTTGCTGAGAAAATAGAAACCATAAAAGCCACTCTTAGTGATATACGTGAGAACAAGATCAAGTATGATGTCTTCCAACAAGAAAGTGAATCATCGTCGACAAGAGAAGATGAGGAGAGGATTCAGTTGCTGCACAAGAGGAGAAGAGATGTGGAGGAACATGATGTAGTTGGTTTCGTCCGGGAATCCAAGACAGTTATCCAGCTCCTTAGTGAAGAGGGATCAAGGAGCAATGTTGTCTCCATCATTGGTATGGGTGGGTTGGGCAAAACCACCCTTGCTCGAAAGGTCTATAACAGCGATGAGGTGAAGGCATATTTCAATTGTCGTGCATGGGTTTATGTTTCAAATGATTGTAGAGTTAAGGATCTTCTACTTGGCATTCTCAACTGTTTGATGCCTAACCCCGAATATGAGTGTAGTAGCAAAAAGAAGGGAAAAAAGAAAAAGAGCAAAGAGAAACCAAGAGACCTTAATACTTTAAGCGAGGATGAACTGAAGCAAATAGTGCTGGACTGCTTGAAGAAGAAGAGGTATCTACTAGTCCTTGATGACTTGTGGAAAGTTCAAGATTGGGATGAGGTACAAGATGCTTTTCCAAAGGATAATAATGGTAGTAAAATACTAATTACGAGTCGTTTGAAAGAGGTGGCTATCCACACTAGTCAAGATCCTCCTTTCTATCTTCAATTACTTACTGATGAAGAAAGTTGGGAACTCTTCTCCAAGAGAGTTTTTCGTGGAGAAGAGTTCCCATTTGATCTAGAGGATCTAGGCAAACAAATAGTCAAAAGTTGTCATGGTTTGCCACTTTCCCTTGTTGTTTTGGCAGGGCTTCTTGCACATAAGGAGAAGTCATACCGAGAATGGTCCAAAGTGGTAGGACATGTTAACTGGTATCTCACTCAAGATGAAACCCAAGTCAAGGACATCGTACTCAAACTCAGTTACGACAACTTGCCCAGAAGATTAAAACCATGTTTCCTGTATCTTGGGATCTTCCCTGAAGACTATGAGATACCTGTTAGGCAACTGCTTGAACTATGGGTTGCTGAGGGATTTATACAACAATCTGGGACCAGATATCCCGAGGAAGTTGCTGAAGATTATTTGTATGAGCTCATTGAACGTAGTTTGGTTCAAGTAGCACAAATCAAGAGTTTTAGTGGAGGTGTCAAAACATGTCGCATCCATGATCTTCTTCGAGATCTGTGCATTTCTGAGAGCAAAGAAGACAAGCTTTTTGAAATTTGCATGGATAATAACATTTTGGCAAGAAGACAACCTCACAGGCTATCTCTTCATTGCAATGTGCCTCACTATGTTTCTTCAAGCAACAACGACCATTCAGTTGTACGTTCTATGTTTTGCTTTAACCAAGACTATCATTTTACTCCAAGCAACTGGAAACGGCTTTTCAAATCCTTCAAATCTGTTCGAGTATTAGATTTGGGCAGCAACCATTGTCTAAAGGTCCCTTCTAATTTGAGTTTATTTATCCATTTAAGGTATCTAAGAATATACTCGCAACATACCCGCATCATTCCAAATTCTATATGCATGCTTCAGAATCTACAGACACTGGACATAGCAGGGCCTTGTAGGATGGTTGTCTTGATTTCTTTCCCCAATGGACCATGGAAACTAAAACAACTAAGGCACTTGCATACAATTAGGCCCATATTGCTACGTGGCAACCATCATTCAAGAGCAGTTGCTGAAGTTATGTGGAATCTTCAAACCATCTCTTCCATTGCACTCAATAGGCAAGTAGCATATCTATTTGAGAAAGGAAGCTTTCCAAAGCTTCAAAAGTTGGGTTTGCTAATCTCCTCAGGCAAGAAGGGGGAACTGCACACACTGTTGCCAATCCTACAACAATTAAGTCATCTGAATAAGTTACGAGTTTCCTTCCAATGGAAGAAGTCAGAAGTGCATTCATCCGCAAGGAACCATATGGAATGGCACATTGGATGCAAGCCACATGAACTGTTACAAAGCCTGCAACAGTTAACTAGTCTGAGTTCATTGAAAATTATCAATGCTTGGGACCTTCCAACATGTCCTGTTGCATTTCCTCCATGCATTACAAAGCTAACTCTGTCAGGCATCACTTGCATGAATGAGGATGGGATGAATGCCATGGGAAGTCTCACTAGACTTCGAATTTTGAGATTATATGGGGGATATTATTCAAATGATTCCTTTGAGATTAATTGTTCTTCAAGTAACGGGTTCCCACAACTGCAGGTGTTTGAGATGAAAAAGTTGAATGTTGGTAACTGGAAATTAGCCAATGGTGCAATGCCATACCTTGAGCACTTGCTGATCGAATCTTGTCGACAGTTGGATGATCTCCCAAATGAATTGTGGTCTTTGAGTGCCCTGAGACAAGTGCATGTTTTGCTACCCTCTGAAGCATTGTCTCTCAGACTAAAAGATATTGAAATGAAGGATGGGTGTGAGCTCATAATCAGAGAGGGTTTGAATCAATAATATATGTATTATAAATTCTTGGAACATTTCATCCACTGAAAATCATAGGTTTGATGTACTGCTTTCAACTTTGTGATTTTATTTTTGAAAATCAAGAGTTCAATTTTAATGTATTACTAGTATAAATTTTTCTTTGCTGCACCATGCCTTCAAAGGCTGCCTGTTGATAGATGTGGGATGTCGACCTGTCTTTGAAATGATCTATGGTCTTTGGTAAAACAAAGAGGGGTGTGTGCTCATAATCAGAAAGTAATTAGAGCTTGTTGAGATTTTGAATAAAAATATATGTATTATAAATTCTTCATGCATTTAATCGTCTCAGTCATTTAGGACAAGCACAATTATTGTTATTAAACTTCAATTGTTCCAAATAATAACGGGAGTGCTATGGGGTAGCCAAAAGCTAACTTCATTGCATCCTTTCTATTTTGTTACAGAAATCTACAAGTATTTGTACACACTTGTGACTTGTTAAATTGAAATGGGACCTCTGTTTTAATAATTTCAGCATATTATAATACTATTCTTATATATGAAGACTGTGAATTTATTCAACATAATAACGTGACTACAAAAAGTTTAATTTTACTGTCTGAATTTAATATTTGTGACAAATAATCATTTGTTTGTACTTGTCCGCTTGATAAATGTCACGACCTATTCCATAATAAGGTTTCACTATAATTAACTATGGTTGTAGCATAGATTTGTGACATTGCTACTTCTCATCCATAGTCCTACGAGTAGTTTTCATTGAAGAAATAACAGATATCTTCATGGTTATGATGTCAACTGATTCAGGGAATTATTATGAACGGACCAAAGAACTCTTGCTGCATGTGTGTGCTCCATGTCATCTCAAGTTGGGTATTCTCATTTCTCTCTATGAATTCAGAGTAACGCATTTTTGGGCTAAGCTATGTTCAACCTGTGAAGAAATAAAATCGATATTAACATTGATACTGACAATGGCATGTACTCAAACATGTAGATGCACTGAAGCTTTAAAATGATAGGACATACATGATATATAATATAAGTTATGTAGTTTTCTTCGATTATATATTAATTAGAATTTATCAACATACATACATTATTCAAGCATTTAGAAATGTAAAATCACAAATATTCACTACTAATAGGCTCTGCCAAAGTTTTTTTGAAATATTACATGTATACAAAAAATAATTACTAAATTAGCCACCTATATAAAATACACATTAAAATAATTAAATAATAAATATATTTATACACAAATATACCGTGGCTATTTGAAAAGTAAGTGGCATTATCCTACTCCTGTTATGTCAATTTAAACAAATCAATCTTTCTTTATAAAGAAATAGTAATGAAGTGTACACAAGAGTTCAACTGTACATTTGTGTACAATTCAAACTACTGCAGGTTATCGTTGTAGAGTGTGGTTAAAGAAATTAATAGAAAAATAGTAAATCTCAGAGGCAAAAAGAAGAGATAATAAAATATGTAGTACTGTAGTAAATAAATTGGAAACAACAACTTTTTTAGAAGATGCAATAATACACCTTAACGTTTTGTATGGTTGACGCAGAGTCAATGAGGAGAAGACAAAGAATCCAACTATGCAACTTTCCAAAAGACACACAGCTGTCCTAAAATAATTATCGATTGCATTATTGTGTTTCTGCCAACTCCAATCTTAACACTCTTATGTCCTCAACGAACATCAAATATCAGTTTCCTACATGGAGCATCATCAGTTCAGTTTCTAACCACAAATCCATCTGTTTATAATGGCAGATACTGTGATTTCCTTTGTCCTTGATAACTTGTCCCAATTGCTAGCACACGAAGCCAGTCTGCTCTGTGGTGTGGATGACAGGGTTAGATCCCTTCAAAGTGTGCTCAACATGATGAACGAGCATCTCCAAACCTCTGAAGGAAAAACCAAGAAAGGAATAGAGAAAGAAGTTCTTCGCCAGATCAGAGATGTTGCGCATGAAGCTGAGGATGTCATCGGCACCTTTGTTGTCAACGTGGCTATACACAAGCGTAGAACCAAGCTGGGGAGGATGCTTCATGGTCTTGAGCATGCAAAGTTGCTCCATGATGTGGCTGAGAAAATAGACAGCATCAAAGCCACTGTCAATGATATAAGAGATAACAAGATCAAGCTCACCGATGTCGTCCCACAAGAAAGTGGATCATCAACGTCAACAAGAGAAGAGGAGGAGAGGGTTCTGTTGATGCACAAGAAGAGAAGAATTGTGGAAGAACATGATGTAGTTGGTTTTGTTCGTGAATCCAAGGCAGTCATCCAGCTGCTTAAGGAAGAGAGTTCCCAAAGCAATGTTGTCTCCATCATCGGTATGGGTGGCTTGGGCAAAACCACCCTTGCCCGGAAGGTCTATAACAGCGGTGAGTTGAAGCCATATTTCAAATGTCGTACATGGGTTTATGTGTCAAATGACTGCAGAGTTAAGGACCTCTTGATTAGCCTTATCAAGTCTTTGATGCCTAACCTTGAACACGAGCATGGGAGGAAAAAGAAGGGAAAGAAACAAAAGGGAACAGAGAAACCAGGTGATCTCTCTAGCTTGGATGTGGATGAGCTAAAGCTCAAGGTGCGAGATTTCTTGACCGTGAAAAGGTATCTGGTAGTCCTTGATGACCTCTGGAAGACTCAAGATTGGGATGAGATACAAGATGCTTTTCCAAACGACAATAATGGTAGTAAAATATTAATTACTAGCCGTTTGAAAGAGGTGGCATCCCATACAAGTCCATATCCTACTTATTACCTTCAATTCCTCGGCGATGATGAAAGTTGGGAACTCTTTTCCAGGAAAGTGTTTCGAGGAGAAGAGTGTCCTTCTGATATAGAGCATCTTGGAAAACAAATGGTCAAAAGTTGTGGCGGTTTGCCACTCTCCATTGTTGTTTTGGCAGGGTTACTTGCAAACAAGGGGAAGTCACACAAGGAATGGTCCAAAGTTGTGGGACATGTCAACTGGTTTCTTACTCAAGATAAGACCCAAGTAAAGGACATTGTACTGAAACTCAGCTACGACAACTTGCCTACAAGACTAAAGCCGTGCTTTCTGTATTTCGGGATCTACCCTGAAGATTTTGAGATACCTGTAAGGTCATTGCTGCAAAAATGGGTGGCTGAGGGATTTATTCGACAAACTGGGACCAGAGATGCAGAGGATGTTGCTGAAGATTACTTGTGTGAGCTCATTGATCGTAGCTTGGTTCAAGCATCGCGAGTAAATGTTAATGGAGATGTGAAGGCATGTCGCGTTCATGATCTTCTTCGAGATCTTTGCATATCTGAGAGCAAAGAGGACAAGCTTTTTAAGGTTTGCACAAATAATAACATTTTGGAGAGATCAAAACCTCGCAGGCTTTCTATCCAATGTGGCATGCATCGCTATGTTTCGTCAAGCGACAATGACCATTCATGTGTTCGATCTTTGTTTTGCCTGGACCCAACAATGTATGTTTTTACTCCCAGTGAGATGAAATGGCTTTTTAAATTGTTCAAATTGGTTCGGGTATTAGATCTTGGAGAAAACTATTTCCGCAAAGTCCCTTCCAACTTGGGCTTATTTATCCATTTAAGGTATTTAAGAATACGCCCAGAAAGTGATTCCTTCAAGGTTCCGGATTCTATATGCACACTTCAAAATTTACAAACTTTGGACATATACAGTTTTTTTGGGGTGATACTTTCTCTTTCAACATATTTGTTGCCCAGTGGATTAACATGAAACAACTTAGGCATTTGAATACTAATGGAACCATCGTCCTACATGGCCACCATAGTTCAAAAGCAGGTGATCAAGTTATGTGGAATCTTGAAAGCATGTACTACATTAAATTCAATAGACAGATTGCACACATGTTAGAGAAAGGAAGTTTTCCCAAGCTACGAGAGTTGGGTTTGCACATATCCTCAGTCCAGAAAAATAATGTGCATGAGTTGTTGTCAAGCCTACAACGTTTAATTCATCTAAACAAGTTACAAATTTTCATTAAATGCAAGAATTTACGGCGGCCAAGGACCTTAAACTACAACCACATGGAATGGCACGTCGGGGTCAAGCCAATTGAATTGTTACAGAGCCTGCAGCAGTTGTCAAATCTGAGCACATTAAAAGTTATCAGAGCTTTGGACATTGCAACGTGTGATATTGCATTTCCTCCATGCATTACAAAATTAACGTTGACAGACGTTAGCTTCATGAATGATAATGGGATGAATGCCATTGGTAATCTTACTAGACTTAGACGTTTGAGATTGTCTGGATCATATACATTTGATATTAGCTTCGATATTAATTGCACTGCAAACAGTTTCCCACAGCTCCATGTTTTTGAGATGGAGTGGCTGAGTGTTGATAACTGGAAATTAGGCAATGGTGCAATGCCATGCCTTCAAACTCTGCTTATCAATTACTGTAAAACATTGGACGATCTCCCAGATGAACTGTGGTCTTTGACATCCCTGAGACAAGTAAAAGTTGTGAGACCCTCCGAAGCATTGTCTCTTGCGCTAGAAAAGTTGGAAATGAAGGATGGATGTGAGCTCATAATCGAAGAGTTTCAACTATAGAATTTAGAGATTAGAGTTGTTGAGTTTTGCTCAAAATATATGTACTCTAAGGTAGCGTTTGTTTTGAGGTACTGGGACAGAGACTGGGAAACTGAGACACAGTATCATGTTTGTTGGCTCAGAGATTGGTATTAAATTTCTGTCTCTGTCTCTAAAATTTCAGTATTTCAGTAGGGACATAAGGGACTGAAATTTTTAGAGACGGAGACTGAAATTTTAATAACATTTTATACCTAAAATACCCTCATTTCAATTAATTAATTCCAATTTTATTCTTTTTGCAAATTAAATTAGAGTTTTATTCTTGTTTCAATTTCTGTCTCTCACTTTACACCAAATAGAATACTAAAATTTATTTCGGTTTCTGTCTCTTAGTCTCTATCTTTCAGTCTCCGTCTTTCCGTCTCTGTCTCTCTGCCAAACCCTACCTAAGTTCTTCATACTTTATCACCACTGAATCATTATTCTTCGGGACAAGTATTGCTATTCAGTTTCATTAGCAGAGTCATGCTAATGTTTTCAGGCTTGACAACGGCACCAGTTGTGACTTGTGAGTCAATTGGAGTTATTTGTGTTAATATATCATATCATCGCTGTTCCATCTGGTTTTGGTGCTTTTGCTTATCACTTTTTCTTTTGATAATGGCTTGAGTATTCTCTGCACTTCTACTGCATATTAAAACCAACGATAAAATCTCCCTTGTTTTTTTTCCTTGTAGTCATATCACTTGTCAATAGAATACAATACCGAAAATATATATATATATATAGATGATTTTATTTCTAGTATATGTTCTATTGCAAGAAAGTCAAACTTTATACTCATAAAAGCTCCAATACTTGTCATTAAAATAATCTCTTTGAAAAGCTTAAAATGATTGATAGAAGCACATTAATGGTTTTATATATTTGTTTGGAAAATGAGGGATCCCACCAATTTCTATGTCTGGTCTCTATGACTCCCTTCTCAATATCAATTTCTATGTCTTCTAAATTTATGCAAATCGCTCTCACTCCGGCATGGGAAGATTTAAGTTAGGTTAATGTTAATGCTTGCAAGCATCATCATTCAGCTAAACTTTGTGATAGTATTGTTGCAGATAAACTAAGAAGTAAAAACAGTCCTTCAGGATTTTCAGGGGATTGTTATGAAAGGATTATGTTCTATGTTACACACTTCACATATAATCGATTATAATGATAATAGATTTGGGCAACAAGTTTTCAAGTTTGTTTGCTAGGTTAGTTTGAAGTTTTTTTAGATACCTTATATCAGTTCTTGCACTGGTGCAGATAGTGTTAAGAAGACAGAAGATCCTCATAAAGGTGAATATAATGCAAGAAAAGATGAAGATAAAAATGGATAGGAAATGAATAATGAAGAACAATGCCATTATGGTAAAGCTTTGAGAAGAAGCAAGACTTTGAGAATTAACTTGTGCAAATTCGTATTATTAATTGCAGAAAAAAAAAAAAAGACGAAAACTGAATCATCAAGCTAGATAGTTTTAGTCAATTATCCATGGCCATTTTCTCACGCCACCGAGGATTAGTGTAATTCAAGTTGCGTGTTAATGGCTTTACATTGTTCAAAGTTCAAACAGGTCTTTTAGGTTAGAACTAGGCAAGCTTACTAATAGGCTACCAATACCATTGTGTTTGGAGTATGCATTCATTTTTGTTAAGTATGTTAGGAAGAAGAAACACGAATACACTTCAATCATTTAATGATTCACGTGTGCATAGTATTTATACATTTTGGCTGGATACATTTACTCTTTCGGTGTGTGGCATCGTTAGTTTGAGTGGACACGTGACTTTCTTTACTCTTTGCTGGCACTGGCACAAATAGTTTGAGTGAGGTGCCCCTTAGTGCCAAATTAGAATAAATCATTTATTTTAATGATTAATTAAACAAAATTAATTAGAAATCATTCGTGACACATGGCACAACCATCCATATCAGCATGTCACGTGTCACTGGTCATTATATCATCATACCATTACACATTGTCAAACTATGGAGTGACATGTGTCACTAACAATCTACGTCATCAGGCTATGTCATCACGTCGTTAATGGAAAATGGGTCACGGACTAGCATGATGTATTTTCATCAATCTCAAAGACGTAATTAGTGCAATTAGAATCTTAGGAATGATTTTGATACACAACGCTACTTTCAAGAACCATTTTAAAATTTAACTGCCTTTTGTTTCTATTGCAAGCTCAGTTTCCTCCTTCTATATGAATCTTAATTTTTTTTCTCTTTCTTTTTAGATTCCTAATTTTTGCTCATTCGTCATTCTTATACAAATAAAAAGATGTGAGTTTTTTTTTTCAGAATACCAAATTTTACCTTTTCGAATAATCTGTATACATATATTTTAAGAAAATTAAATAAATAAAAATAAAAGATAAATTTAAAAAAAGAAATTTGATTAAGAAAGACAAAAAAAATTGTATAAATTCATCATTTAGAGATAATATGTAAAAAAAGTTTAAAAAAAATTAAAAAATATAATTATTTGATATATTTAAACTGATTTTTAAAAAAATTATTTGTATAAAATAAATAAGTTTTTTATCAAACTAAATAATAACATATGTCAATAAAAAACAGTTTCATGTAAAATTAACTGCCAGGTGAAATTTCACCATAATTTACTGCTGAGGCTGAGCTTATCCACGCGCACCTTTCTCACGAGTGTTCACAATCACTCTGCACGTGCCGTCAGAATTCGCACATGCTCTCTGTCCCCTTCAAAGTTAAAATTCAATTCATTAATAATTTCATTTTCTTAAAAAAAATA
>NC_029774.3:8813342-8825894 GCF_000817695.3 Arachis duranensis | reverse complement strand
CTTAGTTGCTTATATTTACTCTGAAATTTAATTTTGCCGCATGAGCAAAAGTTAATCAAATAGAAGAGTGAAAGGAAATTCTTCTGAGGAAGAAAAGAAAAGAAAAAGAAAACCCATCTGAAACCCCCTGAAGAAATTCAGAGAGAGACAAAGGAGAGCGAGCACCATTTCAATTCTTAGTTCCCTATTTGCTTTCTTTTTTCTTTCACCGCTTCAGAGATAGGAAAGAAGGAAAGACAAATTCATGAGCTGATGTGCTATCTATCAATTACTAACAAAATTGGAAAAGAATTCTTATAGGATCATATATATTTCGTTTTTCTGTATCTGCACTTTGAATTCGGCACTTTTGGTTGGTTGGTGGTGTCGTAGCAGAAAGCTAGAAACACTGATTTTCCGCAAATTGAAAGGACAGAAAACGGTTTTTGGGAGCTTCAAAACGGCGTCGTTGGAAGGCACTTAGCGCTTCGATTGCTACAACGCAAATGGCTGAACGCCCCTGAGGTTTTAACAATGCGGCGAACAATGCTTTCCAAGCAAGAAGTACGTGATTATCTATTTCTCTCAATCCATTCTTAGTTAGGGTTTTTATTTATACTATACTCATATTCATAATATGTAGTTCTGTGGGGAAGTTGTTTTGTTAGTTTGGTACTTGTTACGATAGGGTGGGATGATTCAGTATGTTCCGGTTAGGGTTGATTCCAGAACTTGGTTGAAATCTTTGCTTCTTTTTCGTGCCTAGTTTAGTGCTTACATAGCGTTTGTTCTTATGGTTGCTAGAGTTTGGATCGATGATAATTGTTAGTGTAGTTTGGAATTACCTTCTAGATGAGTTCAGCATTGCGAGTGTGTTTCTGTGGGTAAGGAGCTGAAGTTTAATCAAATATGTGAAGTAGCAACTGCATCTGGGTCTCATTGTAGTTTGATAATTTTTTCTTGATCATTTCTGTTTCTTTAATGATTTCTGACTACATTAGATGCTTTGATTTTAGTGAATGCTGAATTTCATGGGGAATATTTAACTTTGATGCTTCTTAAATTATATTGTTTATCATCTATTTGCCATTTATGATTTATTATCCACTATCAACTATTGTACTATTCTTGGTGATGTTATCCTCTCTGTTGATGTTAAGCGATGACATTAAAATTAACAACCCACAAGAACTTTGTATGGCTTGACATATTTTTATTTTATGGTTAGTCAAGACCTAACAGCCAGCTAAAACTAGATATAAATAACGAAAAAGGATATCTTTATGCTTTGAAGGTCTCTTTTAATGGTTGATGGAACCTTGGCCTTGTAGAAAGAATTAGTGGGAGCTATATGACTAGTGAAATCTGCATCAAAGCTCATCTTTCTTTTAACATACTTTTTTATACATCAGGTATTACCTGAATCTGGAAAAAGAGGTGTGTCAAACATTCTATGATCCAGAACGCTGATATGAAACTCGAGTCAGGGACTTGTAACGTTTGCTCAGCTCCTTGTTCGTCCTGCATTCATCTTAGTCGAGCTCTCACTCGACCAAAGGCCAAAGAGTTCTCTGATGAAAATTGTCACTTGGGGGAGGCCAATCAGTTTTCTACGGATGAGGGTGATCAATCTTCTCGTAGGAGCAGAACTTGTGAAAGATTGAATCATGCTAGCAGTGGAACCGGTAACATGCTTAGTGTTAATTCCAGTCATGAATCTCTGTCTGAAAATGCTGAAAGCACACGAGTTTTATCAGAGAAGTACCGGGATGCCAAATTTTTAGAAGGTCTTGATGACAATGCTTCTTGTATCAGTAGAACCAGTGATGCTGATTTAATACCTGTTATTAATGGCAATACTGCTGTGCTTTCGACAAGAGTATATCCAAAGTCAGAATCAGATTCAGATAGTGATGTTGGTAATGTGAAAGACAAAAATCATAAAGTTCCAGTCCGTGATGGACTGCATGAGAAGCAAGGGGAGCAGGTTAAATCACCAGTCAAGCCTGAAGCTCACTCTGAAGATGAGAGTGATGACTCAGATGTTGAGCATGATGTGGGTACATTTGCTTTTATTGTTTGTTTACTTTTCTTTGAAATAGAGTTATGGAGATGAAAATTTTTACTGATCCTTTGGTGGTATAGGGTAGTGAATTGTAAATGTTAGTCTACTCACCTTAAAATCATTCTTGATCTTTCATATTCTCTTTATTCAAACTTCCATTTCTCTTGCAAAAATTGTGTATGCTGCTCACCATGAGGACAAGCATTCTTATGATTTCGTTAACTGGAAAATAGGTAAAAGTTTGTGACATCTGTGGGGATGCTGGTCGGGAGGAGCTGCTTGCAGTATGTAGCAGGTGCAGTGATGGTGCAGAGCACACGTAAGCATACGAACTGTTCATATTCACTCTTTCTTTTTAATCATATTCTGTATAACTCATTGAATAAAATGAGTCGTAATATTCTTATTTCTTTGAATCAGCTATTGCATGCGAGAAATGCTTGAAAAGGTTCCAGAAGGAGACTGGTTATGTGAAGAATGCAAGTATGCTCAGGAGACTGAAAATCAAAAGCTGGGTAAGAGTTAGGGAAATACAGGAGGATAGTTTTCTGCAGTTTTAAATTTCATCTCTCTAGTCTTTATGCTGTTTCACAATTATTTCTTTCTTTTACTGAATTTGCATTATATTGATGGCACTGTAAGCTATCAAGCACCCACATCTATTGCTGTGTATTAATGGATTTGTGGAATTTTATTGCAGGTAAAATTAATTCAACTGCACTTATCTCTGGAAAAAGGCCTCTTGAAAGTGAAGAATTGGCTAAGGCAGCAAAAAAGCAAGATCTTGAGTCAAACATTGGGTCACCAAAGGGTTCAAGCCCCAAGAGAGTATTTCCACTGTCACGAGAGTCTTCATTCAAGAACCTTGATAAGGGAAAGTTGAAGTCTGGTTACCACAGCTCCATTTGTAATCACCCTGATGGCAGTGACAGAGAACTTGCTCGCTCTCTTTCAGCTGGTCCTCGAAGTCAAACAACAAAGAGTATGGATTTATTTTTATTTGCTCAGGACAATTCTACATTCCTAAGATATTTTTATTGTTTCTTTAAGTGGCTGTGGATTTGTTTTTAGGTACATTGTTGAAGTCAAATTCATTCAATACGAATTCCAACCCAAGAGTCAAACTTGTTGATGAAGTCCCGCAAAAGAAGAAAGGGGGCAGCGAACATGCTTCTAAGGATAGCGAGGCACCAAGGCAAATAATTAGCAAATCTACATCATTCAAATCATCAAATTTGAGCAGTTCGAATGCCACTGAATCAAAAGTTAAAATGCTTACTTCTAAGTCTGGAACAACACAGGACCTGAAAGGATCAAGACTAACAAAAGAATCTGACAGGAAATTTCTCTCTAGGGTTGATCAGCCTGTGGTTTGTTCAACCATTTCCAAACCTATAGGTGACCATAAGCTTTCTCCTCATGGTGAGACCAGTAAACCTTCTGCAGTTAACAATCGAGAGCGTAAGGTCAACCCAGATGTGAGATCAAATTCATTATCTAAGTCTAAGAATAATATAAACCGCAAGAGTTCGGCACCTTTATTTAGTGCAGGTGCGATCTTCATTGGAAACATGTTATTGCTTTGTGTTGATATTTTGTTTGATCCCGCAGGAGTTCCACTTATATTTTTAACATTGTTCTTTTCTGTGGCAATTAGCTTGTCTTGATATTTTAGTTTCAGTGTAGGAACTGTATCATCTATGAAACTGTATCTTATACTAGTTTCAGTGAGATAACATTTTGGTGTATTTTGTCATTTTGTGCTTGAAACTAAGAAACTACGTAATCTGCCAAGACTTATCTTATTTTGTTCCTTAAATTTCAGAAAGAATAGCAACCAGTGGTGAAGAAACTCAATTGGATGGGGCGCCTCAATCAATAGAATTTTCAAATCAAATTGATAATGCCAAAGATAGTTCTATTGATCATGTGAGCTCTGGTCTTACTAATGCTTCTGGAAGCTCAGTCTTTCACAAAAGTAAGGATTTTGGCCATGCAACAGAATGTCGTGGGGTTGCTAATAGAGAAGAATTCAGCCTCGAAGGATCAACCACTGCCCCAAACAGTTCAAAAGACAAGATACATAAAGATAATAGACTGAAAGCTGCAATCCAGGCAGCTTTGCTTAGAAGGCCTGAAATATGCAAGAAGAAAGAAGTACCTGATCGAACTGATGAATTTTCTACATCAGGCAGAGACTTGAATTCCGAAGTCAGTTCTCAGGATCAGTCGATTGTTATCAACACACAAAAGAATATTCTTTCTACTGAAGAAACAAAAGCGAGGCAGGAGATCCTTCACAACCCAACATTTGAAACTCCATCTTCCAATGGTTCGAAGCCAGTTAGCTTTGGTCCAATACAGCCAAGAAAGTTAGAATCTGTTGGTCCTGATCCTGGAAATCCTGTAGTGAGAGATTTCCAGAATCAAGCTTTGGCTGTCTCAAGTGTTCTTTCACAGATAGCAGTCTTTCCAGAACATCAATTCATCTGGCAGTATGTTAACATTCTGTGATAAGCTAGTTTCTCGTTATTCTAGATTGCTCTTGTTCTATTCCTTTTTAATGTTTAACTTTTAAGTGTGATCTACATGAACTTTGTTGTTCATGCAGAGGTGTCTTTCAAGTGCACAGATATGGAAAGCTACCTAACTTGTATACTGGAATTCAAGCACATTTATCCACATGTGCATCCCCCAAGGTTCTTGAGGTAGTGAACAAGTTTCTACCTGAAGTTTCCCTCGATGAAGTTTCTCGCTTGAGCACTTGGCCTTCACAATTTCATCAAGGCGGGGCTAGGGAAGATAATATCGCTCTTTACTTTTTTGCCGAAGACATTGAAAGGCAAGGATATGAATATTATTTTATTGACAGAGCTACGAATTTAATATATATTTCTTCGATTTTCTGTCTAGTAATTATTTACTTATTCAATAATTTTTTGATTCAGTTATAGGAGACACTACAAGGGTCTACTGGATCACATGATTAGAAATGATTTAGCACTTAAAGGAAGTTTTGATGGTGTTGAACTTCTCATATTCCCATCTAATCAGCTTCCTGAAAATTCTCAGCGTAAGGACTTTTTATTGACTCTTGCTACAACCTATAGTTTGTACCACAACATAAGAAAACTTATTGTTTTAACTGCATTTTCTGCAGGTTGGAATATGCTGTTTTTCTTATGGGGTGTATTTAGAGGACATAGGATGAATAATTTTGACTCTGCAAGAAAGGTTTGTATTCCCAGTTTGAACGCGGTGCCAGTTGAGAAGGATTTTCCAACTTCTGTCATGAATTTGTCTGAAACCCACAGCTCACTGAAGCGGATGGATGAACAATCAATTGCTTGTGGTAGAACATGCAGTGCAGTTCTCCCTTCCACTTCCATAGGTGAAGGCCCTAATGTTTTCCATGGGGATTTTGATATCAAAGAAACTAGTGATGAGGCATGTTTGGCTTCACAAGTAAACTTACATAGGCAAGATAGTAGAATCAACACTAAATCTACATTGGAGATTCCTTCAAGCAGTGGTCAGTTGTGCCAAGAATTGCATTCCGCAGGTTCATCCCCGGTACTGTTTTACCCTTAAATGCTTAATTTGATATACTTGAAATTTTCTTTGCTAATTCTGCGATGTGACCCTGATCTATGAAATTTTTTAATTTCAAATGCTATTTTGATTTCCTATATTGTAGAATGTGTACAGTGGTTTATTTGGCGCTCCTAGCCTCCTACAATTAAGTTGAATTGCTGATGTTATAAAGTTACCAATCCTTAAATATTAAATCAAAGGGAAGATTAAATATAAGCATAATGAAGTTTTGGTATTAGAGACCATGTTGACAGTTATGAGTGCTGCTGCTAAGATGTTCTTGCTTTGTGCAGAAAGATGGACAGCAGAGAGTCCCCACACCTCCTGAAGCAATGAGAACACTTGTAAGTAACTGGATTGTGGAAACAAATAGTGACTATGATATTTCAGTCAAGCAAGAGAACTCTCTGTCTTCAGGGATTCCTTCTGCCGAGAAACAAGAGACAGATGCTGCAAGCAATACCTCTGAAAATCAAATTTCAGAGAGAATTAACCATGATGAAGATCAACATAGGCCTAAAAGGAAACTGATAGAAGAAGATCTCAATATTAGCATAGAGGCAACGCTTCAAGAAGACCCATCTATAACAATCATAAACTGTCAGCAAACTAATGATAAAAAAGTTCAGCATATAGATGTTTCAAATGCAGTTTTGAAGGCTTCCACAGATAGTTATCAGAAATTGCCTTGGGATAAGGTGAATGGGAAATTGGAAGATGGAGAAAGTTCCAGCAAGAAGCTCAAGTCAGGTTTAACTGATATTTATGGAAGTTGTAGTTCAGGAGGTAGGGAATCTTCCAATGGCAGTTTTACGGCCCGTGCAAACCATCCTGGTACCTTCTCTTCAGTTGAGGACCTTGGAACCATGGAAAGAACCTTCTTTCCTGTTGATTCGCATAAGAAAAATGACTCGCAATTGATGCTCAACGGCATGCCACTGGAGGGGTCTTGTGAGTATGAGGGTCAATTTCAAGTTGGGATTCCAAATCTAGAGCTTGCTTTGGGGGGCAAAATAAAACCACAGCCACTGCCAGTTCCAGCGCCGCCCCATAAGGGTATTCATCGAATAAGGAACCTGTCAAACCTGCTCCAAAAGCTGAACATTCGACTGATGGGCATCATGTGAATACTCCGTTTCTCCTTTTTGGGAGATACACAGACAAATAAAATCTACCTAGTATATCTCTAATCTTGTACATTATCTGTTCCATATGCCTTTGATAAAAGCTATAGCCTATCATGTAGGACCCCTTAATCCACCTTCATGAGCCTCTAGAGTGAATAAGTGTGTTTTCTACTTTTCTTCCCTCCTTTACTCCTTAGTTAAATACATGTTTTTGGTATTATCTTTTTGGTTCAAAAACACAGTTACGGCTGTTTGTATATATAGTGAGAAAATCAGCCGGCATAACTTCGGAAATATCAATAGGAGCTTGCGGATGACTTTCTTTTTAAATGACAAGGTTTCCTTTGTTCCTGACTTCATCATTGGTCTCTTTTTGCATTGCATATAATTGACCATCATCTCTGGTTTCCCCACTTGATTACTACTACTAGTAGTAATAGATTAGCTAAATTCTTTATTGGGATTTCTTCTTGTATGACCCATTTAACGTAGCACCGATAACGTGTATGGTTTTTTATTTGAACTAAGGGGCATTCTTTAAGCATGGATTTTGTTGAAGGTTTTTAAAATGAATAAACTATGGAATTTAAGGCATTTCAAAATACTGATGTTTTAATTATAATAAATATATATAATATATTTATTGAAATTAACTGTTAAAATTATTAGAATATTGGTATTTATTTATTTCTAAAATATTTAAAGATTTTCGTGAACTATAAATGATGTACTTGAAAGGTTCAAAACAAAAATAATTGAAAACGGCAAATGAAGTTTAAGAAAAATTGAAAAGATTCAAAATTGGAAAATTCCATCAAAATTGGCTTGTAATGTGTATCACTGTATTGTATTATAGAGAAGTGTTCAAGAATGATTAAAACTTAGAGTAAAGGATATTTTCGTTCTTGACCTTTTTTTTTTTGCGGACATTTTCATCTTTAAGGAATGGAAAATACATTCAAGCTTCTGACCCCTGAAAAACGTGGACATTTATGTCCTTCCGTTGAATTCAGTCGTTTGCATTGGACGGAAAATGATGAGCTGGCAGAGGTGGCGCTGAGGTGGCCGTAACGGATGCTAGGTGGCATGGAGCATTTCGTAACAGGACATATAAGTCCCTGGAAACAAAAACGACGCCGTTTTTGTAACCTCCATCACCGCCGCACAGCCGCGCCTCCGTCAGTCACCATCAACGCCAGCGACCTCCTCCTTCCTCTCTTTTGAGCGATCCTCAATCTCATACCCATTAATGGATGCTTCCTAATCAGGACAACCTTTATGGATAATGGATCTTCGATGCTACAAACATCAAAATAATCAGGATAATCGGCCAAAAGAGTCTTCACATAATCATGAAGAAGACCCAGATCCCATTTTAGCTTCTCAATTACATAAAGTGGCAATTTTCCCATACCAGCAAGCATCAGAAGCCTTGCAATCCTATGAACAATGTCTACATGGTTAACGAGACATTTGTGGATATCCATTTCTTCTTTGTGTAGGCATAAAGCATGAGGTGTAAGTTTTAACATGTGGAGGGAAGTCACGATCTGGTTGGAATTGCATGAAAATACAATTATACTTGTCTATAAATTTGGTGGTTGTCATGAAAAGGTTGAGGGGTTCTTTCAATAGAGAAGCATTGTATAAGGAGAGGGATTTGGAAGTAGATGAAACTATTTCATTCTTGAAGGAAATGGCCTGTTTAAAATCTTTTTCTTTAAAGATTGCATTCAACTATATTGACCAAAGGACAAAACGTCCAGCACAAACTTTTGTACCATTCAACTATGTTCTATTTTAATAGAATGCTATTAAAATAACCTACTCAAATTTTTGTCAATTGTGTTCAATTAAACCCTAATTTACTCAAATTGTATAAACATAACCTACAGAAGAATTCTCAAATTATAGAAAAATTGCAACAGGTGAAAGGAGTGGATTAAGTCAAGCTATAAAGGTCATATGTGTAGTTGAAATATTTAGGCCCAGTTTGGATAAATAACTTAAATAAGTTCTTTTAGAAAAAGAGCTTAAAAGATAAGGACTTTTATTAATAGCAGCTTATAAATAAGTTATTTTGTATTTGGATTTTTAGTTATAAAAGTACTTGTTTTAAAGTTGTAGTGTTTGGATAAATAACTCAAAAAATAATTTTTTTTACAGAAGAGAATGAATATTAAAATAACGATGATAACAAATATTTTTCAATATTAAATGTTGATTTTACATAACCTAATCACTAATATTGTGTATGATATGGTAGGTGAAAATAAAAAATAAATATAAAATGTGTGTCAATGTATATTTTGTTGCTGTTTTTTTATTTTTTTTTACTCCTATTAGAACTTTCTTCTCCTTTATTGAGGTCAAGAACTTGCTATAATTAACTATAAAAATAATAGCAAGCTATAAAATCACATATGAAAAAAATAAATTAAAACTGAAATTTCATACCATAGTTAAATACAAATTTAATAATAAAAATAGAGTGATAAAATGATAAAAAAAATACTTAGAAGGAATATATGTAGTCAGATGTAATATTGTCTGAAAATAAAAATGGTGGTAGAGGATCAATACTTCTATCAGATAAATCATTACGTGAAAATGGTGAGGTTTGGAACATTGCGGGAGAATGATGGTGGAATGATGGTAGAAGGTCAGTGCTTCTAGAGTGAAAATGGTGGTGAAGGGTCAATATTTTTCACATAGTCAAGAAGAAAAGTAGATTTTTTTGTTTTGAAATTAATTTTTTTTTTAAAAAGTGGTAGAATGACTTATCGAGAAATAGAGAAGTCATATATTTCTACTTCTTCAAAAAGCTATAAATTAACTTTTCGAGAAGTTAAAAGCTTTTTTTTAAAATGGTGCCAAACACGCAGATTGTGACTTTTCATAATCCAGAAGTCAAAAAAAGTAGCTTCTACTACTTCCCAAACAGGCTCTTAGTATGACAGTTAGCAACATCACAACATCCCCTTTCCAATGCAGCAAACAAAACTTTTTTGAAATTCGGCAGCATCTCAGTAGTAAATAGTACATTTTCCAAAGTCAAACAAACAATGAATTCAACAGTCAATTATAGGTAGAGAGTGTAGATCAAATAATCAAGTCTCACCGAATCAAAATTGAAGTTCAATATGCATTAAGAACTCAGCATCACTAAGCAAGAACAAAAACAAGTAACATGAACGTGAAAACCAAGTAGCACAATCAACATAAGTACAGCACAATAACTTGAAATACAACACAGAGAACAAAAGCACCAGATTCAAGCAGCAATTCTCATCGAGTTCAACAATTATATCAAAAGTAAGCTACACAAAACCTAACAAAAGTGCATCATTGAATCAAAGGAATTAGCTCATTTTAAAATAGAGATGTGGCATCAGACAGCAAAATAAGCACATAAGAGTTCATTGTTAACCAAAACAGGCAATGAGAATTTACACAGCAGCAGTGTAAAACATCAGTCTCAACAATTTCTATTAACCAACCATAATCCTAACAACTCAAAAATAATTGAACAAACTAAATATAATGAACTACAAACAGTGATTGCACAGACAGCAGCATTAAGCAAGTAAGACCTAATCTACTATCCACGCCAGATTTTCTAACAACCTAATGTAACTAACTAATCTAACCAAATTGAAATTAGCTAAACAAAACTAACTAAATAATATTAATTAACTAATTGCAATAATAGGGTGAATTAAACAGAGAGAAAGAAGACCTGGGAAGCACACAGTGGTGCGCCGGTAGAGAGGCGGCGGCAGTGGGTCGCCGAGAAGGTTGTCGCGGACGAACGGTGGGTGGAAAGAGGGTGAGAAGAGAGAGAGACTAATGGGAGTAAGGGAGTGAGAAAGGGAAAAAGACGCGAAAAAAGAGGAAGGAGGAGGTCGCCAGAGTTGATGGTGGCTGACGGAGGCGCCGCTGTGTGGCGGTGATGGAGGCAGGGGCCAAGGAAGAAGAATGGAAGGGAAAAATGACGAAGGAAGAAGAAAAGGTAGATAAATTCAAAACAGGATTGGAGGAGGCTACAAAAAACGGCGTCGTTTTTGTCTCCAGGGACTTATATGTCCTGTTACGAAATGCTCCATGCCACCTGACCTCCGTTACGGCCACCTCAGCGCCACCTCTGCCAGCTCATCCTTGTCCGTCCAGTGCAAACAGCTGAATTTAACAGAAGAACTTAAATGTCCACGTTTTTCAAGAGTCAGGGCTTGAATGTATTTTCTATTCTTTGAGAACGAAAATATCTGCGAAAAAAATGTTAGACGAAAATGTTCGCGAAAAAAAAAAAGGTTAGGGACAAAAATATCCTTTACTCTAAAATTTATTATTTTTAGTCATTATTTTTAACTTTAATTTAATTTTTTTAATCTAATAATTCAACAATATACTTTTAACCTATACTTTTAAACATTGATAACTAATTAATGAATAAAAATAATAAATTTCAATAATCTTCTAATATTTCCTTCTATTACACAGATATAGGTTGTATACTTGTACTTTTAATGTAGGTTGCGAAAAATAATGTTACACGTTGTTTTTCGGAGTTCTTCATAGGTTTTCAAAAAATAAATCAGTTAATATATTTATAAATTACTCTAGTAATCTATTTTGAACACAGAGAACAAAGTAACTAGAGAAAAGTAAAGAGATAAAGAGAAAAAGAGTAAATATAGATACAGAGGAAAAGTAATCAGAGAAAAGTAAAGAGATACAGAGAAAAGAGAAAAGAGAAAAGAGAAAAGAGAAACCAGAACAGAGTAAAGAGATATAAATAATTAAATATATATATAAAGATATATATATATATATATAAAATTATAATAATAATATATTAAAATTAAATTTTATTTTATAGTTGTTATCTCTTACTTATTTTATAAGTATTTAAACTTTTTTTTCATGTAATTTTGGTAATTTAATCAGATAAAATTAGACCAAGATATTAGGCAAGAAGGCGGCGAGGTACTGCGCCGTCCTTTGCTTGTAATATTTAAATCGCGATTTGTGGCCACACGCAAGCCGGAATGGTTAGAATTTAAATAATGGTAATGGCAATTGAAAGAGATTTTTCTCCTAACCACACACTGCAATGGTTGAATTTTCAAATTTAGGTTGCGTTTGTTGAGTCTAATTTTTGGAGAATATTTTGTTGATTTGTAACGATTTGTAAGAGGTTTTTCAATTCAGATCAGATATCAATTGGTCAAAGAGTTGACAGTAAATATTAGTCTCGGTGTGGATACGCATAGCGCTTTCTGTACCATCGAAAGAGAAAATTTGTTTTTACTAGCATACTCGGGTATTTAGATCTAACATATTAGAATAAAATTTAAGTACAAAATAGATTTTTAGAATTACTTTCTTTTATTCTGCTGCGTGCGTGTTATGAACACATAAAAAGTCTAATTTACTCTCCTTTTTTTTATATAAAAATTTGAGAAGAAAAATATAATAATAAAAAATATAGTTATAAAATTTTGATATGAATAATAAAAAAAATAAAAAATAAATTGTGTTTTTTATTAGTGTTTCTGTATCTTTTCTATCAGAATGAATATAAAATATATTAATTTAGTATCTTTGGACACAATATTTCTATCCATATCTTATCGGTCAAACACGATTTTGTATCTTTATATCTCTGTCTCAGTATTCCATTTCTGTAGTGACAGTGTGTAACTTACTAATTTTAACTTTTATTGTAATAAAAAAATAATTTTAATACACTGTAAATATAAAATAATTTTATATATATTTAATTAA
>NC_029774.3:8804004-8813328 GCF_000817695.3 Arachis duranensis | reverse complement strand
CTCAAAATAAGTATTTTTTATTTTTTATATTTGATTATGTAAATTATTATTTAAAAAACGAATCAATTAAATTATTGCATAAATTTATATTATCAGAATTAAAATTAAATTCTTAAAAAATAATGAAAATATGTGTTGTGCTCCCTGAGCTAAATAGGAAACGAAATTACGAAAGGTTGCCACAGCGTCGCTATTGCTGCTGGTCCATCCACACAACCCACGCGCACTTTTCTTCACGTTTGTTCACGGCTACTCTGCACGTGCCTCAAGAATTCGCACGTGTTCTAGCTCATTAGAAAAAATAAAGGAATTTAATTAATGATAAACAAAAGTCTAAAACGTTGTTAATCAATCAAGAGTATTTAACCATTTTGATATTAAAAAAATTTCGCACCAAATACTTTAATCCTCAACTAAAATTAATTACTTAATTGGTTTCTAACAACTTTTTCAGTTATTTAGGTTATTTGTTCCGTCAACTTTAATAGAGGATAAAATAGTTTCTGACAACTTTAATAAGGGACAAAATAGTCCCTGACCCTTCTATTCGAAAACGATATTATTCTCTTTCAATTTCTATCATATCTCGTATAATTTTAACAATCTAACACTGTAATTTCAAATTACACAATGCACACTCTGCAACTTCAATGTTCACAAGAAAAAAATCATCAACTTGTTTTCAATTAATTCATACTCAGGAAACTAATGAATATGTCTCTCAAGTACTTGTCGTCTTCGAAGGATCCCATGAATATAGACAACAAGTCTGATTTGTTAAAACCTGTCGTCGTCAACATCTCCCTCCTCCTCTGCCCTATTATCTCCATGGCCACATTGTCCACCACTCCAATCGCTTCCTTTAGCTTCTTCACCGAACCAATGTTCAGTAATCGCTTTAATTTTCATATGAGCGGCGACAACGACATTGCTCGTTGTACTGATAGCTTGGATGTGAAGTCGAAGTTGTCTACCAGCTTGAACTTCGAGAGAGAGAAGGAATGAAACACTCGGGGTTCATTCCAAATGAGAATTTGCATATGATGTCGAAGGAGAATCTTCTCCTGATGTCCTAATGTCCAACAATCTATATTGCTTGCCGGAGAGTGGAGAAAGGCATGCCTTTAGGGTAGTTGTGGAACTTGGTCTTGAAGATGTGGTAAACGTTGTCGGAGTTGAAAATGATGCTGTTATCGAGGACGTGGAAGTAGATGCTTCTAGTGGGTGAAGTGCAGAAGAGGAGGGTGTACCAGTCACAGAGATTTAAGAAGTGTGTGGTCTATGACATGTTGAAGTAGATACGACATGCGTGGTAGTTACACAATGGTTTGATTTTGGAGTTGAAGAGGAGGAAGGAAAAGATGGAAAAGAAGAATGTGAAGGTGAAGAAGAAGAGTATGAATGTTAGGGTTATCCGATATATGATGGAAATCGGGGGATAATAGTGTCGTTTCCGAACAAAAGGGTCAGGGATCATTTTGTCCCCTGTTAGAGTTACTAGGGACCATTTTTTCTTTTGTTAGAGTTGACGGGACAAAGGACCTAAGGTAGCGTTTAAAAGAGAGACAGAGACTAAGAGACCGAGACTGAGAGACAGATACTGAGAGATAAACACTGAAAGAAATTTCAGTATTGTGTTTGATGTAAAGTGAGAAATAGAGACTAAAATAAGAATGAAGTTCTAATTTAATTTGCACAAAAGATAAAGTTAAAATTAATTAATTGAAACGAGGGTATTTTAGATATAAAATATTATTAAAGTTTCAGTCTCTGTCTCTAAAAATATCAGTCTTATGTGTTTTTATTTTTTGATAGTACTAAAATACTAAAATTTTTGAAAATAAAAACTGAAATTTTAACACTAATTTTTAGATTAAGAAACATAATATTAAATTTCAATTTTTATTCTAATATTTTAAAATAAATACTACCTAAGTGACTAATAAAATTAATTATTAAAGACTAATTAAATAATTAATTTTAATTAAAAACTAAAATACCTGATTCGAAATTTTTTAGAAATCGAAACGGATAAAATACTCGTCCATCAAAAATAAAAATCACTTGGGAAGACCGTGTAGAATCTACAAATCTTAAAAGGAAAATAAGTATAGGGCTTCTCAAGCTCTCATACTCGCTTTGATTAAATGATTATCTTATTATCGTGGGGCTTAATTAGAAGAAGAAATAGATTTTCACTTTTAATCATGTGTCAACTAACACTGGTTCTATTTTTTTGTTTTAGCGTGATTTCTTTTAAAAAATTGAGTTACCTCGTTAAAGTGTTTATAAATTGTGATCCATAGGTCACTTGTGAATTGATAGATATTATTTTGTTGAAAAAAGAAAAGTTTTATTGAAGCGTTGAATGTGTTTTTTGGGTTTGGTTTTTTACATTATTTTCAATTTAATAGACCAAAAATTAATCTGTCACTATATGAAACTCAATTTAAGCGTTATATATGTTTTATTGGTTCTAACTTTTGTCTTTTGCAAAATAAATTCTAATTTTTTTAATTTTAAAATTATATTTTTAATTTAATTCTCATTCTCAATTTGTAACTCTTTATTATTAAATTTTTTAATAAATAATTTTAATATTTTATTTATGAATATAAATAATTTAAATATAATTTATATTTTTTATTCTATTATTTATTTCGTTTACAGTATAAATAAATTAACTATATATGTATTTCGTTTATATTATAAATGAGATAAGACATATATATGTAAATGTATTATGGGTACACACGTGTTTAAGTAACAGTTTATTTCGTTTACACGGTAAACAAAATAAATGTATAATTAATTTATTTACACTATAAACGAGATATGTTCAAATGACGCCTATATATAAAACTTATTTATAACATATTTGTAGTGTTATTTTTAAAGTTTTTTCCTTTCTCTTCTTCTTTTTAGACATTTTTCTTAAGATATTTGAGGTATTTAGACATTATGGCACGTCCAAATATACATAAAAATTATATCAACTGGCTGAATGTGATATAGCGTATTATTGGAGCGATTGACTCTGCGATTAGCGTTGTTATTTTGTTCTTTTGATAGAAAAGCATACGGTTATAATTAGGAAAGTTTGATTGGTTTTATTTTGTAATATATATGAGTATATTAGATGTTGTGTTACGAACATATAAGTAAGGGTAGTTGCTAATTTAGTTTTTATTAGTTGTTAATATCTATTTTAGTAATGTGTGTTATTGAATATTAGTTGAAATTTTTGTTAAATGAATATGTTAAATGTTTTATTTAGAAATTTTAGTTGTTAAATATTTTATTTAGAAATGTTTTATTTTAATAACCATTGTTACATTTGAATTAATTGTTTAATAAATTTTAGGTTAAAGTATACTTTTTGTTTTTAAAATTTGGCAAAAATTTTAAAAATACCCAAATTTTAAAAATACCCCTAAGTTTTATTTTGTTTTAACTTTGTCCTAAAAGTTTTCGATTTACATCAAATAAACTCTTAACGGCTAAATTTTTAAAAAATTTAAGACCAATCTAACAATAATACATGAAAATATGTTTAATTTACTTGTATTGAGGGGTTGTTCTTATGAAATTGTAGTTGAATCGGTCTTAAATTTTTTTAAAAATTAGCCGTCAGGGATATATTTGATGCAAATCGAAAACTTCTGGTACAAAATTGAAACAAAATAAAACTTAAGAGTATTTTTAAAACATTTGTCAAACTTCAAGGATAAAAAATATAATTTATCCTAAATTTTATTTTAATATGTATGCTGAAAATTAAGTTTAGTAATTTTATAAAAAAATTAAAATTATAATATTTGAAATAATTGTTTATTACATTCTAATTTATTTATTTTGTATTTTATATTTTATATTTTATTTTTAAATATGACATTTATTAATTTATAATTTACTGTTAATAGAAATCTCAACTCCTATTTTTGAGATGAATTAGCTACACTCTTATACCACTAAACACCATTTACCCTTATTTAAGGGGAACTGATTTTGGAGACATGGACAATTCATAAACTTTGTTTGTTTACAATAATTGATTTATGCATTTGTTGAGCGTTAACATCCAGAGACTCAAACTTTTCACCTGTCTTAAAGTAAGTGCACTATTATCCTGTAAGATATTGTGTACCACCTTAGATTACGCACTAATAGAAAATCAGTGGGTGGCTAGTTGAGGAATTTTCAGACATAATACCAACACCTGACGTGGAAGTGGATAGAGGAATTATTGAGTTAGGCCTCCTCATACTCAAGGGGAGTAAAGAAAGGAGTTGTTTTCTATCAACCTGACGTGGCTTAGGAAGCGAGTACATCATATGCTAGCTGATACAGATCTAGCCACTCTTTGTCAGTATACGAGGTGCTACATCCTGCTACTGATCAGGGGTTATCTGATGACAAATAAGTCAAAAAATTAGGTTCATATCAGGTGGCTTCTCTTGTTAGACGACTTTGATAGTTGTCATAGTTTGTCTTGGAGATCCGCCATGCTGGCATGAACATATTACTCGTTGTGCTTTGTAGCACATCGATCCACTACAGATATTGCTGGTTATGGGACATGCATAAGATATTGAATTGTTATACCTACCGGGGTCTTAGGTACAAAATCCTTATTCTTTATCCGACTCCTCAATATTCACGTCCATGTAGCCACTAGAATAGCACAGTGGAGAGGGGGTGATGCAATAGGTGGGTCATCTTGGACAAAATTCGAATGTCCAAAATCATTACCGCCTACATCATCAACCTCTACAAAAAGATCCATCACTTGTTGGGCCATGATTCTTCTGTGGACATTAAACATTAGGCGCACATGCTCATCGCCATCGAGCTAAAAAATACGAAAACAAAATACTATATTTTCCATCAGTGCTAACAACATATACCCAACAGTTCTAACCTCCTTTGTCCCATTAACACTCATGCTCGTCAATATTAAGCTCTTTAACTCAAATAGAAAACTTAAATGACGAGTGCACAATAGGATAGGATTATCACACTCAAATACAACTCCATCATCATTGTTTCTCATGTGACAATTAGGATATACACTCATAAAAATATATTCACCACTAGATATTTTTACTAAACTTATTGAAAGAATCGAGAAGAAGAATGAAGAAGGAGTGAATTGTGAGGAAGATTAATACTTCCAAATCTTTTTTCTAGCTGGTTTAAATTTGTCGTATTATATCTTATTTATAGTGTAAACGTTTTAATTATAATTATATCTCATTTATAATGTAAACGAGATATGTTGAGTGCGTCGTCTCTCAGGTGTCACTGTGAACTTGTTTTATTTGTTAAAAATGTGTTGTGTAAACGAGATAAATAATATCACACAAAGACATAAATTGTGTCTAAATTATCTATATCCGTAAATAAAATATTTAAATTATTTAAAAAAATCCTTTATCATTGTTGTCACTATTATTTCAATTCCTAACTCTTTATTAATATTATCCAAATCTTTTCTCATATAATTCTCCTTTTCGACTACTCCATCGCCATCACTGCTATCACCACCACTGTGATTTTCTCTTGACTAACATCAATAAAAATATAATTGAATGACTAAACCAGTTGCATAGCCTTTTGAGACTAGGCGAATTGGCAGTTCACCTACTCTTAAATGAACTAATTCCTAAGTTTAAAAAAAAAGAAGTGCATCCAAATAAATAGCGTCATCTTAATTTTTCTTTTGAAAATAAAGATTTTCTTATTTTGTTTAAGAGAAAATTTATGACAATATAATAGCTTGATTTAATCCATATATTATAGGAATTTTATTCGATAAAGTGTGAAAATAAAAAAAAACAGAGATTAAAAGAAAATGTTGTAAATAGGAAGGAAAATAGAAGGTATTAATTATGCATTAATGTCTCACAATTTCAAATTTTGGGAATCAAAATAATTTATGTGGGTATAATTTGGGCTAAAGAATTTTAATATGAAATAAAGAGGTGTGTTTTTGTTGGAAATATAGATTTTCGGTATATATATACATATGGGTGGATATTACAGAGGTGCAGGCACAACACACAGGTAACGTGCTGACTCAGCACACACCCAACGTGTTGGACACTTGTCCAAATCAAATGCAACACGCACTATCCGTGTGTTGACACGTGGCGCACATCCATTCAAAACGCATCATGCGTGATTCACACGTGGCAACCTGGCAAGCAACACCATCCTGCGTGTTGTACACGTGGCAGACGCTGGTTGGATGACGTTGCAACACGTAACCTATGAGGTGAATCTTCTGCCTATAAAAACTGAAACTCGTAGAGAGGTATTTTTCTCCAGGGTTGGTGCATTAGAGGGCACTGCAAATATAGTGGTTTACCATAACGGTGAAGTTATACGAAATACATATGAGGGGGTGAGCTTTGCCTGTGAGAATTCATTTTCGTTTGTAGTTCCATGCACTATAAGGGTGATGGCTGTGCTGGCTGTGATGCGACAGCTGGTTGTGATGTGATCTATGATGACACTGATGGTTGTGATGGCACTACTGATGGCTGTGATGTGATCTGCAATGAGACTGATGGTTGTGATGCCGTGACTGATGGCTGTGATGCGAGCTGTGATGGCTCGACTGCCCATGACCTGAGTTGTCGTGCTGAGATTGTTGTGGGCAATGATAAAGAAATGGCTGAAATACTGCATAAGGCTGTGCTGGCTGCTGGGGGGATGCTGGAGTGGCTGCTGGGGCGTATACTAGGGTGGCTGTTGCGGTGGATGCTGAGGAATGACATCCAACAGCCTCAGGTACATCCTGTATGATCCAATGTACCAACTCCGGTAATCGGAAGACGGGGTAAAGTTAACGATTGGTTGCAGATCCCGATCTCGCATACGACTGTTGCGGTGGTTCTCCCATTGTTGTATTCATTCGTCATGTATCCCGCGCCAGTCATGGGACTGTACTCCCCGAAGAGTATATCAATGTGTGTCACTTGTATGGCTTGTGCTGCTAGAGGGGAGATTGTGCATATTTGTATTGGCAAACCATTCGATTCGCCGGAAGTCATTCGACACACTCGAATGACACCAATGGCCCTACCGTGTCACAGACATCAAGGTGTGCGTGTAGTTCGGCATGTATGATGATGCTGACATACGACCTCCAGACAAACTACAAAATATTGCGAGGGCCATTACATTATTAATAATACCGTAAATTATAATAGAAAACCTCAAAACCCATACTCACCTCTTCCATAAAGTCAATTGCGTGCCTAATAGACGCCACGCTCGTAGACATCCATGTGTTGGGTCCGTGGATGATGACTCCATCTACAACACAGAACATTATTTACAGAGTTTAAATTACATATTGCCAGTAAAATATAATTAACATACAAGTGAAATTCTAATAAATTATTTACTGTTAGCTGCGTGCCACCGGTATATCAGCTTACACAAGCTGCTGCTGGGGAATGGGCGCAAGTCACGGCATATGCTCCCATGCCCAAATAAACAATAAATGAAGTGGGCCATCCATCTCCTTACAATCGTACCGTGATCCATGACACAATGACCTGTAAAGGTGCGAGACACAAGCTAACCTCCAACTGTAATTGCCGATCTAATCAAAATTCTGGAGCAGTGGTAGATACTTCGCGTGGGCATATGCCGTCGACTTATTCGCGAAGAGGGTAGTACCCAGCAGACAGAAGATGTGACACCTAACATAACGCTTAACAGACTCCGATGTGTCTAAAAGTTGTGTGTCTCTAATATGGCGAACCCATGAAAGTTTTATGTAGCTTTTGGAGGAATTGCTCACATGGGTTCGCTGCCGAATATTGCGAGGCTTTGGGTGACCAAGAAGTTGTGACTGCTATCGGTCCAACCGGTCACAACCTCTCCATCGATCGGTGGGCCGAATATGTGTAACACATCATCCAATGTCACTGTAACCTCATCTATTGGCATTACAAACGTATGCGTCTTCGACCGCCACCTTTCCACAAGAGCAGATAGCATCGCAAAATGCCCTCTAATCACTCAAACTCTCAAAAGCTGGTACAATTTAGTGGTTCGTAAGGCTTGGTCAACTGTCGAATGCCATGTCTCTGGTTGGTTAAGCTTACGGGGCAGAAGATTCCTATTAGCCTGATAAAGTTCAACCACAAAATAAATTAATTTAATAAATAGAAAAAAGAATAAAATTAATAATAGAAAATAAAATAAATAATCATTACAAAAATTCAAATTTCTTATTATTCATATTCATATTTTTTATTAATTTCTTTAATAAAATCATTTAGACAAATTATTCAAATAAATAGTGACAAACTACTAAACTAATGCTAATCAACTAAATACTAACAAATTATCTGAAAATAATAAACTTACATAGTTAGGAGTCAATAATATGATCTTCTGCAGATGTATAATCACGTACTATTTTAGATGTTCTAGTCTTACTTTTAACTCTAAAATTAACTAATCACTCCTAACACAATAAATAAAATAAAATTAAAAAAAAACGTTGCTGCTGATGACTGTGGCTTGATAAGATGAGAGTATATGGTGATAGTGAAGGAGGGAACAAAAATGAAATGAAGCCAAGCCCCACTTCACCTCCGCTTTTATACACTGGAACCAAACTAAACCGTAAATGACACCTGTTCCCGAAGCAAGGCTTGCCCTTGTATAGAGACAGCAGTTAACACGTTACTTGCATGCTGTTGCATGGCCGACACGTGATGGAAGGACGTTACCACGCATCCTGCGTGTTGCTTGGATGGTGCACGTGGCTTTCGCGTATTTGGAATCACTGATCAATGTACTTTGAGAACATGCGGAGAATCTCTGCAAAGAGTATCAGGGATGCTGCATGTTGCTTTGCAACTGCCACGTGGCGGATCTCTGTTGGAATCTATGATAAAGTTGCCTCGAAAATTTGCGCAAAATCTCTGCTACGTTAACACAGAATCTACATGTTGCCTGAGAATATGATACGTGCGAATTTCTGTTGAAAATCTCTAATAAAGCTGTTTTTATTTTATGAAAAGCTAACACGGAACCTGCGTGTTGAGCAGTATTTTTGGCACCTCTATATTTCTATAAAATATTCTAAACACCAATATTTAAGTAACACACCACTTTTTTTTTTTCATATCTAAAATAATTTCTATATAATTTAAGATTAATTTAATTTACACCTACAAAAATAATGGTATAATACGCCAATTAATCACGTTAGTATTTTATTAACAAAACTAATACAAAAAATATTATATGTTTGTTTGAGTATTATTAAATTAATAGAATTTTTTTAATATAATT
>NC_029774.3:8792743-8803920 GCF_000817695.3 Arachis duranensis | reverse complement strand
ATTTAATATAATACCTTAATCATTTTTCAATTTTGCATTTACTTATATTTATTGTCAATTTTATTTTGCAGCATGCGGAAAAATAATTTTAGGGAAGAGTGAAAGGAAATTCGTGTGGAAAAAAAAAAAAACACAGAAGAATTTTAGAGACACGAAAGAGAGCGAGCTCCGTTAGATTATATAAATTGACAAATTGATTAAATTCTCATTTGATAAAAACTCATCTCTGAGATTTTTGTTTTCTTTTTTTCACCGCTTCAGATCACAGAGGGAGGGGAAAAAAAAGAAAAGGGAAGAAAACAATTTATGAACTGATTGCTAATTTATCAATTACTATAAAAAATGGAACGAGAATTCTAATCGGATCGTGTGTTTTTAAGTTTTTCTGTATCTGCACTTTGAATTCGTGCATTTTTGGTTGGTCGGTGTTGTCGTCACAGAAAGCTAGAAACTCTTATTTTTTTGCAAATTGAAGAAGAAAGAGAGAGGGGAGAGGTTTTTGGTGGCTTCAAAACGGCGTCGTTTAAAGGCACTTTACGCTTTGATTGCCGCAACGCCAATGGCTGAACGCCCCGGACTCTTTTGCAATGTGTTTGGAAGCAAGACGCTTGTGATTATCTGAATCCATTCCTATTTAGGGTAACATGTTATATTAATTATTCAGATTTGTTCATATTTATATATATCCATTTTGTTTTTCTTTTCTTCGTTCATATCTGTAGTTATGTGGGAAGTTGTTTTGTTAAGTTTGGTACTTGTTAGTTGTTATTATAGGGTGAGCTGATTCAGTGTCTTGGAGTTAGGGTTGATTACAGGACTTTTTTTGAAATTTTCGCCTGCATGTTTTATTGGTTAGTTTAATAGACTTAGCGTTTATATGTGGTTATGCAAATTTGCAATAGTTGAATATGTTATTTGGTTCTCAGAGAAAGAATTTATGGATTAGTGCTTGCAAGGTGTTTGCTCTTATGTTTGCAAGAATTAGGATGGATGATAGTTGTTAATGTAGTTTGGGATCACCTTCTAGATGATAATTGTTAATGTAGTTTGGAATTCACAATCTGTTCTCTTTTTAGCTCAAATATGTATAGTGGCAACTGCATTTGGAACACATTGTAGTTTGATAATTTTGTCTTGATTCCTTCTTTTATTATTTATGACAATGTTAGAAGTAAGATGCTTTGATTTTAATGAATGCTAAGTTTCATCAGGAATAATTAACTTCAATGCTTCTGAAATTTTTTAATCATTTATAATCTCTTCCCCATTTATGATTTATCCATTATCAGTTACCATACTATTCTTGATTATTTTATTATCTCCCTAGAGGTTAAGCAATGAACATTAAAATCAACAACCAACCAGCTTTCATCTCTACTACTTTGTAAGGCTTGTCACTTAATATTTAATTTATGATTGAAGTCAAGGACCTAAGGTTGAACTAAAACTATAGATAAATAAAGGTGAAGGGTATCAATATACATTGATGATCTCATTTGTCGTTTGATGGAACTTTAGCCTTGTAGAAAGAATTAGTGAGAGCTATTTTTGATTAGCGAAGTCTGAATCAATGATCAACTTCCTTTAACATTGGTTTTTACACATCAGGTACTACAAGAATTGGGGGAAAAAAAAGTCTGTCAAACATTCTATGATCCAGAACGCTGATATGGAACTTGAATCAGGGACTTGTAATATTTGCTCAGCTCCTTGTTCATCTTGCATGCATCTTAATCGAGCTCTAACTGGAACAAAGGCTGAAGAATGCTCTGATGAAAATTGTCGATCAGGGGAACCCAGTCAGTTTTCTATGGATGTGAGTGATCTATCTTCTCATAGGAGTACAGCTTGTGAAAGATTGAAGCATGCTGTCAGTGAAACCAGTAACTTGCTTAGTGTTAATTCTGGTCATGAATCTCTGTCTGAAAATGCTGAAACCACACAAACTTTATCAGAGAAGTATCACGATGCCAAGTGTTTAGAAGGACCTGATGACAGCTCTTCGTGTATCAGTAGAAACAGTAATGCTAATTTAGTTAGTGATAGCCATCAAAGACATGCAGACAAAATAAATATTTCTTGTAGTTCATCCTCAGTTAGTCACTTAGGAGTAGAAGGATCTACAAGTGGGCCATCTGTTTATATATCAGGCTTGTGTGAGATACCCTCTTCTAAAGATGCAGATATGCCAGAGAATTCATCAGAATGCTGTGTTGGAAATGTTGAGTCATCGCCAACCAAGGAGATAATCACTGCTAATTTTTCAGGTGAAAAATTTCTTGCAAATAACAAAGGGCTTGTTAATGGCACTACTAGCAAGTTTTCGGCAAAAGTATATCCAAAGTCAGAAGCAGATAGTGACAATGGTGTTGGTGATGTGAAAGACGAAGATCGTAAAGTTCCAGCCCATGATGGACTGCACGAGAAGCAGGGGGAGCTTGTTAAATCACCCGTCAAGCCCGAAGCTCAATCTGGAGATGTGAGCGATGACTCAGATGTTGAGCATGATGTGGGTACATTTCCTTTTACTGTTCTTATACTTTTCTTTGAAACTAAACTTGATAAAGATGAAAATGTGAGGAGTGGATTGTACTGGTTTGAATTTTTCAATGATTCTGTTGTGGTATAGGGAAATGATTTGCAAATGCTATTTACTCAGCTTATAATCATTCAAGAACTTTCGTATTCCTTTACTCAAACTTCCATTTCTCTTGCAAAAAAAGTTTATGTTGCTTATCACAAGGAAAAGCATTTTCATGATTTTATTAACTGGAAAATAGGTAAAGGTATGTGACATCTGTGGAGATGCTGGTCGCGAGGAGCTACTTGCAATATGTAGTAGATGCAGTGATGGTGCAGAGCACACGTGAGCATATGAACCTTCCATACACAATCCTAGTTTCTATTAGATTACCATATATTCTCATTGACTGAAATGACTTATAATTCTTATTTCTGTGAATCAGCTATTGCATGCGAGAAATGCTCGAAAAGGTCCCAGAAGGTGACTGGTTATGTGAAGAATGCAAGTATGCTGAGGAGACTGAAAAACATCGGCTGGGTAAGAGTGAAGTTTCACATATGGTAGTACATGGGAAAAACAGGATAATGTTCAAATTTCAGACCCTTTATTCTTTATCCTGCTTCACACACATTTCTTTTTCATGCTGAATTTGCTTACGTTTAGGGCACCATATCGAGCACCACATATATTGCTGCGTGTTGGCATATCTGTGAATTTTTTTTCAAACACAGATTTCTGATTTATTTTATTTATTTATTGGTTGCAGATGTTGAAGAGAAAAAGGTCCATAAAGTTTGTTCAACTGCGCAAATATCTGGTAAAAGGCCTTCCGAGGGTGAAGAATTGGCAAAGGCAGGGAAAAGGCAAGCTCTTGAATCAAGTAAAGGGTCACCAAAGGGGTCAAGCCCCAAGAAAATATTTCCACTGTCGCGAGAGTCTTCGTTCAAGAGCATTGATAAAGGAAAGTTGAAGTCTGATCATCAGACCTCCATTTGTAACCACTCCAATGGCAATGACATAGAACTTGCTCGTTCTCTATCTGCTGGTCCTCGGAGTCAAACAGCTAAGAGTATGGATCTATTTTACATTTGTGAACACCTTTCTACCTTCCTAAGATGTTTTTTTGTTTATATATGTAGCTGTGGATTCTTGTTTAGGTACATTGTTAAAGTCAAATTCATTCAACAACATCAATTCCAAGCCCAGAGTCAAACTTGTTGATGAAGTCCCGCAAAAGAAGAAAGGGGCTGGTGAACATACCTCTAAGAATATTGAAATGCCGGGACGAATGATAAGCAAATCTAGTTCATTGAAATCCTCAAATTTGGGCCATTCATGTGCCACTGAATCAAAAGTCAAAATGGTTACTTCCAAACCTGGAACTACTGCAGATCAAAAAGGATCAAAACTAGCAAAAGAATCAGGTGCCTCTGATAGGAAATTTTTCTCTAGGGTTGATCGGCCTGTTGTTTGTTCAACCATGGCTAGTTCTGCTCTTCTGACATCTAAGAGTGATCAGAAGCTTACCCCTCGTAGCGAAACTGCTAAACCTTCAACAATTAACAACAATCACGAATTTAAGGTCAACCAAGATGGGAGATCAAATTCATTATTGAAGTCTAAGAATAATACAAGCCGTAAGTGTTTGGACCCTCTAGTTAGTTCAGTTGTGGTCCTGATGGGAAACATATTTTTCCTGTTATGTTACTTTTATTTTTTAACATGATGTTTTTACATGCCAATTAGCTGTCTAGGTATTTTTGTTTCAGTTTAGGAACAGCATCTCTTATGAAATTGTCTTATTTTAGTTTCAATGGATCATCTTTTGGTTCATCTTGTCATTTTGTGCTTAGAACTAAGTTGAACTATGAAATCTGCAAAGATTTCCTCTTATTTGATTCCTTAAATTTCAGAGAGAACATCAACCAGTGGTGATGAAACTCAATTAGATGGGCTGCCTCAATCAAGAGAGATAACAAATCAGGTTGATAAAACCAAAGGTAGTTCTGGTGATTGTGTGAGGTCTGGTCTTACTAATGCTTCTGAAAGCCCATTCTGTCACAAATGTAAGGATTTAGGCCATGCTACAGAATGTTGCATGGTTGATAAACAGGAATTTGGCCTGGAAGGATCAGCCACTGGCCCAAACAGTTCAAAAGACAAAACACATAAAGATAATAGACTGAAAGCTGCAATCCAGGCAGCTTTACTTAGAAGGCCCAAAATATGCAAGAGGAAAGAAGTGCCTGACCAAACTGAGAAGTTTCTTACATCAGCCATAGACATGAAGTCCGAAGTCACTTCTCAAGATAAGGCGTTTGTTATTGACACTCCAAAGAATATTGTTTCTACTGAAGAAACAAAAGTGAGGCAGGATATCCTTCAGAATCCTACATTTGAAACTTCGTCTTCCAATGATTCGAAGCAACATAGCTTTTGTCCAGCTGATTTTGGATCACAACCTAGAAAGTTAGAATCTGTTGGTCCTACTCCTGGAAATCCTGTAGTTAGAGACTTTCGCAATCAAGCTTTGGCTGTCTCAAGTGTTCTTCCAAAGATATCAGTCTTTCCAGAATATGAATACATTTGGCAGTGTGTAACATTTCGTGATAAGCTAGTTTCTCTTTATTCTTTATTGCCCTTGTTTTGTTCATGTTATAATGTTTAACTTTGAAGTAAGATCTACATGCTTTGTTTTTCATGCAGAGGTGTCTTTCGAATGCATAGAAGCGGAAAGCCGCCTGACTTATGTACTGGTATTCAAGCGCATTTATCCACATATGCTTCCCCTAAGGTTCTTGAGGTAGTGAACAAGATTCTTCCTGAGGTTTCCCTCAATGAAGTTTCTCGCTTGAGCACGTGGCCTACACAATTTCATCAAGGCGGGGCAAAGGAAGATAATATTGCACTTTACTTTTTTGCTAAAGACATTGAAAGGCAAGGATATGAATATCATTTTTTTTATTGACAGAAAGCTGCCAAATAAAAAATTGAAAACACGTTTCTCTGATTTTGTGTCTAGTAATTATCTACTTTTTTTAATAATTTTCTCATGCAGTTACGAGAGACACTACAAGGGTCTACTGGATCACATGATTAGAAATGATTTAGCGCTTAAAGGAATTTTTGATGGTGTTGAACTTCTTATATTCCCCTCCAATCAGCTTCCTGAAAATTCTCAGCGTATGGATTTTTAATCGTTCCTTGTGAGAACCACTAATAGTTTATATCACAACATAAGAAAATTAATTGTTTTAATTTCATTTTTATCTGCAGGTTGGAATATGTTGTTTTACTTATGGGGTGTATTTAGAGGGCAGAGGAGGAATAATTCTGATTCTGCAAAAAAGATTTGTAGTCCCAGTTTGAATGCGTTGCCAGTTCAGAAGGGTTCTCTGACTGCTGTGATGACTTTGTCTGAAACCCACTGTTCACCAATGCGGATGGATGAACAACCAATTGCTTGTGGTAAAACCTGCAGTGAAGTTCTCTCATCCACTTCCATGGACCAAGGCGATACTATTTTAAGTGGGGATTTTGATATTAAAGAAACTATTTTTGACCAGGCACGTTTGGGTCCACAAGTAAACTTACGGAGGCAAGATAGTAGAATCAACGCGGAATCTGCATCAAAGAATCCGACAAGCAGTGAACAATTGTGCCAACAAATGCACTCTCCAGGTTCACCTCCGGTAATACTTCTACTCTTCAATGCTTAATTTGATATACTTAAAATTTTCTTTGTCAATGCTGTGATGTCAGTGATTTATAATAGTTTAAAATTTCAAATTTTATTTTGATTTCATAGATTATGGAATATGTAGAGTGGTTGGTTTGATGTTCTTGCTTTGTGCAGAAAGATGGACAGCACAGAATCCCCACACCTCCTGAAGCAATGGGAACGCATGTGAGTAGCAGGATTTTGGAAACAAAAATTGATTTTGATATTTCAGTCAAGGAGAACTCTCTGTCTTCTGGGATTCCTTCTGCTGGCAAACAAGAGATAGATGCTGCAAGCAATACCTCAAAGAATCAAATTTCAGAAAGAACTAACAATGATGAAGATCAGCGAAGGCCTAAAAGGAAACTGATAGAAGAAGATCTCAATGTTAACATGGAGGCAACCTTTCAAGAAGACCCGACTATAAGAGGCACCAATTGTGAGCAAACCAATGATAAAAGAGTTGAGCATATAGATGTTTCAGATGCAGTTTTGAAGGCTTCCGCAGATAGTTATCAGAAATTGGAAGATGGAGAAACTTCCAGCAAGAAGCTCAAGTCAGGTTTCGGTGAAATTTATGCAAGTTGCAGTTCAGGTGGTAGGGAATCTTTCAATGGCAGTTTTACAGCCCCGGCAAACCATCCCGGTACCTTATCTTCGGTTGAGGGTAGAGGATGCAAAGAAGCTTGCTTAGATAAAGTCATTCATGAGGACCTTGGAACTATGGAAAGAACCTTCTTTCCTGTCGGTTTGCATCAGAAAAATGACTCACGCTTGATGCTTAATGGCATGCCAGTGGAGGGGCCTTGTGATTATGAGGGTCAATTTCAAGTTGGGATTCCAAACCTAGAGCTTGCTTTGGGGGGCGAAACAAAACCACAGCCACCGCCAGCACCGCCACTACCACCACGTAAGGGTATGTTCCCTTTTCTTATCGGGGATGGATAAGGAACCTGTCAAACCAGCTCCAAAAGCTGAACATTCGCCTGATGGGCATCATGTGAATACTTCGTTTCTCCTTTTTGGGAGATACACAGACAAATAAAATCTACCTAGTATATCTCTAATCTTGTACATTATCGCCTTCGATAAAAGCTATAGCCTATCATGTAGGAACCCTTATCCACCTTCATGAGCCCCCTTTAGAGTCAATAAGGGTTTTTTGGTTTCCTCCTTAGTTAAATACTTGCTTTTGGTGTTATATTTTTTGTTACAGATCAAATAGTTACGGCTGTTTGTACATAGAGAGAATTCCGGCCGACATAATTCAGAAATGTTACTAGGAACTTGCGGATGATACTATTTTTTTTTTTATCACAGGGTTTCCTTTGTTCCTGGCTTCTTTATTAGTCTTTTCTATTGTTATAATTGAGAAAGACGGACGGATAAATGTATAGAAAGATTTTGGCGCCGAAAAAAATAATTTTAAAAAGATAAATATTATATTAGTTTTACAAAAATATTAGAAAATAAAACACTGTTTTAAAACCTTGAGTGTATAATTGTATATCATGTTCAATTATTTTTATTAAAATAATACAATTTTTTTAAGTTTTCATTTATCTTAACAATCCTTTAGGTAGCGTTTGTTTTAAGGTATTGAGACAGAGACTGAGATTTAGTATCGTATTTGTTAGTTCAGAGACTGGTACTAAAATTTTTGTCTCTGTCTCTAAAATTCTCAGTATTTCAGTACTTCTAAAAAGTAGGGACACAGGGGACTGAAATTTTTAGAGATGGAGATTGAAATTTTAATAACATTTTATACCTAAAATACTTTCATTTCAATTAATTAATTCCAATTTTATTTTTTGTGCAAATTAAATTATAGTTTCATTTTTGTTTCAATTCCTGTCTCCCATTTTACACCAAACAGAATACTGAGATTTATTTCAATCGATTATTTTTGTCAGCTTCCATACTAATATGATTTGCTCATTTGGTTATGTAACTTGTAATAGATTAGCCAAAGCGTTAATACTTAACAGGCAAGTACCCTTTTGCTTGGTTAATCCTCCCCAAAGTTATTTTAGAATGTGATAAAGTTACCAATATTTACTTGCATCCCTTGGTCTTTACTAGTAGTAGAATTTCTTATTTAAAAAATCTCAGATCATCATCAGCTAAAGACCAATTGTTTTAGGCAACATGCCAAAATTACTCGGCAGCAAAGTACAACGCGGTGCTTTGCTCCACTATTTAAATTGGGGGTCTCTCTCTCGGTGCAGTTTATAATGTATGATTTGAAGTTTGAACTTTTGATTGAAATCCATAAATAATTAGTAACTTAGTACCAAATCCTAACTATAGAAACACAATAGCATGACAGGTTGGCGATGGAAACTTGAAAGGGAGAGGCAGACAATTTACAATTGATAAAGGCGGATCAACCTATAAATTTATAATAATGATGGCGGACTAACCGACGAAGACCAAACTTGTCCATTTTCTAACTGCTACTACCAACCTTAAACTTGTTTATAAGTTCCTGCATTTCTTTATTTCATAAATAGAAATAATTTTTACACAATAAAGAGCCATAACAAAATTTTTTAACCAAAAGTTTGTTTTTATTTAAGATTTTTTTTAGAAAGAAAAAACACTCAAAATTTACAATGGAAATTATTTTGATATGATAAGACGTAAGAGTAATCACTATACATGTCCTTTCTTAAAAAACCAATTATCAATTAGCTAATAAAATAATTAGTAGATAAAAATTAAGAAAAGACAAAATAAAATCCTAAAAACGGATATGACTACTTTATTTTCGAAAATAAGATAAGATAAGATATTGAAAATAAGATATAATATACAGAAACACTAAATTTTATGTTTTTGTATTCTATTTAGTGATAATTAAAGCAAATTATAAAAATCTAATTTATTTTTATTTTTTTCATTCAAAATTTTAAAAAATATAATAATAAAAAATATAATAATAAAAATTTAAGAAAAATAATAAAAATAAAAAAATAAATTATGTTCCTTTATTAAAGTTTTTGTGTCCTTTCTCTAACAATAGACGCAAAATACACTAATTGTGATAATATCTCTGTCCATGTTTGATCCGTAAAATACGATTTTGTGTCTTATTAACTAACTACTACTTCTCAAAGCTTATTAGCTCAGTAGCTTAGCATCTGAGAAGAAAAAACCAGCGGCAGCAATAAGCTTTTCTTTTTCTCTCATTTTGTCTGAGTGTTATGGCATTGACTGCTTCTTTTGCGCCATTCTCCATTCCAGGTTCTTTCTTCTCACTTTCGATCCTTTCATTTTCAATGGTTTTGCTGAACCTGCATTGCTAAGATCTATGCGTTTCTCTATCTACGATTGATCCGTAAATGAACTTGAATTCAACGGTTTTGCAGACTCGAAACATTTTTAGGTTTCTAGAAGCATCGAATGAATTTCTTTTCTCTATATCTTTCTACTTGATGTGTGATTCTTTGCTTTGGGAATGGTGAATAGGTGGCCATGTCAAGGCATCTCAGGAGCTATGTTTAACAAAGCGTAATTGTTCTGGGCTTGGATCTGGGCCTGGGCTCTGGCCTGGGCCTAATCTCACTGCTCAGAGAAGATCACACTCCGCTGTGAGCAGGAATCGCAGGTCATCTATTTGTGCAGAATACCGGTATGCCGTATTGCAATTCTTTTAAGCAGTTAGATTCATAAGACTCATTGTTATTTATACACGTATCTTAATATGAAAATTTTTAGATATTGTGGAGCTACTCCGTATTCCTGTACGGAGTGATTGATAGTAGCCGATTTTGTAGTGTTTATGTAGCATGATTGAAAAAGCAATAATAAAATTAAGTTTCCTGCTAATACGGATAGAATAAATTATACTGAACTACCTTTAAAGCTTTGATGAAATTCGCTGTCCTCGCACTCGATTTTCGATAATACACATTGAATTGAACTCTCCTAAATATAATTAATATTAAACTTGATACTCTTGTATTTTGTAAGATGTGATGCTAGATATTCTGCTCAACATGATACTATCATCCTCTAATGAGAAGGTTAAGACAGATTGGAGTATACCAGATATAAAGTCATGTTAAATTTCACTGAACTGCAAAGGAAGGGGAAGCATGTGTAGTTTAGTTTCTTATCATTGGGAGGTGTATAAACCTACTCTATACTTGTAACCACCGACAACATTGTTAAAGAAATTCAGCGTTTCCTTTTAACTTTCGATTGTTCTAGCTTAGCTTTTGAATGCTAGGGCCTAGGAGGCTAAGTAGTGTTGAAATTCATTCCTGGCACTTGTGTTTTAATTATTTCTTGCCTTTGAAGAATATGTAAAGAGTCATTGTTCTTTTCATTTGTTGCCTCCCTTGTGTACTGTTACAGAGAAGGTGGAGGTGGAGGTGTGGATTTTCTTGCCGGATTTCTTATGGGAGGTGCAATTCTTGGGACTGCAGCTTATATCTTTGCCCCCCAGGTGATTGCTTCCCCTAAATTTCAAATTTATTGTGTATAGCAAGTGTGTGATCTGAGCTTGGTTTATGTCATTCAAATGAACCCGGAAAAGATGTAGAGGAAGACGGATTAACTATAGGTAGATGTCTACATTTGAAAATATTATATCCCCGGTATCATTGATATTTAATTATTTTTAATTGGACAACTGTGATGTATGTCGTTGAAAGCATGGTATTGAAAATTTTCGATTTCCAAATCACTACTTTATGCTGGGTAATACCATGCACGTTCTCTTACAATACCTTAGAGGTTCAGTTTGTGCTGTTCATGCTTCTTGTAGCATTTATTTTCTTTTCTAGTTTTCTAGCTATAATAAGGGCCATCTTTATATCATTGGTGATACTGTTGCATAAATGTTAAATTTTTCTCGTAGGCAAAAGATGCATGAACACATCTCCTAACCCTAAGTGACTCATCACAACACACCCTTTTCTTTTC
>NC_029774.3:8780324-8792726 GCF_000817695.3 Arachis duranensis | reverse complement strand
TTGTTTTCAATTTAACTCTTTCTTATTTTTTCCCCCTTCGCTTGTTTCTCGGTGAGTGCATGCATCAGCACTCTTGTAACATGTATTTTATTGTTCCTTTTTCTAGCCTCTGATGATGCCCGAGTCTGGAAGTCTTCATGGTTTTGTGTAATGCAGATCAGAAGATCTCTACTAAATGAGAACGAATATGGGTTTCGCAAGGCAAAAAGACCAATGTATTATGACGGAAGATTAGAGGTAACTTGGCTTGCTTCACATTACAGTTTTACATTCAACTCTTCTGTGCCTGTATATGCTGCTAGAATATCATGTTTTTGTTATAAGTGTTATGCTGTTCCTGGAAACAGAGGACCAGGCAAACATTGAACAGAAAGATAACCCAGCTGAATGATGCCATTGATAATGTTTCTTCACGTTTGAGACGTGGCAATAACAATGTACCTGCTGCAAAGATGGCAAGTGATCCTGAAGTGGAAGCTAACATGTGAGGTGTCTACAAATTGATTTTGTTTTCATTTTAATCAAATTGTCAATGATGACTGAATGATGGATTACGAAGAACTAAATAAATAGTTAAATACTACATTTTCCTTTGAAGGAAAATCTTGTTGCTGGACTTATATTGTCAAATTCTGAATTGCGAACATTATATAAGTGAAGTTTTTTTTTTTGTGTGTGGATAATTGATTCCTATCTCAACCATTATTAGTTTATTACATTGTTTGGACTGGATAATAAAACAAAACACAAATACTTACATACATATACATACATATTAAAGACTCAAGATTATGAAGGAAACTGTTTAGCAATTGACTCAGAGATTATCTGTTTAAACTATTTTTAGTCTCACTGTTGCATCTCTTCCTTAATATTAAAGGGGAAATTATTAAAGTCAGTCAATTTTACGTAGTATTGGAATTCATAAGATAAACGATCCCTCTGTAATTTCCTTTCCTCCATATATAGCTCACTAGAATGCCAAAGATTCTCTTTAGCTTGAAGTAGAAAGCATAGCGTACCATGTGATGTTTGTTGGGGAGACAGACAGTATCTGGCCATTGGCTATTTTCATGTCTGATTTGGATAGGAGCATGGTCCATGCAATTGAAAGTTCATTTTCATGATATGACTCCACCTTATCCACATTTCTTGAAATTATAGATGCAGATATGACCCCATATAGATTGTTTAGATCCTATCTATGCATGATGCAAACAAAAAACGTGACGTGATGCAAAGTATCCGAGTTAATTTCAAAGCTTAAATCTTTCGCATGGTGTCCACAAAAACTCAAAAAAAGAATCATATCATGTGTATCAAATCAAGTACCTATATAAAATACATATTACAATATAAAATACATAATGAAAATGTATGAAACAATAGTACGTAGTTTACGGATAAAACAAAATAATTTTTTTTCCAAATACTACTATTATGAGTTCTATAACTTCTTGCGCTTACTCAGGATTCGAACCTTGTGCAGCTCCTTGTGAGCTAGCAGATTCTGCCACTTCTCTAAAGTCATGTGGTGCTGTGTGTGAATTGGATCCTTACCCCTGTTATTGAGGATTTGCTCTATCTCTTTTTGATTTGGTTGTTGGAATAATATTATATCTTGATGACAACTTTCACACAATTGGGTTGTTTCAATAGCTCAAATGCTTGTTCTATATCTGTTAATTGGACCTCATGGGTGAATAGTTCTTGAAGAGGAAATTCCTGAAAAGTGGTAATAGATGGTCCAATGATCACAATTGTGAGACATTTACATTACTATTATTAGACACATACAAGATATAATTAATCTATGCTATGTATATAGATTGAGAATACCTGATTAATGCATTTGTCAGCTAGGATAGGCAGGTCCGATTTTGGTTTTAGCCCACCAAACATCGACCCTTTCAAAGTTCTCCCAAAAGCAATAGTAAACAGACCTAATGATACATATGGTTCATTTCCTAAACCAAGTATTATTGTTTTACCTGAACCCTATACATGAGAAAGCTATAATTAGATTCACAAAATTATTTGTAAAGGTTAATTTAATTTGTAGACAAAAAATTTATGAAGATGAACTTTATTGAAAATGAAACTAACCACTTTTGTAGCTTCTAATGATTCAGTAAGCAAAGGGTCAACTCCAGTGCACTCAAAGGAATAATCCACACCCATTCCACCACTAAGTTCCTTCACCAATGCTGAAGAAGATTTATCAGAATCACTTGGATTTATAAAGTGAGTCATTCCAAAAGCTTCACCTTTTTCTCTCTTCATATCATTTATGTCAATCCCTATTATCTTTGTTGCCCCCAATATTTTTGCTGCACTTATAGCCTGCATTACAAGGAAATTCATTATTAATAAAAACTGAAGGCTAAAAACTATAATCATATACCAATGACAAAGATAATCATACCCCTAATCCAACAGCACCAAGACCAAAGACAGCAACACTTGATCCACTTTCAACCTTGGCTTCCTTCCATGCAGCTCCATAGCCAGTTGAGAACCCACATGAGATGAAACTGGCATGGGCTGGATCAATGCTTGGATCAACTTTGACGAGCAATTTAGCATCAATAACCGTGTATTCGGACCACGTGGCACAACTCGAAGGGTGGTATAGCCTCTGGCCTCTGCAGGACATCCTTGAAGTGTTATCTGGCATCAAGCCAGTCAGCCTCACAGGACATGTCATGCACAAATTTGATTTCCCTGAAATGCAATTCTCACATTCTTGGCACTCTTCTATGTATGTTGGAATCACTGTATCGCCTTCTTTCACACTCTTGACTTCATCCCCAACAGTTTCTACAACCCTGCAGTTGATGGTATTCATTATGCATGGATGGTTCAAAAAAATATCCCAACAAGTTTCTTTAGCATGATTTGAGTCTATGGGAAAGAATTGAAAGGTATAAGGTTATTCTTGGTAAGTGTATCATGAATGAAAATACATAAATACTGCGCTTAATGTCCTTAGTATTTTTAGTATCAAAAAATTTGCACAAATTCTGTCATAACATAGAGAATTAGACAAATTCTTTTTTTGTATCCAAAAAAACTGATCAAATTTCACCTATTTCTGTATTTTTCTGCTAATCTTCTCTAAATAGGTTTATGTTTGAGTCTCTGTATTTCTTTTATGACACAATTACCAAATAGAGTCTAGAGTGTATGGAGCTTACCCAACTCCTTCATGTCCAAGTGCTAGAGGATAAAAATTAAACTGCAAATTGTTAGCATTAAAGTACCACTAATTAGTGGAAGAAATATGAAGAGTAACATAGGAGTTAGTTTCAGAGAGAAGAAAACAAAAACAGTACTGAGAAAGAGTCTTAACCATCGGAGATCCTTGAATGCTTGAGATATCAGTGTGGCAGATGCTAGAACAAAGCATCTTAAGTCGAACTTCATTTGCTTTTGGTGGATCAACTTGAATCTCTTCAACCTTCACTCCCTCTCCAACCTTCCAACATACTGCAGCTGAAATTTCCATACCATGATATATTCTAATTAATAATATGAGCCACTCTTTTATCTTGTTCTTATGTATTTAATCATGTCTACTATGAATACAGTTGCATGAAAATGCAACATAATGTTCAAATGCTTGAATGGTTAATTATTTCATACCTTTGCATGTAATAACTTGAGAGGTGCTTGTCATATTGTAAGTGCAATAATTCAGTTCCTACTTGATGGTTGAAGATAATTTGGACTTTGAAGTAACTGAAAAGGAAAGAGGAGGTAATGTATTAGAGTGCCTTGTTCTGTATTCCCTTTTATAGCCAACAAAATTAGTGCTTTATGGTATTTTTTTTATTTTCTACGGTACCTCCTAACACGACAGCAAAGGACTAATCCATAATTTTAAATATTTTTTTGAGATAATAAGTGACAAATATTTTTTCTTTAATAATCTGTAAGTTGACTAATTTCAAATTCAAATTCTAAATATAAAATAATTGATACTAAAAATATTATACTCCTTAGAATAGAATAATTTTCTTTCTTATCAAGATAACATAACAGTGACTCAAAAAGAAAATAATTAACATATTTGATTGTCCTTATTTATTACTTGTATTGGTGCAACTATTGTGTCATAGTTTATGAAAAACTTGAGGTGTTGAATTTGACTTTTTTTTTTCTTTTTATTTGATTTGAGTTGTCATCTTTTAATTCTCCCTATTATTATTTTAGTGTCTGCTTGATGAGTTACTGATTAGGACATGAGTACTGTGTAATTAACATCAAGTTGTTGGGTTCAAACTTTAGAATCAGTGATGCATTAAAAAATATTGTGAGAGAGAGTGTGAGTGAGATTCCACATTAATCTAAAAATTGTTTGCCGAAGACTATCTCACTGAATACTTAATTCCCATCATTTGACTTATCCAGTTATATAAATTTCAGGGAACTGGAGAAGGATAATGTGACAATGTCACACCAAACATAAGCATACACGTTTTTCGTTATATACATTCTCTCATACCAAACATACACGTTTTCTTTAATACTCATTTTTATATAAGATAATTAAATTTATGTATCTTCTAATCAATTTCAAAACAACGCAATACTTTTGAAAATATTTTACAATTATTAGTATATACTATATATATATAGAGATACATTTCTTTAGGATTCACAATTTTTGCCACCTTTAAATGGTTTTCATATAAGGATCAATCTTAAATACTGTACTCACAGTGTCTATCAAAGTGGAACTTCTTTTCCTACTAAAGTTTGAATAAGATTAAACACTTGGTACACCAGAAATTAATATAAGAAAGGTTGCATTAGCGAATTACTAATTTTGGACCACTAACATTTGTTAATCAAATTAAAGTCACATGATCTATATATTGAAATTTGAAACCATTTAATGTCATTTCAATGCACTCACATTTTCTTTTGGCAGTTTCCTTGCTACCTTAGTGGCCCACCTTAGTGATCTGCAGACTTCGAAGCTCACACTCGTAAATTTCATATACAAAGCCTAGTTAGAGAATAAACTGTAAAATCTATCTTTTTACCCTGTTTTTAAAGTAATGATAAGAGGGTAATAGTTAAAAATTATTTTATTTAACTTAATATTTATAATTTTATATATGTAATATTTGTAATTATATATTTATTATAGATAAAATTATTAATTTATTTTAGCAATAATTATTAAAGAAGAGTGTATAATAAAAAAAACCTTTGGGCTATTTTTTATTAATTTTTATTTTTTTCAAATGTTTTCTTTTTTTAATCTCACGTTGTGTCTCTTGACTCTTGCTTAATTGATATTAAAGTAAGTCAATTTTACTTAATTAGTATTGGAATTCATAATATAAACAATAATGCCCTCTCTAACTTCTTCTTCTCCATGTAAAGAATGCCAAAGAATCTCTTTAATTAGGTTGAAGATAAACGACCAAAGTGCAATGTTGTTCACGTTATCCTTAGGAAACTGAAAAGTCAAAAAGAAAGCTCAGCGTATCACGTGAAGTTTGTAGGGGAGACAAATAAGTATGTGGCCAGAGAAGCATGCTGCATATCTGCATGGTCCATGCAATTGCAAGTTGATTTTTCATGATATGATTCTTTATCAACTTTTGTCTCATACTGCATTTTCCAATTTCAATCATATTTTATTTAAAATTTGAATTTTATTTGATTTCAAATTGAATCAAACTGCATCTCAATTTGAAACAAATTCTGAAATTCAAATTTGAAACTCATCATCTAGCTTAATTCATTCCATCTACCCTTTTAACACTTTGGTTAATTCTTATAATACGGTTTAATTTTCAATTAAACTCTAACATGTTATTATTATTATAATAAAAAATATTAAAATGTTAATATAATTTATTATTTTTTATCAGTGTTATTTAAAAATATAAGCTAAAAGTATGTGATTAAATTGTTAGAATAAAGAAATTGGACTGATAGTTAGAAGCGTTAGCCACAAAGGCACAAACAATAATTTCTACTAACTTTTAAATTTTTTTCTTATAATAAACTTTATTTATTTATTTATTTGTTCAAATTTCTTTGACCAATGTTTTATTTAATTTAATCATTATAATTTTAGGGTTTAAACTCTTTATCAAGAGTTGATAAATTCTGTTCGTATTTAAATTATATCTAATATCCATTTAATTAATATATATCTAAAATCAAATTATAATAAATATTTTGTTAATTATTATAATATTCAGATGTCAAAAGAATTTTTTATATTACATTTATCGTAAAAATATTCGACTAACAAATATATGATAACAATTAGAAATTTTCATTTAATTAGTACAATAATCACATCTTTAATTTAACAAATAAAATAGATATTGCCATCCTCTTTTTTCTACAAATTCATATAAATATATAATACAAAAATATTATATATGGAGTAGTATTATAAAAAATAAGGGTGGAATTATCATTTCTATTATGTATTATTAATATCTTTTTTAATAATTTTATGGTTAAAAATAATTTTGATTAAATTTTAAAAGATTTATCATTATTATTATATATATAATTATAAAAAGATTATTGTATAAATTCTTTGATTATCGCATGGTCCTAAGGAATGCCTTGGCACAAGATTTTGGCGATAGGGCACTGCGACCTTGTGGGAATGAACACAAAGCACCACCGGAGGAAGCCAAATAGAAGCCTGCTGCGGTAGCGTTGAAGATAAGGGTGAAAATGGAGCGAGTAATAAATTGATGGTCCAAGCATAAATCTGTTACTTTTTATAGGCATTTTTTTTTATGTTAAAATATTCTGATAAGTCTATAGGCCTATTTAAAAAAATATATTTTGTGAATTAAAATTTAAAACAATATATTTAAAAGATTTAAATTAATAATAAATATATTTTAAAATTTATAATTTATAATTTTTTAAGCATATATAATTTATTTATATATTAATTATTAGTCACATATTATAATTATATTTATAATGCATAAACTTTTTTTAACAAAAAAATTACAATCTTAATTATTTTTGATTATTGATTTTTGTTTTGTATTTAATATAAGTGAATAGTTAAAATTATAAATTAAAAATAATTTAGTTTTACAAAAAAAAAATGTTTTGACGAATCGACCCAACAAATTTTGTAGACTTTTATTTAAAGCATATGGTCTGATCTTTTTAATTAATAGACTTTTCAAAATGTTTAAACTTAACATGTTTAATAAAACAAGTCGAATTTAAAACGAGTCGAGTCAAGAGTTTTCATCAAATAATCCGGTCCACTTCCACCCCCTAATTGAAGGAGTGAAACGAGGTGAGAGAATTGATAATTTATGATTGAAAAAGTATAAGTAGATAATAAAAATACTAAACAATGTAAACAATGAATATATTAAATGTTCATTTTATTAGATATCTAAATGATTATTCTAATATTAAGATTTAAGTGGATAATTTGAAGAATTAATATATTTTAATTTCACAGTTTAAACCCACAATTTTGGAGGTCACACGAAAACGAGTCAATTATTAATATTACCAATACTTTAAAACTTCTTCTCACATGGTATCCATATAAAATAAAACAACGTATACTAAAATTCAGTTATTAAATTAATTATTTGTATAAAATATATATTAAAATATAAAATATTAATGCATATATTTATATATAAATATAACTGATTTAAGCTAATTTTTAATATACATATAACGTTTATAAAAAAAAGAAAAACAAAATTGAGATAACACAGTTAGAAGGATTGTTTCTGTAACATATTTTGATGCAATTCACAGGTAACTATATATCCTTTATATAGGTACATTTAATTTCCAATAATTTTCAAACTAGAGATTGACAACATCTAGCTCTCAAAAGCTAAGTGGAGTGGTGTGTGACTGTGTGACTTAATCATTACCAGTTACCACCAACCATTATTCCTTGCTTTATCTCTTTTGGATTCGGTTGTTAGAATAAAATTATATCTCGATGACAATTTTTACACAATTGGGTTGTTTCAATAACTCAAATGCTTGTTCTATATCTGTTAATTTGACTTCATGGGTGAACAGTTCTTGAAGAGGAAACTCCTGAAAAATTATAATAAATACTTAAATAGTTCATTCATCATAATGGTGAGACATTAACACTATTATTATTAGAATGTATTTAAGATATAATTAATTTATATAAATTTAGAATACCTGTTTAATACATTTGTCAGCTATGATGGGTAGGTCTGACATGGATTTTAATCCCCCAAATATTGATCCTTTCAAAATTCTTCCAAAAAGAATAGAAAACGGATCAAATGGTACATAAGGTTCAGTTCCTGAACCAAGTGTTATTGCTTTACCTGTTCCCTATATATTAGAAAGTCACAATTAGATTCACAAAAGTATTTACTTACAACTTCAAGGAATTAACAAGTAAAGGTCAATGAAATATATTAAAGAGTAGAGAAAAAGACAAATAGGTTTTTAACTTTTTTATTCAACTTTTTGATTTGTAGATATTTAAATTTTTGAAGATTTGAAAATACATTTAAGGTTTTGACTATTTCAAAATCTGGACATATAGATCATTGATGTTCATTTAAATGTGTATTTTTAAAATTTTCAGTAACTTAAATGTTCGCGAACTAAAAGTCATTTTTTCTAAGAATTATATAATAGATTTAACTCAATTTGTACAATTGACATATTTAAAATTTATTTTAAATATTAAAAATAAAATAAAATAAAATTAAATATTAACAGAAATTTTAAAAAAATTTAAAACTATTAAGAAAAAAAAAGCATATTTTACGAAATAATTCACAAGGATGAAGTTGTTTAAAAATGAAACGAACCATTTTTGTAGCTTCTAATGATTCAGTAAGCAAAGGGCCAACTCCAGTGCACTCAAAGGAATAATCCACACCCATTCCACCACTTAGTTCCTTCACCAATGCTGAAGAAGATTTATCAGAATTACTTGGATTTATAAAATGACTCATTCCAAAAGCTTCACCTTTTTCTCTCTTCATATCATTTTTGTCAATCCCTATTATCTTAGTTGCCCCCAACATTTTTGCTGCACTTATAACCTGCATACAATAAAATTCATTTTTAATCAAACGCAATGCTAAAAACCATAACCAATTCAAAATACTAATGACAAAGATAATCATACCCCTAATCCAACAGCACCAAGACCAAAGACAGCAACACTTGATCCACTTTCAACCCTGGCTTCTTTCCATGCAGCTCCATAGCCAGAGGAGAAGCCACATGAGATGAAGCTGCCATGAGCTGGATTAATGCTTGGATCAACCTTGACAAGGTAGTTAACATCGATAACCGTGTACTCGGACCACGTGGCACAACTCAAAGTGTGGTATAGCCTCTGTCCTCTGCATGACATTCTTGAAGTGTTATCCAGCATCAAGCCAGTCAGCCTCACAGGATATGTCATGCACAAATTTGATTTTTCTGAAATGCAATTCTCACATTCTTTGCACTCTCCTACAAATACTGGAATCGCCATATCGCCTTCTTTCACACTCTTGACTTCATCTCCAACCGATTCTACAACCCTGCAGTACAGTTAATGTTATTCCTTGTGCTCGGAAAAAGTAGTATTACAACAATTCAATTTATCAATATGTGCCAGATAATTCTATTATTATTATTCAATTAAAAATTCTTTTGATTATTGCACACTATATTCCGTAGCCCAACAACAGTTAAGGTGAAAAACTAATTTGTAGCGAATTTAAACTATATTTAAATTTAGATTTATTATTACACTTGTTATGAACCTCCTGTGATCCTTCAAAATACGCACGGTTCATCCAAAGAATTTAAGAATCTCTGAACAAGTTCCTTTAGCATGATTTGAGTATATGATGAAATTTATGGGAAAATATCGAAAGGTATAAGGTTTTTCTTGGTAAGGGTATCATGAATGAAAATACAGCTGTACTTAATGAATGTCCTTAGTACTTTTAGCAGCCAAAAAGTTAGATAAATTTTCTCTTAAGATATAGAATTAGAAAAAAAAATCTGATCAAATTTTACCTATTCTTATATCAAGTATACACTTTTTTTTATAATAAATATTATTTTATACCAGTATTTTTTTAATAATTAATACTCGTTCTCTTTTATTTGTTAATTTAAAAAATAATATAAATAAATAATTAATAGTCAATTAATAATCATTATATTTTTAGTATAATGCTACATGTTCAGCAAATTTTATTATTTTTAGACCAGTAATAATTTATATTCATATTTATAAGAATTTTATACACAAAAAACATATAGTTTATACCTATATTTATTAGAATTTATACACATGAATCAATCCAGTTTGTACCCACATTTTTCAAAATTTACATGCATAAATTATAAAATTTATCCGTTAAAGATAATTTAATGTTTGTATTGGTAAAAAATACTAAATATTGCATGCCCAAAAGTTTCTCATGTTTTTATACAGGAGTAAGGATTAAGGAATTAGGGTGTTCATGGATCGGATCTGATCTGCATATCTGCGGTATTTATCCGAATCCGATTTGAAAATTGCGAATATCGATCCAATCCGCAAAATTATCGGATCGGATTGCAGATTTTACGGTGATATTGATCACATATTCGATCTGTATATTCGCAAAAATAAATAAATAAATAAGTAAATGGTCTTTTTATGTTTTATTTCAATTAATAATTATTATATATGTTGTATGATTTTATTTTTATTATTTAAAAAAAGTATGTTTAATAATATTTTAAGAATAAATATATTTAAAAGAGTAGAAAAATAGTATTTTATTGATATTTTTAAATAAAAATAAGTTTTTTAAAATATTTATATATTTTGCGGATATATCCGAAATCTATTTGCAAATCGATTGGATCCAAGCTAAAAAAATCATAAATATTGGATCCGATCCGATCCGATAATTTTATTGCAGATCGAATTGAAATTTTGGTCATATCCAATCCGATCCGCATTCACCCCTATAAAGAATGTCTGATATATTAATAGTATTCTTAGTTCTGTATTTGTCTGCTAATATTCTTCTCTAAATATGTTTATGTTTGAGTGGCTGTTTCTTTTACGACACAATTACCAAATATATTCTAGAGTATAGTGTATGGAGCTTACCCAATTCCTTCATGTCCAAGTGCTAGAGGATAAAACTTAAACTGAAAATTGCAAATTTGTTAGCATCAAAGTACCGTTAATTAATTAGTGGAAGAAAGATGAAGAGAAACGTAGAAGTTAGTTCCACAGAGAAGAAAACAAAGACAGCATTGAAAAGAATCTTAACTAGAGGAGTTCCTTGAATGCTTGTGATATCAGTGTGGCAAATGCTAGAACAAAGCATCTTAAGTCGAACTTCAGTTGATTTTGGTGGATCAACTTGAATCTCTTCAATCTTCACACCCTCTCCAACCTTCCAACATACTACAGCTGAAATAAATTTCCATACCATGATATATTACATTCTTGTTGTGATTAATAATATAATAGGAGCCACTCATTTATCTTTTTCTGATGTAATTAATCTTATTATCTACTATGAACAAATTAAAGTTGCAAGATAATGTTTGAAAATGACATGAAAATTCTCTGTGATGTGCATATGCTTAAATGGTTGATTGTTTCATACCTTTGCATGTAATAATTTGAGAAGTGTTTCTCATATTGTAAGTGCAATAATTCAGATCTTACTTGAAGGTTGAAGCTATAATCTGGACTTTGAAATAACTGAAAATAAAAGAGGAAGCAGGAGTTGCTGTTGTAGATTCTGTTCTGTAATCCCTTTTATAGCCAAGACAATTACTATTTTAATAATGGTATCTAATAAGATAAAAAAATATCTTAATATTAAAATCAATCACTAAAATTAATTATTATTTAATTTATTTGTAATATATATTATATATTAGTAATTAATTGTAGTGTAATATGCTTAACATAATTAAATAAGATAAAATTATCATTCACTTGAAATAAAATATTAACAATCTTAAATTCTTTATAGTATAAAATATTGATCATGTGAATGATGATCAATTGGCTGATTCAATTTTGGAATGAATCAGGTATACATGGCTATAATGATATTAGACGTGATTTGATCATTAAACATATTACATATAATTAGATATAATTTAATCCTATTTTCTAATTTTAAGAAATATACTATTTTCATGATTTGACTATTGTTATTTTCATAAAGATGTTATTAATGATGGCAATAGTAGTAATGGAATGATATCGTTATGTCATTTTAAAATGCCTTGCATTTTGACACAAACACGTTGAAGTGACTTGTTCTGTCATTAATCTTCATTATCCATATTCTCAATATCATTTATGAAAAGTATTATCTATTTATAATATATATATAT
>NC_029774.3:8761989-8779527 GCF_000817695.3 Arachis duranensis | reverse complement strand
TATTTATATGGTAACATGGTTGTTTTTATTAATTATATACGAAATTTTAAAATAAATTTATATATTTTTAATAATTATTAAAGAATATTCATATAAAAATAAATAAAATATGTTCATAATAATGTAAAAATATCAAGGATTGTTTCTGCAATATATTTGGATGCAACAATACACATAAAGATTGTTTATATAATATATTTGAATATAACAATACACAGTTCATAGGTAGAACAAATTAATTATTGTTAATTTTTTTTAAGAGATACATTTAGTTTCCATCAATTTTCAAAGTTGATATATATATATATATATAATAAAACAGCTTTTGGAGACTATTTTATCTTCCTCTGAAATCATGTGGAGTTGTGTATGAATTGAATCATTACCACCAACCATTATTGAGGACTTGCTCTATCTCTTTTGGATTCGGTTGTTAGAATAATATCATATCTTGATGACAACTTTCATACAATTGGGTTGTTTCAATAGTTCAAATGCTTGTTCTATATCTGTTAATTGAACCTCATGGGTGAATAGTTCTTGAAGAGGGAATTCTTGAAAAACGGCAATAAATGACCCATTCATCATAATTGTGAGACATTAACATTATTATTAATAAAATATGTGCAAGATATTATTAATCTATGTTATGTATGTGGACTGAGAATATACCTGTTTAATGCATTTGTCAGCTATGATGGGTAGGTCTGATATGGATTTCAACCCACCAAATATTGATCCTTTCAAAGTTCTTCCAAAAAGAATAGAAAACAAACCAAATGATACAAAATGTTCAGTTCCTACACCAAGTGTTATTGTTTTACCTGATCCCTATACATGAAAAAGTTATAATTAGATTCACTTGCAATTTTTCAAGGATTATATAATAGATTTAATTCAATTTTATAAGGATGAACTTGAAAAATGAAACTAACCACTTTTGTAGCTTCTAATGATTCAGTAAGCAAAGGGCCAACTCCAGTGCACTCAAATGAAAAATCCACACCAAGTCCATCACTCAATTCTTTAACCAATTCTGAAGGAGATTTATCAGAATTACTTGGATTTATAAAGTGAGTCATTCCAAAAGCTTCACCTTTTTCTCTCTCCATATCATTTTTGTCAATCCCTATTATCTTAGTTGTCCCCAACAATTTTGCTGCACTTATAGCCTGCATTACAAGGAAATTCACTATTAATAAAACTGAAGGCTAAAAACTATAATCATATACCAATGACAAAGATAATCATACCCCTAATCCAACAGCACCAAGACCAAAGACAGCAACACTTGATCCACTTTCAACCTTGGCTTCCTTCCATGCAGCTCCATAGCCAGTTGAGAACCCACATGAGATGAAGCTGCCATGAGCTGGATTAATGCTTGGATCAACCTTGACAAGGTAGTTAACATCGATAACCGTGTACTCGGACCACGTGGCGCAACTAAAAGGATGATATAGCCTCTGGCCTCTGCCGGACATCCTTGAAGTGTTATCTGGCATCAAGCCAGTTAGGCTCAGAGGATATGTCATGCACAAATTTGATTTTCCTGAAATGCAATTCTCACATTCTTTGCACTCTCCTACAAATATTGGAATCACCATATCACCTCCTTTCAAACTCTTTACTTCATCCCCAACACTTTCTACAACCCTGCAGTTATTAATGCTTTTCATTATGCATCAATCATTCAAAGAATCAACCAACAAGTTCCTTTAGCATGATTTAAGTTCATGATATATTTATGGAAAGGAATTGAAAGGTATAAGGTAATTTTGCATATTTGTGAAAGGAAGTATTTATTTTCAATTCAACAAGAGTATCCTGAATGAAAATATAGACATACTGCACTTAATGTCCTTAGTATTTTTAGTAGCAAAAAAGTTGGATAAATTTTTTCATAAGAAATAGAATTAGAAAAAAAAAATTAGATGAAGTTTTACCTATTTCTATAGATATATAGAGAGAGAGAGAGAGAGTAATGAATTTTTTGTATACACATAGCATGGTCAAAATAATATTTTGATATATCACTATTTTCTTAATAACCAACACTTGTTCTCTTTAATTTGTTGATGAAAAACTAATCTTCTCTATATAGATTTATATTTGAGTCTCTGTATTTCTTTGATGAGACAATTACCAAATACAGTCTAGAGTGTATATTCCTTACCCAACTCCTTCGTGTCCAAGTGCTAGAGGATAAAAATTAAACTGCAAATTTGTTAGCATTAAAGTACCATTAGTGGAAGAAATATGAAGAAAAACATAAAAGTTAGTTCCATAGAGAAGAAAACAAAAACAGTATTAACCATAGGAGTTCCTTGAATGCTTGAGATATCAGTGTGGCAGATGCTAGAACAAAGCATCTTAAGTCGAACTTCAGTTGATTTTGGTGGATCAACTTGAATCTCTTCAATCTTCACACCCTCTCCAACCTTCCAACATACTGCAGCTGAAATTTCCATACCAAGATATATTCTTATTTATTTAATCGTATCTAATATGAACAAAGTTGCATGAAAATGCAATGTAATGTGCATATGCTTAAATGGTTAATTATTTCATACCTTTGCATGTAATAACTTGAGAAGTTATTGTCATATTGTAAGTGCAATAATTCAATTCCTACTTGAAGGTCGAAGCTATAATTTGGACTTTGAAGTAACTGAAAAGAAAAAAGGAGGTGCTGTTGTAGAGTGCTTTGTTCTGTATTCCCTTTTATAGGTAAGAAAATTAGTACTTATGGTATTTAATAAGAAAAGATAAATTATTGAAATAGATGTGAACTAATAAATAGTTTATTGAAGTAGTTGATACAAATTCATAATCCTTAATTTTGAATTCAACTCCTAAATATAAAATAATTGGAATTAAAAATGTTATATATTGATTGGGACAGAATAGTGCCTGATTAAAAAATTTAGTTAACATATTTGATTGTTGGAATTTATCACATGCTGCAACTACGTGTCATTGTTCGTGAGAAACTTGAGGTACTGACTTAAATGACTTTGACCTTTTTACTTGATATGAGTTAACATCTTTTAATTCCCCTATCAATATTTTAGTGTCTTCTTAATGAGTTACCGATTAGGACATGAGTAGAGTACGAAGTAATAAATTTGGAGTTGGATTCAAATTGACTCTTAAAATTATAATTGACTCAATTTAATCTTTAAATTTTATAATAGTAACTCAGGTTAGTTTTGGTATTGATTTTTGTAAATGGTGCGTTGATATTGTATGTTAACTTGTTAAAATTTGGACTCCTCGTTTAAATTTTATGTGACTAAGACTTACTAAATTTCCTAGAAGTTTGATTGATTCCACAATATTTTTGTAAAAACGATAATAATAAGTTCAATTTAAAAATTTTGCAACTTTAAGAGCAATAATCAAAAGTTTTAAGAGTTGATAGTTTTAGTGGCTAAGAGAATGGGGGGTTGAATCTTAGCCCCCTTTTTGTTTGATTGCGCTTTTTGGTCTTTGAGGAGACTTTTTTGTTTTTGTCTTGTCCCTAGTCACAAGACTTTCTATTTTTGTCTCGTCACTTGACACGATATATTTTTTATTTTAACTCCTGTGCAATAGAAACAAAAATGGAGTAGTAGAGAAAGAAGATTACACCTAGATATATCTTGGTTCAGCTACTAAGTGCAATGCAGCCTACATCCAGTCTCCATCACAACTATGATGGAATTTCACTATAATCATCCTGATTACAAACTGTAAAGTGTTAACCCAACTTACAAGGGAATATTCCCACAGAATCATGAAACACAACATAGATGAACAAAGGAACTCTAAGACATCTATGGCTTTTTCTTTTAATTTTGCACTCTCTGCCTTTTTTCGCTCTATGACTTTTTCATACAAACCTCACTGTTTGCCTTTTTCCATGAGACTCAAGACATGACAAAATTAAATAGAAAAATACTAAACATAATACATTGAAAGAGAAGAAAATCTGTAAGCTTAGGTAGCTATGAGACTTCTGTGCCTTGCACTCTCACACTTTCTCCTTGAATCAAACCGTGACTGTTCACCCCTTTTATAGAGAGGAGAAGCCTTCACAGTTGAAAACCAAAACCAAGCTTAACTTCTTTTCCTTCAAAACAGAACCGGTTCGGCCACAGGGAGAGAAGAGATAACTCATGCGAAACCCAACATGCAAATACCTCTAGTTCTTCCTTGGTCATCACACTTGATCAATCCGAGCGCTCCATCCTTGGCTTGCTCTCCAAGATGGATTTCTGGCCCTTGATGCTTTATGATGATGATGGCTTCATCTGCTCCAATCTTTGCCTCTTCCATCACTTCGCCACTCTAGCTACTTTCTGTGGTGGTTGAGTAGAATCAGAGACAAGTCATGCCTCTAAGAATCTCCTCCTTGCTGGCCGAATCTCCTTCTTTCTTTTTGGGTATGAAGAGCTCGAGATTACCTCACCAAATCTTACCATTTTTTGTGACAATCTCAACCACAGCATACTTTTATTTTGTTATGTTTTCTTGCCATCATCATGATAGTCTTCAGACTTGCTTTTCCTTCTTTTCGGTGACTCAAAGTTGCTTCCATGGTTTGCTGTGTAAGGACCGAAGAGAAGAAAGAAATGAAAGAGAAGATGGAGTTTGAAAGAAAAGCAATTAAATGAAATAGAATAAATTAATTGCAATGAGTTGCTTTTCCTTCCCTTAGATGGAGTAGCGTGTAGCATTGATGATCACCATCAAATCAATTTGAGAATTTCTCTCTCATAGTTCCCATGCAATAAATGATAATTGACTGAATTTAAAATCCATCACATGGTAGAAATTGAGATCCGTTGGAAAGTATAAGGCAAATATCAACATTTGCTTTCCTGATGGATTATATTTCGGATCATGTATTAGGTCTTGTAGCATCAATATTAATTTGGGCTTGTAGCAATAATAGCTTCAATTTGGCCCAATTAATATCACAACAATTCAGCCATACTTCTTTGAGTATTTTTGAGACAAAGCTGAATTAGAAATAAAATCACACTTGGGCTTGCATCATATCATTTAATTTTTGGCCCAATTATAAAAACCTGCAACAAAATTGTTAATCAATATATGTTAAATGAAAATCAAATTAATAATTTTATAATTAATTATTTTTAATAATATTTAGTCATCACAAATATTAATTTAGAGTTTTCCAAACTCATCAATCTCCCCCTTGATGACAAACATTATTAAAAATTGAATTGGAAAGAAATTAAAGATTAGAGTATAGAATACTCCCTTTGAATATGAATTTCTCCCCCTTTCTAAATGCCACATGGCTCCTCCTTAATGTATGCTATTTTACCAAGGGAAGCACTAGCTTGTAACATTTTAATCAAGTCTCAAGTAACAATGTTATTTAGCATATTCATTATGTGATGCTAAATGCTTGATTTATGAGCAGATTTGAATGATATACAAAACTCATTTGTTATCAATAATTTTATTCTCTGCTCAAACTCACCATAATCAATCAAAATCTGTTTTTGACAGAAGACTTGCTGTTCAAAAATATTTTTCAATAAATCAGAGCAATCTTGGTAGAAAAAATATTTTTCAATCATGATTTAATCTTTCCAAACACAGCAATTTTCACCATTAAGAACTAAGGAAACTGCCAAAAATAAATTCAACATAAATCATTTTATCAAGGTAAGTATAAACATAGTAAATACATTTTACCAAGATAAACATTAAATAATGGCAGCAATCAAGATAAACCGAATGCATTATCAATCATCATAAACCAAATGCATTATTTAATCATCAACAGAGGTGATCATGAATTCTCACAGAATTTCATCCCCTGTTCCAGTTTCAATTTTGGAATTATTTTCCTCCCCTTTTGGCATCAAGGAGCACCTGCAAAGAAAAGTATTGACAGCACAACAAAATATCCATAATAAAGTGCCAAAAGTGTGTCAAAGTGTCATAGAGCAGTGAGTATTAAGTCATGCCTCTACAAAATAAGATTGAGCCTAAAGATGCCAATATCAAATGAAAGCAAAGAAACAGTCATCAATCATCTGAAAGATTGAACTCTGAGTCAGAATCTTCTTCTTTATCCTCTGTCCCCATCTCATCCTCAAAACTTTGAAGCATGAAGCCCACCCTTTTGTGACATTTCCTCTAGGCCTTTTCATTTTCATATGCTAACTTTTGGGAAGCCTTGTGGGATTGAACCATTAACTTTGACATGTTGAGGAATTCATTAAGAACTTCCCTGATTGATGCAGTCACTTTGGAAGGTTCAGGGGAACGACTCTCAAGATCGCTGAGTGACGGCTCGGAGGGCATTGAGCGCTTACTTTTCTTGCCCGAAACTCCTCCTCCTTTAATCATCGAAACCTTGTTCTCAACAGCTTCATTAGATAAATCAGCCTTAAAATACTCAAAGATACATGTGAAGAACATTCCATAAGGAAGATTAGCCTTTTTAGTACTTTTAACTATTTCCCACATATGACGTATCATAATATAAGCAAATAAAATTGGAGAAGAAGTAACAAGGGCAAAGAGAATAATTGAGTTAGAAATTGTTACTCTGTGGTGAGAACCACTTTGTGGAGTTAGGATGTGAGTGATGATCCGGTGCAATAGTGAGTTCTCAGGACTGAGTGCTCGATGGATTGGGATTAATCTATCTAATCCAGAAAGATTTGCACATATGTGTTGCAAGACAGTTTGTTGTGCGATTCCAACTTGATCATCCCATTTATCAATCATGTAAACTTTTGGTCCTTCATCCTCGTACCCAAGAGCAGCGCTTATGGTTTGAGGATTGAGAGTCATGTAAACACGCTTGACGTAAGAATGAATTGAGTCATCTATCAAACGCATGTTCGCATAGAATTCCCGGACCAACCCCGGGTAAACAAGTTTCTGGATGTGAACCGATGGGGTCCACTTCAGAGCATCGAACAGAAAAGAAACGTTAATTCTTTTGGTGACCAGATTTTTAAGATTTACCAAGTATGATGGGCAAAGATGACGTTTCAGCAAAACCTCTTTATGGAATTCATAGAAGGCACAAGAGTAGAACCGAGAGGGATCAAAATGTGAGTGAGTTTTATGAAAATTGTTCTTGAATTCTAGTGATTCCAAATTTGCAGGTTCTCTAGTATCATGTAACACAAAGCTTTTCTTCTTCTAAGAACTTTTTCCGGATGCATGTGGAGTGGATTTTTTGTGTGGTGATGGAGGGGGTGAAGTGTGTGATTCCTCTTCATCTTCTTCAACACTCTGTTGCTTGTTCTTTCCTGTCTTTCCTTTCTCTGAAGTTTTCCGAGTAATGACTTTCCGGCGCATAGTTTTAGTCTTTTTGGAGGGGGGTGTATGAGTAGAAGAGTATGTAGAATGAAGATGGATATGGGTGTGAGTTTGAGGTGATGAAAAAGGTGGACTTTTTGGAATGGGGGTTCGGCCACTTCTTCTAAGTGTCGTTTTCTTTTTCATGGTGAAGGGAAAGAATGGGGATGGAAGATGAAGTGATGCCCGAAGGTGTGGTGAGTGGAGAGAGGTTAGAGGGCATTAAATGTTGATTGGAAAGAGATAATGGAGGAAGTTAATGACTATTATGGCGCGGTTATTAACCAAGGGGTTTCCCTTTTATTTGAAATAAATTGAAAGGTGGTTTCCTAGAATCAAGGGATTAGATGGAGAGAGGGATTTGATTTGACAATAACCACTTCCAATAAGATTTGATAAGACAACAAAAAGATTTTGATCCTCATAAAATGAGGAACCAACAAAAGGTCAAGGTGGGGTCAAAGAGATTTTGTGGGGCCCATGAAAGATAAATTCTGCGCAGCCTCCCCCTTGATTACAGCTTCTCCAACACGCTTGTATTTTTATCTCGTCCATACCTACGAGACAAAACTGAGCAGAGTCAAAATTTCACAAATTCTCAACAGAACTTAAATCAAACATTCCCAAGATTTTTCTTAGTGAACAGAATCTGTCTTCACAGAGGGATTTTGTAAAAATGTCAGCAAGTTGATCTTCAGATTTTAAAAATTGAATATCAATAGTATCATTTTGCACATGTTCTCTAATAAAATGATATTTGATCTCAATGTACTTTGTTCTTGAGTACAAAACAAGATTTTTTAAAATATTTATAGCATTCATATTATCACAAAATAATGGTATACTATTGATCTTTAATTTGTAATCTTCCAACTGCGTTTTTAACCAAATTAATTGTGAGTAACATGCAGAAGTGGATATATATTCAGCTTCAACTGTGGATAGAGCTACTATGGCTTGTTTTTTGCTTGACCACATGTTGAGTGAGCTTCCAAGGAAGCAACACATGCCGGAGGTACTCCTATCCACTCTATCTCCCACATAATCTGCATCACAAAACCCTACTGCACAAAAATCATCAGATTTTGGATACCACAAGCCATAATCACATGTTCCCTTAATGTATCTAATGATACGTTTAACGGCTGTAAGATGTGATTCTTTTGGGTGAGATTGAAATCTTGAACATACACCCACACTTTAAACAATATCCGGTCTAGAGGAGGTAAGATACATTAGTGAACCAATCATTCCCCTATACCGTGTTTCATCCACATCTTTGCCATCATCATCTTTTTCAAGTTTATTGTTTGGATGCATTGGTGTTCCCATTGGTTTAAAATTTTCTAGGCCAAACTTTTTGATAAGTTTTTTTGCATACTTTCCTTGGTGAATAAAAGTACCACTAGGAGTTTGTTTAATTTGGAGGCCAAAAAAGAAAGTAAGCTCTCCCATTAAACTCATCTCAAACTCACTAGTCATGAGTTTTCCAAACTCTTCACACAAGGACTCATTGGCTGAACCAAACACAATATCATCCACATAAACTTGAACTAGAAGAATATCATCATTAGATGCTTTAATGAATAAAGTTGTGTCCGTGGTACCCCTTTGAAATTGATTTTCCAATAAGAAGGCACTAAGTCTTTCATACCAAGCTCTTGGAGCTTGCCTAAGACCATAAAGAGCCTTAGTTTATTTGAAAACATGATTTGGAAAATCTTTATGTTCAAAACCGGGGGGTTACGCCACATACACTTCTCTATCAATAAAGCCATTAAGAAAAGCACATTTAACATCCATTTGAAACATTTTGAAACCCTTATGGGCAGCATAGGCAAGAAGCAATCTAATTGCTTCCATTCTAGCTACCGGAGCAAAAGACTCATCAAAATCTATACCCTCTTCTTGATCGTAACTCTGGGCCACTAGTCTAGCCTTGTTACGAACAACTTGTTCATCCTCACCAAGTTTATTTTTAAACACCCACTTAGTACCCGTAACTTTCTTACCATCCGGATGAGGTACTAGTGTCCAAACCTCATTCTTGTCAAATTGAGCAAGCTCTTCTTGCATGGCTTTCACCCATGATGGATCTTCAAGAGCTTGTTTGACATTGTTGGGCTCCATTTGTGACAAGAGTGCAAAGTTGCTTGGTTCGGATTGTCTTTTGGTTGAGGATCTTGTTGTCACTCCTTGGGAGAGATCACCAATGATGAAGTCATGAGGATAACCCCTCATAGACTTCCATTCTCTAGGCTTCCTTTGTGGTGTTGAGCTATGATGAGTTTCTGTTGGTCTCACTGTTTCAGTTTCTCGTGCTGGCTCAGGAGACAAAATGGAAATGTCTCCTCCAATCTGACGAGACAAATCTAGACTGGCAGATTCTTCAATTTGGACAGGCTTGGAATTCTCTTTGCTTGTTCTAGCTCCTTCACAATCTGAATCATTATCTATCACAGTACTGAAAATTAAATTAGAATCACAAAAAGTAACATGTATGGATTCCTCTATGGTCCTATGTTCTTTGAGATAAATCCTATAGGCCTTGCTAGTGGTAGAGTATCCAACAAACATTCTTCAATAAGATTTTGGATCAAACTTACCAAGATTTTCTTTGTTGTTAAGCATAAAACATTTGCATCCAAAAACATGAAAGTGTTTAAGATTTGGAGGGGTTCATTTCCATAGCTTATAAGGAGTTCTTTTCAACCATTTTCTAATTATTGTCCTATTCAAAATATAACATGCTGTATTTACAGTTTCAGCCCATAGAAATTTAGGAACCTCATTCTCACATAACATAGCCCTAGTCATTTCTTGAAGGCTTCTATTCCTTCTTTCAACAACCCCATTTTGTTGAAGTGTTCTAAGGCATGAAAAATTATGAGTAATTCCAAAGTCATCACAGAATTTTTCAAAGTCTTGGTTTTCAAATTCTTTTCCGTGATCACTTCTCAAATGGGCCACTTTTAAATCTTTTTCATTTTGAATTTTCTTGTAAAGGGTTGAGAAAGCATGGAAAGCATCATTTTTATGAGCAAGAAAAAGTACCCAACCAAATCTAGAGTAATCATCTACCACAACTAAGCCATAGTGTTTACCTCCTAAACTTTGAGTTCTTGTTGGACCAAAAAGATCAATGTGTAACATCTCTAATGACCTTTTGGTTGAAATTCCATCTTTTGGTTTAAAAGAGGATTAACTTGTTTGCCTAGTTGGCAAGCATCACAAGTAAGATCCTTATAAAATTTGATTTTAGGAATTCCTTTAACCAGATTTTTCTTTACTAGCTTAGAAATTTGGTACATGCTAGCATGACCCAACTTTCTATGCCATAGCCATTTTTCAGATTCAAGAGATGTAAAACATGTTACATTTTGTTCTTTCAAGTTCTCAAGAGTTAATCCATACACATTGTTGCATCTTTTAGCTTCAAAAAGAATATCCCCAGTTTTTTCACAAACAACCAAACACACAAATTTTCTAAAAATCACTGCAAATCCTAAATCACACAATTGACTTACACTAAGTAGATTATGTTTCAAACCATTTACAAGAAGAACATCATTTATACAAGATGAAAAGCTTTTACCAACTTTTCCAACGGCCACTATCTTTCCTTTTCCATCATCACCGAAAGTGACAAGTCCTCCATCATATTCATCAAGCTTTATGAAAAAGGTTGTCTTTCCGGTCATATGCCTAGAGCATCTGCTGTCCATGTACCACATATTTTCCTTCCTCTTGGATGCTAGGCACACCTACAAAATAAGCTCAAGTGACCTACGTTAAACCATCTCCTATGTCCCAAATCATTGTAATAAAAAATAACTTTGTAAACTTTATCACCAATCATTCTTTCACCAAAGAAACACTGAACGAAAAAATGACCGCTTCGGTTGCATAACCTACAAAACCTTGGAGTTGTTGTTTTGTTAAAGTAGGTGGGATCTTGAAACCTTGTGTCATTGGATGAAGAAGCTCTATCTTTAAAAGAAGGTTTCTTATCAGATTTATAAAACCGCAAACCAGCTTTATCAAAGAGTGGTTTTTGACTAGCCAATATTTGATTTAGATTTTCAGAACTTTGAGTAAATTTGGCCAAGTCATTTTCAAGACTTTTAACCTTTTTCAGCAACTCTTCATTTTCCTTAAAACAGTTTACATATGCAACTACCGAGTGATCACTTTCACAACTTCTAAGTTGAGCTTTCAACTGCTTATTTTCTTCTACAAGATCACAAGCAGTTTCGGCCTCCCTCACTTTTTCTTTAAGAAAACTATTTTCAGCTTTAAGAATGATAACTTGTTGTTCAAGATCTTGATTTTCAAGCAGAAAATATCTTATTTTTAAGAAAGGTGATCTATCATAAGATGAAGGTCTTCAGTGTCAGGGTTTTGAAAGAAGACCTGATCTACATGATTTGCCATGAGACAAGGCTGTGACTTGGTCTCAGATTCTTCATCACTGTCTGAGTCATTTTCCAAGTCTTCCCATGATGCCATTAGACCCTTCTTCTTCCCTCCTTTTTTCTTCTCCTCTTTCTTCAACTTGGGACAATCAGATTTGAAATGCCTCATTTCCTTGCAGTTGTAACAAGTTACTTTGCTAAGGTCTTTCTTCATTTTCCTTGAGCTGCTGCCTTTGCCTTTGAACTTCACCATTTTCCTGAATTTTTTGGCAAACAACACAAATTCATTTTCAGAGGAGTTATCACTGGATTCATCATCCAGGGGGTTAGTTACAGAAGAAAAGATAATTTCTTTCTTTTTTTACTCTTTTTTTCAAATAAGTGTTTTCAAAAGCAAGAAGGTTTCCTCTCAAATCATCAAGTGTCATGGAATCAAGGTTACCGCTCTCAGAAATAATTAAAGCTTTTGTTTCCCACTCTTTAGCGAGACATCTCAGCACTCTTCTCACAAGCACAGAATCAGAATGTATTATTCCCATAGCATCCAAGCCAACAATGATGGTGTTGAACCGTTCGAACAATTCATCAATGGATTCTCCTTCCTTCATTGTAAACATTTCATACTCTCTGTTTAACATGTCTATCCGAGTCTTCTTCATAATGGTGGTTCTTTCATGAGTGATTTGCAATTTATTCCAGATTTTCTTTGCCGTTGTGCATCGTGATACCTGTCGGTACTCCTCGAAGCTGATAGCACAGTTGAATAGATTTATAGCCTTGGCATTTGGCTCTACTTTCTTTCTATCTTCTTCGGTCTAGCTTGCTTCCGGTTTAAGAGTGACTACTCCTTCAGCACTTGTGTTGATTGGAAATTGAGGATCCTCCAGGATAATCTTCCATAGTCTATAGTCTACTGCTTGCATAAAGATCTTCATTCTCTCCTTCCAATAGGTATAGTTTTTCCTATTGAAAAGAGGCGGTCTGTTGCTTGACTGTCCTTCTGTAAGGTTGTAGGACACCAGATTTGAGCCACTGCTTTCTGCCATGAGGATCTTTTCTCCAAGCTGCAAAGCTTGATCTCTTTGAGACCAAACTCTGATACCAATTGATGGTTTTAGTGGCTAAGAAAAGGGAGGGTTGAATCTTAGCCCCCTTTTTGCTTGATTGCGCTTTCTGGTCTTTGAGGAGACTTTTCTGTTTTTGTCTCGTCCCTAGCCACGAGACTTTTTATTTTTGTCTCGTCACTTGACACGAGATATTTTTTATTTTAGCTCCTGTGCAGTAGAAACAGAAATGGAGTAGTAGAGAAAGAAGATTACACCCAGATATATCCTGGTTCAGCTGCTAAGTGCAATGCAGCCTACATCCAGTCTCCATCACAATTATGATGGAATTTCACTATAATTATCCTGATTACAAACTGTAAAGTGCTAACCCAACTTACAAGGGGATTCCCACAGAATCATGAAACACAACATAGATGAACAAAGGAACTCTAAGACGTCTATGGCTTTTTCTTTTAATTTTGCACTCTCTGTCTTTTTTCGCTCTATGGCTTTTTCATACCAACCTCACTGTTTGTCTTTTTCCATGAGACTCAAGACATGACAAAATTAAATAGAAAAATACTAAACAGAATACATTGAAGGAGAAGAAAATATGTAAGCTTAGGTAGCTATGAGACTTCTGTACCTTGCACTCTCACACTTTCTCTTTGAATCAAACCGTGAATGTTCACCCCTTTTATAGAGAGGAGAAGCCTTCACAGTTGAAAACCAAAACCAAGCTTAACTTCTTTTCCTTCAAAACGGAATCAGTTCGGCCACAGGGAGAGAAGAGATAACTCATGCAAAACCCAACATGCAAATACCTCTAGTTCTTCGTTGGTCATCACTCTTCATCAATCCGAGTGCTCCATCCTTGGCTTGCTCTCCAAGATGGATTTTTTTCCCTTGATGCTTCATGATGATGATGGCTTCATCTGCTCCAATCTCTGCCTCTTCCATCACTTCGCCACTCTAGCTACTTTCTGTGGTGGTTGAGTAGAATCAAAGACAAGTCATACCTCCAAGAATCTCCTCCTTGCTGGCCGAATCTCCTTCTTTCTTTTTGGGTATGAAGAGCTCGAGATTACCTCACAAAATCTTATTATTTTTTTGTGACAATCTCAGCCACAGCATACTTTTATTTTGTTATGTTTTCTTGCCATCATCATGATGGTCTTCAGACTTGCTTTTCCTTCTTTTCGGTGACTCAAAGTTGCTTCCATGGTTTGCTATGTAAGGACCGAAGAGAAGAAAGAAATGAGAGAGAAGATGGAGTTTGAAAGAAAAGCAATTAAATGAAATAGAATAAATTAATTGCAATGAGTTGCTTTTCCTTCCTTTAGATGGAGTAGCGTGTAGCATTGATGATCACCATCAAATCAATTTGACAATTTCTCTCTCATAGTTCCCATGCAATAAATGATAATGGAGTGAATTTAAAATCCATCACATGGTAGAAATTGAGATCCGTTGGAAAGCATAAGGCAAATATCAACATTTGCTTTCCTGATGGATTATATTTCAGATCATGTATTGGGTCTTGTAGCATCAATATTAATTTGGGCTTGTAGCAATAATAGCTTCAATTTGGCCCAATTAATATCACAACAATTCAGCCATACTTCTTTGAGTATTTTTGAGACAAAGCTGAATTAGAAATAAAATCACACTTGGGCTTGCATCATATCATTTAATTTTCGGCCCAATTATAAAAACCTGCAACAAAATTATTAATCAATATATGTTAAATGAAAATCAAATTAATAATTTTGTAATTAATTATTTTTAATATTGTTTAGTCATCACAAATATTAATTTAGAGTTTTCCAAACTCATCAAGAGTAAAGTATCATTTTTATCCCCAACGTTTGGGGTAAGTCCTATTTATATCCCTAACGTTTAAATCGTCCTATTTGTATCCCTAACGTTTATAAAAGTGATTCAGTGTTATCCTATTATCAATTATACTAACAAATCGGATTATATTTTTCAATTATTCTCACTTGGATATATTCATTCTCAATTAGGTCTCACTTGGATGTGTTCAATTTTAATATTATATCCACTATTTGTGTTTAGATTCAATTATGTCCATAGAAAAGTGAATTATGTAAATGTTATAGGAATTAATTTCAACTTTTGATGAGCTATTTTTCGGAATGGATCATCGATTCTATCTCAGACATTTGTATTCTAACTTCAAAAGAGATTTTTAAAACTCAAACTAAAGCGTTCATGATGTGTAATTGACAACAGAATAACATTGAATCACTTTTATAAACGTTAGGGATACAAATAGGACTATTTAAACGTTAGTGACATAAATAGAATTTATCCCAAACGTTAGGGACAAAAATGATACTTTACTCAAATTTTAAAACTCTAATAAATTTTGATCACATAAAATTTAAGTGAAAAATTTAAAGCACAACAAATTAATGTAGATTAGTTTAAAGATTAATGTAAGTTAAGATTATAAAACTTGGAACTTAATTTAAATTTATTAAAATTTTAAAAGTTAAATTGAATCTGACTTCAAATTTTAGAGGTGATGTTGAGTATTATCTCGATATTTTACACTAAGCTAAAACTTATTTGCCGGATATTACTATTTCACCGAACCTTATTCACATTCATTTGATTTATCCAGTTATACATGTATAAATTTCACGAACTAAAGAAGGATAATGACATAATGTGACACCAAACATAAAACGTACACCTTTACGTTTTCCTTTATATATATACTGTATCAAACGAATCATGCCACTATATGTGATTATGTTCACATTAAAATTCAACTATCAATAGTTATTATATATGAAAATATGTACGTATTAGTATTTTATAAAAAAAAGTTATATACTTTTATAGATAACTTTAATTATTTATTGTAAATTTATTTTATTATAAAAAATTTATTTATTCTAATAACTGATTATCTAATTTTAAATAGAGTAAAGTATCGTTTTTATCTCCAATATTTGGGATAAGTCTCAAAGTTGTCCCTAACGTTTCAATCGTCCTATTTAAGTTCCTAACGTTTTAAAATAGACTCAATGTTGTCCTGCCGTTAGGGATCCGTTAATAAAATTGACGGCGAGACAAAATTGAGACGATTTTGAAACGTTAGGGATTTAAACAGGACGAAAACGTTGGGGTAAAATTACATTATTTATTTAGAATAAAAGTATAAAATTTATTTATTGATAAAAAAATTATATTACTTTAAGCGTAAAATTATAAAAAATTAATTTATTTATAATGAAAGTGTAAAATTATAAAAAAAAATATAAGTAATGTGATTAAGTAATGAAAGTTAAATTACATTATTTAGAATGAATTGTAAAAGTTATTTATTTATAAAAAAATTTACATTAATTTAAATGTAAGATTATAAAAAATTAATTTATTTAGAATGAAAGTGTAAAATTGTTAAAAAAGTTATAAGTAATGTGATTAGTAATGAAAGTAAAATTATATTATTTAGAATGAAAATGTAAAATTTATTTATTTATAAAAAAAATTACATTACTTTAAGAATAAAATTATAAAAAATTAATTTATTTAGAATGAAAGTAACGTGATTAACTTTAATTTAAAAAATAACTGAATATTATGCACAGTAAAAATTAATATTATTGAAGGATAAAATTAAAATTTATTTTTATGTATCGTTTTTGTCCCCAACGTTTTCGTTCTATTTAAGTTCCTAACGTTTCGAAATCGTCTCAATTTTGTTCCGCCGTCAATTCTGTTAACGGATCCCTAACGGTAGGACAACATTGTGTCAATTTTAAAACGTTAAGGACTTAAATAGAACGAATGAAACATTAGGGACAACTTTGAGACTTACCCCAAACGTTAAGGACAAAAATGATACTTTACTCTTTTAAATATGAATAAATAAAAATATTAGATGACAAATATTCTTTTAATTTTCATCTTATATTTAAACTAATACTAATTAATTTTTTTTAGATTAAAGGTATTGACTATACTAGTATTTTTAAAATTCATAATGATTGATTACATAGTTAGTGTACATATAACATTTTTTTATATCCAAAATGTATTAGGTATGATCGTACAAGCTCTTTTTGTTTTGTTTTTTTCTTTTATTTCTAAGTGATAAATCTCATTTAAAATATATACTCGAATTCGTCATCGATGAATTCTATATCAATATTTTGGTTCTTAATAATATTTTATTATTTAAAAATTTTATTATTATTATTTTTGTGATAATTTGATTCCTCTATCATTTACAATAAAAAATTTAAATGTGTATTAAAAAATAAATTTTTAATAAATTTTATTGTAAACTAATTAAATTCCTAACAAATATTATTATGAGACAAATCAGACTTCTTCGTAAAAAGAACAATTCATCTCGATAATCTTTAAAATAATAAAAATTTATTAAAAATTAAAGTTTCTAATTTAAAATTTTTCATGGGCTAATTTGAGGCTTTAGTCGCTTATTTATAAAGGTCAACACCATTGCCTAATGCTTATAGGGATAGACCAACCGACTGAGTTGAACTGCAAAAATAATGAAATAAAAAAAAAAAGTACGAAGAGACAATGAAATACTTATATAATATATATAATAGAGGTTTATAGAGTATTAAAGATATAATTATTAGTGTTATTTTTTTTTATTCGCTGAAACTTGTAGGATGAGTGGTATCATAGCATGGTATTAGAACACTAGATTCAAATGGTTAAGAGTT
>NC_029774.3:8755666-8761455 GCF_000817695.3 Arachis duranensis | reverse complement strand
TTTATTTTTGTATTATATTGTGTTGTAAATATTATTATCATTTTAAAATTATTTGTTATTTAAAAAAATTAAATTAAAATTGATATTTTTATCCTTTGCATTAATTTGAGAATGGATATTATGATAAAAAAATTTAAAAGAATATTATGAAAAAGATTTGCTGTAATGTGAATAACTTTTATTTGTATTTGAATTATAGTTAGATTTTTATTTATTATTTTTTATTAGATTAATTTTAATTAATTTTACTAGTTATATAAAAAAAGTTTCTACTGATTTATCATAAAACAAGGCAGATTAACATTTTAGATTCGTTTTGGATGGACATTAACACGATATGGCTAATAAGTAATAACTCGATCTGACGCTCTTATAGTCTTATAAAAGGATATGTAAAATTTGCATACAATATAAATTTTTTTTAAAAAAATATATATATTTTGGACATTGATTCCTGTTTTGCACTCAAATATAAATTATATAATTCTTTTTCATCAGGTTAACAAAGAGAGAAAAGCAAAAATACAGAAAGAATTAGTTTTATAACTTTGACTCGATTATCGCTCATATCTTGATGACAACTTTCACACAATTGGGCTGTTTCAAAAGCTCAAATGCTTGATTTATATCTGCCAATTGAACCTCATGAGTGTATAACTCTTCAAGAGGAAATTCCTGTGAAGTAATAATTATGAGATACTTATACCACCACAAAAACATATGCAACAAATATAAGTACATACTATATGCTATAAAGTTAAATGTGTTGAGAAATTAGAATACCCTTTTGTGGCATTTGTCAGCTATAATGGAAAGGTCTGAATTTGCTTTTAACCCTCCAAAGATAGAACCTTTCAAAGTCTTGCCTTTAAGGATTGAAGCAAAACCAAATGGCTCGATTGGTTCAGTTGGTGCACCAATTACAATTGTTTTACCTGTTCCCTATACATACACATTTAAAAATTAGGAACACACAATAATGTTCTTAGATTAGGAATAGTTTTATACACATTATTGCTGTGATCATGTAATGTTAAATAAGAAAAAAAATCAAATGGCTGAACTCAACTCACCACTTTTGTGGCTTGTAGGGATTCAATAATCAAATGGCTGATTCCAGTGCACTCAAAAGAATAATCCACACCCATTCTTCCATCACTCAATTCTTTCACCAATTCTGATGCAGGCATATCAGAATCACTAGGATTTATAAAGCGAGTCATCCCAAAAGTTTCTCCTTTTTCTCTTTTCATATCATTTTTGTCAATCCCTATTATCTTAGTTGCTCCCATCATTTTTGCTCCGCTGATGGCCTGTAATACAAGGTCAAGTGTACTTCAACACTTGGCCCTCTGAACTTTACATAGTAAATTTTAAAATGTTCAATTTAATGCATTGAAATTGCCCAACAATACAAGAAAAAAGCCTCTTTTGCAACAAAACTACACTTTATACTAGAGTTGAAGTTCATTTTGACCCCTGAAATTTGGAGTTGGCCTCAATTTCAACTCTTAAATTTGTAGTTACCCAATTAACACCTCCCAAATATTAAATCATGCCTCACGTTTGTCTCTATTAGTTATCTCTGTTAACAGAAAGCTGATGTGACACATTAAGTTGACACGGTGTGCATCTACGTGACACCTAGTTTGCCAGAATAAATGTGTGATAAATGAATAATTGGTAAAAATTGTTTTCACTCAATATAAGTCCATCCAAATTAGGGTTTTAATATCTACGTAGAAGTCAAATTAAGTGAAAACAACTTTTTGCTACATCATTCACTCATCACACATCCATCCATTCTGGCAAGTTGGGTGCCACGTAGATGTACACCATATCAACTTAACGTGCCACATCAGCTCTCTGTTAACAGAAATAACTATAGGGACAAACGTGAGTCACAATCTAATATTTGGGGTGTTAATTGGGTGAAAGTTCAGAAGTCAAAATGGTTTCAACTCCCTTATATTACTAAGAGAAAAATTTTAGAACAAGTTGTAAAGGAATTTTAATTTTTGCACTATGTTACAATTTCATGGTGAACTCAATGAAAAATATTGTATTAGACTTAAATACGTAAAACTTTTTCATATCTCAATGCATAAATATCGAAATATTTATATTCATATAGTCAACCCTACTTAATTCAAGTCCGAGTTACAAAGTCACAACCGCAAATTATGCAATTTATATATTTAGGATATAAAGTGCACATGTAATGCAAAAGTGTATTTGATGCATACCCCCAATCCAACAGCGCCAAGACCAAAAACAGCAACACTTGATCCACTTTCAACCTTAGCTTCCTTCCAAGCAGCACCATAACCAGTTGAAAAGCCACATGAGATGAAACTGGCATGTGCTAGGTCAATGCTTGGATCAACTTTAAGAGCATAGTTGGCATCAACAACCATGTACTCTGACCAAGTGGCACAACTGAAAATATGGTGAAGCCTTTTGCCTTTGCAGGACAACCTTGAAGTGTTGTCTCTCATCAATCCATTGAGCATTAAAGGGTTTGTCATGCACAAATTGGATTTTCCTGAAATGCAAATCTCACATTGTTTGCACTCTCCTATGAAGGTTGGAATCACCATATCCCCTTCTTTTAGATTTTTTACTTCCTCTCCAACACTCTCTACAACACTGCACTTCATATGTGATAACAATTTTACCACTTATCACTATTAATTATGATCGGCAGTTATGTTAGTTAATTAGTTACTTAACTTTTTATTTTGTTAGACAAATCAATTTTCCTGCCAAATCAATTTCTATCATTATTTAATAGACAAATAATCTGATACGAAAATTGATTTGTCTAACAAAATAAAACGTTGACTCGATAATTAAAACTTATAAAGGACTAAAGTGTTCGACTAAAAATTTACTAGAAATTAACATTTTAATTTTAATTTACTAGAAAAGTTAATTATCAAATGATATCTATAGCACACATATTCAGACTCTAATAGACACAATAAATTTAGATCTAAGAACCACAGATTTGGAGAAATTAATTACCCGACTCCTTCATGTCCAACAGCAAGAGGATACTTCACCTGCAAATTAAAATTGGCAGAAACAGAATACAAATAAAGAAAGACAATTAAGAAAACAGTTGTTGCAAATAATACCAAACTTACAGAGTGAAAAACATGGGATTAAGAAAGAGCATTAACTACTGGGGATCCTCTAATTCTTTTGATATCAGTGTGGCAGATGCTGGAACAAAGCATCTTAACTCGAATTTCAGTTGATTTTGGTGGATCAACTTGAATCTCTTCTAATCTTACAGGCTCTCCACCAACCCAGCACACTACTCCTGCAATATCCAAACCAAGACATATACATACTATAATTAAAATTTAATGTAACATGATATAATAATAATGTTTGATTGATGATATATACCTTTGCAGGTAATAACTTGTGAAGTGGTAGCCATTTTAATTAAAACTTGAAGCTGTAATCTGGACTATGATGAAATGGGAAGAGGAGCAAGTAAGCTTCTGTATTGTTTTAAAATTTTCAGAAATTAAAAGCTTATAATTCATCCAATCATTTAGTTTGGTTAAACAGTAACTGTCACTCTGTCACCAAGTAATCCAATACCTTTACAATGAACAAATAAACTAGATTACTAAAATGAATTAATAAAAATTTGTCAAATTTAAAAAAAAATATATATTAATAATATTTTAATAGTCGTATAAAAATAACGATAAAATACAAGATTAAAAAAATAAATTAATTATATCATACCAGAATTGTCAGTAATAATTTTTAATTATTTAAATGTGTTGGTAAGGTAAATTTGTTTTTTAAAAGGTCACAAACATGTGGATAAAGCTAACAGCAAAGAGATAAAGTTTTATAGATCTACTTTTTCATATTTTTATCACTTGGTATAATATCATGAGCTTGCGACAAATACACGATGACAAAAATGGGGAAAATAAGAAATTAGGATCTCCACAAATACACAAGAGCCTCTAAAACATGGCAAAAAAATCTTGGTGGAATATCAATACAAAAGCTCCCTATATTTTTCTTATCATATAAATCTCACACTTCAACTCAGTGGCAAGGCCAATATCATCACCGAAAGCTGCAGCATGACCTTCTCTACTCTCATCTACAGATAACAAATCTGTCTCAGTTTATTGCAAAGTGATGATATCATATTCATCATAAAAACAAATTTTGGTCAAGTCAATTTTTTTAAAAAAAATTATTGTGAATCACCATATTATTTTAAAAAATTTAAAAAAATAAAGATCAAATTTTTATTTGAATTTTTTTTGTATATTTTTTAAATATTTATTCAAATATTACCGCAAAAATCGAATTAAATAGATAAGTTGTTTGTTAAATTAAAAAAAAAATATCACTTATAAAAAATACAAGTTTAATCACCCGTGCCATGCACGTGATAAGATTGAAATTATAATTTTAAGTTGTTATGTTAAATTTCATTTTAATTATAATAATTTAATTAATAAAAAAATAACTTGTATGCGTTGTTTTTCTTTTCTTAATATAGTATTAATTGTATTAACTATAAAATAGTTATTTAATCTACTTTTTTCAATAAATCAGGCATATATACTCAATATGACCATAAATAATCTAGTAATACTTAAATCTACCAATAAAATTTTATATGTTGGTTTTCTGTGAAGTAAGAAAATATCAAAACCAGCTCAAAATGAAGAACAAATTAATAGAGAATCCTAATGCAGAAAGTTTTGTAATAAACAATAAATAATTTAAATCTACTGAATAATAATTCAATGCTATCCTTTGATACCTGCAAAATATATACATGAAACAACACCGTATCAATGTTTGTATATAAAATTATATGATTAACGTAATTATAAAATTGTTTGTCAAGAGAATAAAATTATACGAATTTTAATGATAATTTTAATATTCTCAAACTATTAATGTACAATAAGAATTCATCTATTAGTTCCTAGAATTTCTAAATTTTTTTAAGTGATAGTAATAAATTTTAATAAATAAATAGATTTAGTAAGACATTTTGTTATTACCTTTTTATTATATGCTCTCAAAAATTTCTCTATAAGCAAAAGTTAGGCACCATACCATAGGCATCATAGAATTCACCGTATAATAATCATAAAATAATCAATTCAATATAATTCAACATAATTTATAACATATTCGTTATGAAAAATAACATTTCAAAAAGAGAAAATATAAAAATATATTCCAACATAATAATATAACATAACATTTTTGGGATGATACTGAGTGACGTAGTGACGAACTTAAGAGGTAGAGAAAATGAGTTAGAGAGAGAGGATAGAGGCTGAGAATGAGTCTGGAAGAAAAAAGAAGAATTCGAATTGGAGACAGAAATTAGGATTACTAAATTCAAGAAATAGATTTATGTATATATAAATTAGGATAAATTAATAATTTTATATTCGCGTATATTTAATAAGTTTCATGGGACGAGTACTTATGTCCGTTCCCCTATTAGGAGTGGCAAACGGGAAAGTCCGTCCTGTCTCGTCAAAAGCCCGCCCCGCCTAGTAAGACGGTCCAAAAATTTTTCCCTGCCCGCCTAATGGTAGGCTGGCGGGATCTCCTTTTTTTTATAAGGCATTAAATATTAAACAATATATATAATTTCACAACAATTTCAATAAATTTATAATTTCTAAAAACATAAAAAAATTATAATTTTTAAATTCATGTACATTAACGTCTTTATAATTATAAATGTGTAAAAAATATAATTATAAATAATT
>NC_029774.3:8742825-8754067 GCF_000817695.3 Arachis duranensis | reverse complement strand
ATACCACACAAATAGATAAATGACTTAAGCTTAATTATGGATTTTTTATTTATTTATGCAAACATGATAACACCATGGTCTATAAATGCTTAATGGATAACATATCATATATTGCTCTGAATGATGAGCACGGGAGTTGAAGAGTGTGTGCTGATTTGTATCCATGATAGTTGCCTTCTTGTGACGACGCCTCATATGAAGAAAAAGAATTGTTGTAAAAATTACCCAATGAAAGAGTAATTGGTAAATGGATAATATTTTCTTGTAGCTATATGGTCTTTTATAGTGGTAAAATAAAAATGGAATGAATAAAATTTTGTATTTTTATATTAGAAATAGAATTTGATATTTATCCTAATAAAATTAAATAATTAATTAGTTATATTTAAATAAATTAAATAAATTAAATAAAAATATTTTTAAGAATTAATCAAATCAATTAGTCAAATACAAATAATTAGTATAATTAATTTTATTTGATTTATTGAATTCAAAAAATAAATTAAAAAATAATTTATTGAATTAATTAGTTGATATAATTAATTTATTATAATTGATTGGATTTAATGAATTAAAAAAAATAAATAGAAAAACATAGGAGACAGTGATTTTTTTAACTAAATTAATATGTATTTATTGTATTTAATTAGTATAAATAACAAACCATCTATGTTATTATATATCTTATTTAATCTTGCATGGCACGAGTAATTATAAGTTATATTTTGATTTCTAATTATTTACGTACATAAATGATTAAAATATATAACATAAATATCGTAATTATTATAATTCTATGATATAATTATAATTGACATATTTTATCATAATTAAATATTGATTTGATATAATTATAATGAAAATACTTTCCCAAAATAATATAATCTACTATTATTCATCCACTAATTATTTGGCAATAAACCTTAATATGATTTTTTACATCTGCACTATGGAAAATAACTACTTAGATATACCAAATAATATGTAACATATTACTACCTGTATAAGTTAAGGCACAAACACAGAATTTAATTAAGGTGATTGAAACTTTCACCAAACAGAATATGACCTACTCAATCGAATAAAAAAGGAAGAATATGACCTCGATCGAATAAAAAAGGATACTCAATTTTGCATTAATTAGCTAGTCGAAGAAATAACATACTCATTTATTATTCATGTTTCATTATATTTTTTAAATAATATATAGAAAATATATATCTTGTGCATAAAAATGTGACTATTAGTAATTTTATTAATAAACCTTTTTTTAAACTATTACTAATTTCAATTTTAATAGAAAACCTGAGAAAATAATTTCGCTTGCCATAAATAATATACTAAAACTGTTACTATATTATCTTCTATATAGTTAATTGAATTTATCAATAATTTTTCCGTGTAAATCGTTATTACCCAATCAATGATTTTCCCGTATAAATCGTTATTACCCAGTTTTTAATAACTACTTAATATACAAAATTTGAAATTGAAAATTATTATTACTAATTTAATTAACTGGTTAATTGAGTAATAATTGTCAAATTATTAAGGTACAAAATCATTGACTTACTCAATAGATTTCCATATATTATTTATATTTCAAGTAATAATTTGAAATTATATTATTTACCCGGTTAATAATACTATTATTAATAATTATTTTTTGCATTGATTTTTAAATCAATTATTAAATAATTATTTTTGTTAAGATAATTGTTTATAAATTATTTCAAGTTATATTTTGTTAAGATATAATTATTTAGATTATTAGTGATGGCACGGGTATAATTTCATTTTATACCAATTAATCAATTATAATTATATGACACGGGTGTAATTTTAATTTTATTCACCGATTATTGGTAAATAAATTTTATTCCAATTATAAATAAAATCTGTTTTTATTGGCAAATAAATTGTCTTTAGGTCAACGATTTAATATATGTATAGATTAATTTTTTGTCAAATATAATGAAAATATAAATAAAGAAATAAAGAATAAAAATAAACTTAATAATATCTGACACTACTTCATTTTATTAAATTATTTAAAAATAGAAAATCCACAAAAAATAACCATAATATATAAATTGAGGCAATAATTTAAAATTCTATAATTATAATTTAATCAAATACTAATAGTAAAACCAAATTACCTAAACAATATTGAACCTATTCTAGTCCTTAGTCACGTATAGTATAGAATCATTCTTATAACGACAACCAACTGAAATAACATCGTAAGTTTCAATATTTAGAATTCGTGCAAAATCATGCTATCCTCTTGTTAGATAAGCTTCATCATCCGCTATCCATGCAATGCGGCAAGATATAGAATTATCACACCGAGAAACTAAACTAACTCTTATTCCCCTCAATGGCATTGCATGCATGCAAAAGAAAGCTAGTAATTTCTGAAAAAAATTAAAATATGTTAAAAAGTTATTCTAATAATTAACAGTTTAAACTAAGAAAATTTAAATATATTACCAATCATTGAAATTGCATATCTGAATTTGTCACGAATTTAGCAAAACTTAACTGAAACTGAGGGAATTCAATTTCATTATGTGCTCCACTTCGAAGATTTTCGGGCAGAGGTAAAAGGTATGGAGGGGATGGAACTTGAACTTATGTGCTTCACTTCAAAGATCTCCGGGTAGACGTAGAAAGCATGGAGGGGATGGAACTTGAACTTGGCCTACAAAGCTTCATGGAAACTAATTTTACCCATATTCTATTAGGTTGGTCATAATATGTGAGTAGATCCAACCATCCTTCGGTAAAGTAGAGACTATTGCCTCTTCTTTGAACGCTTACATCCATGTAGTTGGAATCCGAATCAGTGAAGACAACTCGATGAGGTATTTCATGGATGTGATGCATTGTAAATGATTGTGGCAAAAAATAATCGAACTGGAACATTAGACGATAAGAATAACTTAGAGTAACAACAAATAAAAAATTATCAAAAGAATAATATAATAGAATGAGTATATGATATTATAAAAAATTATAAAATTGTACCTTAAAAGGATCAACTTCAATAAAAAACGAAGAATACATTCTTATTCTATGAAGTAGTAAAAAAACACTAAATATAAAATTATGAATTGACTCCCAAATTTAGATTCATATACCACAGGAAAACACTATATATAGACTTTAGTAAAACAAAAATAAATATGTAAATTACTATTATTAAGGTAATTTTTTAATAATACATTAAATTTTTCGTTTTTGTGCAAGTATAAACCGCTATACCTCTCTCGTAGTTTATATATTTTTGGTGTTTATAAAGAAATCGTCAGAAGGGTGCCGCGATTTCTTTTTTTATTGTGTTTATACGTAAATCGGTATACCCCTCTAGCAGCTTACGTATGTTCCTAATCTGTTGAGTCTCTATCGTAATTTCTATAATAATATGAAAGTTGCATTTGCGTAATATGTAATCTTTAAAAGTTATATTCTAGTAATATTGAATTGTAAACAATTTATTTTCATAACTTGTCCGTATAATATTTATTAATTATTTTTATCATATTTTTAAATTATTTAAAAATTATTTTATTGATAACATCTTTTACATTTTTTTTGTCAGAGAGTTTGAATCTTGCGAATACCAAATTGGTAATTAAATCAACTTTGTATTATGTAATTGATTTTCCTTAGATAGTCATATTGAATTAGTGAAACAACAATGAAAACAATTTCCTTTCAAAGTCAACTAACTAGTTGCACACGATCATTATTCTTTATTATTTGTATGAAAATTGGACAACAAAGTTTCAACGGTTACGAGTTCAACTTCAATAATCAATCAATAATCAATAATTACAAATAAAGCTGGCATAACGTATTTGATTTGTTATGCAATGTGACGTTCACGTGTGAACATCTTATATCTCCACAGGACTTAGAACCAACAATTATTGATGAATTACCTCTAATAATAATAATAATAATAATAATAATAATAATAATAATATCATCACATCTTGATGACAATTTTTACACAGTTGGGCTGTTTCAACAACTCAAATGCTTCGTTTACATCTTCCAATTGAACCTCATGGCTGTGTAATTCTTCAAGAGGAAACTCCTGCAACATGGTAAAATAGTTTAAGACATATATAGCTTTCTTAAGCCAGAATCTCAAGAGCCATGCGTGGACATAATTATAAAAAAATTTAATGAATAAAACATGTTTAACAATGGACATTTATGTTTGCTGAGATATTATTCATCTACTATTACATAGGATATAGATTGCAATTATACTAATAGATGAATAGATCCACATAAAAATTTTATGATAATCATGTTCAAATACAATAATGGTAGGGAGATAATAATCTAAAATTATACACTAATGAAAATACCTGCTTCAGGCACTTGTCAGCTATAATAGAAAGATCTGAAATGGCTTTAAGCCCTCCAAAAATAGAACCTTTCAAAGTTCTGCCAAAAAGAAGTGACAAATGACCAAGGGGCACAGTAGCTTCATTTCCTGCTCCAATTGATATTGCCTTACCACTTCCCTATATACACACATAACAAGTAATTAATTAAGAATATAAATGTATATATATATAGACTATAGTTTGATATGTATCTACAATTGAAACTATGTAACTAACCATTTTTGTGGCTTCTAAGCATTCAGTGAGCAAAGGGGCAACACCAGTGCACTCAAATGAATAATCCACACCAAATCCATCACTCAATTCTTTCACCAATGTTGAAGGAGATTTATCAGAATCATTTGGATTTATAAAGTGAGTCATTCCAAATGCTTCTCCCTTTTCTCTCTTCAAGTTATTTGTGTCGATCCCTATTATCTTTTTTGCCCCCAACGTTTTTGCTCCACTTATAACCTTCACAACAAAACCATAATCAAATCTCATAACTAATAATCAAACTAAGTAACGACGTAATTTCATAGAATCATTCAGTCAAAAGAAATTCACATAATAAATATTTTTCACTGCTTAAATAGTCATCCAAAAAAACAAATATAATTGTACGACAGTATAAAACTCAGTGCGTTAAAATTAAACTCTTATTATTAGTAGTAGACAAAGAAATTAAAGTAATTTGCTAATTATGAATTATTTGATGCATACCCCTAATCCAACAGCACCAAGACCAAAAACAACAACACTTGATCCACTTTCAACTTTGGCTTCTCTCCATGCAGCTCCATAGCCAGTTGAGAATCCACATGAGATGAAGCTGGCATGAGCTGGATTAATGATTGGATCAACCTTAATGAGGTAGTTAACATCGATAACCGTGTACTCGGACCACGTGGCAAAAGTTAAACAGTAATATAAGTTGTTGCCTTTGCAGGACAATCTTGAAGTGTTATCTGGCATCAAGCCACTGATCCTCATAGGATATGTTAAGCACAAGTTTGATTTTCCTGAAATGCAATTCTCACATTCTTGGCACTCTCCTATGTATGTTGGAATCACCATATCCCCTTCTTTTAGATTTGTGACTCCATCTCCAACTGATTCCACAACCCTGCAGTAATAATATATTAATGGGTTTTTTAGAATCTCTTATTATTTCTTATTAATAAAAAGTTTATACAAATTCTACGCAAATCCAAAAAGAGACTTTTGCATAAAAATATATATTAAAAATATAATTATTTATGTGTCTATCTTTCGCTTTCAGTTTAAATTTTTGAAAGAAGTAATTTTATAATGATGATGCGTATATAAAACATACCCAACTCCTTCGTGACCAAGAGCTATTGGATAACGAAACTGCAAATTAATTCAAATCTTAGTATATTTATAGAGATTAAACAAATAAGCTAAGAATAATAGAGAATGAAAGCATGGAATTGATGAGAATACAAATGGTAATAATCCTTGAATGGAGGTGATATCAGTGTGGCAGATGCTAGCACAAATCATCTTGACTCGAACTTCATTTGCTTTTGGTGGATCAACTTGTATCTCTTCTAATCTCACAGCTTCACCAGCACCCCAACAAACAGCACCTGCAATATATATCCAATATATAAATATGTATGATGATATGATGCATGTTTGTTAATTAAGAAAAACATGAAAAAAGTCAAGGTGTTAGCGGAGATGCTTAGTGATTGTAATACCTTTGCATGTAATAACCTTTGAAGTGTTTGTCATTATTGTTATTGCTGGTAGGTGTAATGTTGTATCTATCTAAAAGCTAGAATTTAGACTCTGATAGTTTATTATTGTTATTATTGCTGCAGCCTCTTTTTATAGCACTTAAATAATACTAAAATTAAAATAAATAAATAAATAAATAAATAAAAAGGAGCAATGGATCATATATTTGACTTTAATTTTAATCTTTTATGTGTTTGAAAATTTGGATTTAGTAAACGGATGGGTCGCTACTCCATTTTTGATCATTTTTGTGTTGCTTGACCTATGTATTGATTTTTTTCCCCCACAAAAATGATATTATTTTATTGTATTTAATATGTAGTATTTGTTCGAATTTTTTTTGTGGTGGTGTAAGGGGATGAATTTAAGAGATAAAGAGAGAATAAGAAATTCTCAATTAAGAAGCTATAAAACAAATTGAATATTTAAATTTGATATTCTTGTAAATCCATAAAATAATTAAGTGGGGTGCTTTAACTTTAGATGTCATCATGTATTATTAAATTAGGTTTTGTTAGCTAGAGAATGACTCTTGTAAGTAATGTGAATAATGGATTCTAGAATTAATCTAATAAAATAAAAAAATATTTTATTTTAAATTATCTTCTAAATCTTAATATTAGAATAATTATCTGCACACCTAATGAATTAAACATCTAACTATTATTAATTGTGCATGAGTAAATCGAATCAAAACAAATAACTATTCAATTAAAAATAATGAACATAATCTGTATACCTATTAAATTGAACATCCGACATATTCATTGTTTACATTATTTAATATTTTTATTGTGTACCTATATTTTTTCTATTAAATTTTAATGTTTCATCATAATTTGTAACGTAATGGGGTAGAATATTTTGTGATCAAAATCTTTAATAATTAAGATGTAATCAATATATATACATTTTATAAAAGAAAAATCCACATTTATGGCTGATAAATTGATTAAATTCATCACGTGCTACCTTAAAGAGATTAAACATTGTGTGTGTTTTCGAATACTAAGATATACACAAGTGTACCGTTTCATAACTGAGATCATATGGTAAATATGAATTCCTCCTCTAGCTATGCATGGTTATTGATTTATGTATTCTAACTTTTGGAATAAATCAGACAAGATCTAATAACAATCCATATCAACATAGATTAAATGATATAAAAACAAAAACAATTAAAAATAAGTTAATTTACAAAAATTTAAAAAACTAATTTAAATATTAATCCTAATACGAGTTTTGTGAGACAAATTAAAAATTCTCATATGCCAATTGGTCCAATTATAAGAGAAACAAGTGAGATAATAAAAGAATATTTTGTAAACATAGTTAAATTATTTGTTCAGAAAATACATAAAAAAATTGGACAAGACAATGATTAATGATTATGGAAAATCAAATGTCTTACCATTTACAAGATGTATTGAAGATTCTCGTCAAGATGAATCAAATAAGGGTTAACCAACAAAAACACTCCCGAATTATTCAAATGCTGACAAAAATATACCCGAATTTTACTATCGACAAAAATGCCTTCAAATAATTTAAAAACACAACAACAATACCCAATAGTAAATATATATTTTCAAAAAATATCTTAGATATTGAATTTTAATGTAATTTTTTGCAAGAATGATTATAAAAATAATATATTATTATACATAAAAATTGGTAATTTTTTGTTAAGTATATAATATTTTTATAATTATTTTTGTTAATAACCAATAATACCTTTAAAAAATCACAAAATAATATATATTTAACAAAAAATTATCAAATTTTAAGAATAATAATATCTTATTTTTCTAATTATGCTTACAAAAAATTGTATCAAAATTCAATCTCTAATATATTTTTTGAAAAATACATATTTAATGTTAGTTTTTTTACAAGATTATCTAACATTAAATATGTATTTCTCAAAAAATATATTAGAGATTGAATTTTGATACAATTTTTTGCAAATATAATTAAAAAAATAAGATATTAGTATCCTTAAAATTTGGTAATTTTTCGTTGAGTATATTTTTTTTGTAATTTTTTTGTTAACAATTAATAATATTTTTAAAAAATCACAAAAAATATATACTTAGAAAAAATTATCAAATTTTAAGAATAATAATATCTCATTTTTTTAATTATTCTTATAAAAAATCACATCAAAATTCAATCTCTAAGATATTTTTTGAAAATATATATTTACTGTTGGGTATTGTTGTTATGTTTTTAAATTATTTAAAGGTATTTTTGTCAATAATAAAATTCGAGTGCATTTCTGTCAGCGTTTGAATAATTCGGAAACGTTTTTGGCGGTTAACCCATCAAATAAACATCATTTTTTAGTATTTATTTTATGTTTATTTTATTTTAGTTTGTTTTGTTTATTTTACACTCAGCTATGATTTCTCCTTTTTTATTTTAATGAACTTATGAGTTAGAGTTTAAATTTAAGAAGTATAAAAATTCTCTAAATTTTGATAGTCATTATTTTTCTTAATTTTTATGAATAAATTTTTTTTATTTTTTTTTAATTTAGATGTGAACAGGTGAAATAGAATAATTCTCTTATTACATCAAAAAATTAAATTAAGATAAAAAAGTCCTTCCTTTAATTTTCTAACTTATTTTGGATTTCGTTAGTTCTTTATCAAATCCCAAACTAACTTGGAAAAAAAAAACTAATAAGATGTGTTTCAGAGATTTATCACATTAATTTTTTTAGAAATAATTCAATGCAACTCGATCGAAAAAAGAACAAAAAATAATATTCTGTAAGTGATAAATTATTTCCTTCAACGTTATCATGAAAATAATTAATCCTCCATAGAGTATTATGTATATAGATCAGAGTGGTATTAGGATACAAATATGTCAAGCTTCCTAGTAGTATCTCACCTATAGATTTTCATTTTTCTTCTAATACTTCTCCTACAATTTTTTTTAATTTAATAAATTATATATTTTTTATATATAAAATTTTTATAAATATAAATATAAATTATTACTGAGGTAAGTACTAACAAAAAAAATGACATTTGTCATTTTGTCTGTCTTATATCATTGCTCCACTTCCCCCATAATGCACCTAGCCTAACCATGTCATGTTTCTAGGTAAACCCCGACAAGGCAGCAACATATAATTTATTCAGAGACACATATAGCCAGCTCAACCACCACATTTACTAGTCACAATTAATGTCATCACAATTTCTTCGGACTAAAAGCTTTAATGTCACCTCTAGAAAAATTGTTTTTAGCAGTCTTTTACTTTAGGAAAAATATAGATAAACAATAAAATATTAAATAATATAAATAATAAATATATTGAATGTTTAATTTATTAAGTGTATAGATGGTTATTCTAATATTAAAATTTAGGTGAGTAATTTAAAATGTAATGTGTTTTATTTGACTTGGATCAATTTTAAGACCCGTTATTCATGTTGTTTAAAAAAGTTATTAGTTACCTAGCATAACAACTTTATTTTATTATTGGTAATAATAAAAATATTTGTTAATATATTTACTGATAATTAATTAGATATTAATCTTCTTATATTGTGTTGTTAAAAAATTTTAGCAATATTTATATAATTGTCAGTAAAAATTATTTTAATGGTCACAAAAAATATATATCATTGTAACATATATTAATAAAGATAAATATATAATTGCTATAAAAATATAAGTTAAATAAGATATAGAGTGGTTATTAACTTATTATATTATTGTTATTAAAAATTATTTTTCTTAGTGCGTATATAATGGATCACAATTATTATTTTTATTATTATTATTATTGGAGTCGAACTCGAATTTTCTGTTGAAAAAGAATAAAGACTTGTTCAACAATGTAGAAGCAGCAAGTTGTAGGTAGCTAAGGCTGCTAAGTGCTAACCCGATTTTTATATATTAATAGATGAAAACTCCATGTGAAAAGCGGCTAACGACTTTTATTAATAAATAAAGACTCTATGTGAAAAGCCTTTAATCAACATCAACAATGCTATATAGAACAAATAAAAATTCCGGTTCGAATAATTGATAGTTATTAAGGCAGAAGATATATGTTAATTTTTAGGGAGCCACTTAAATAAAGGTGTTAAAAACGTCTTTTTTTAAAGATGTTTTTTAAAAATTAAAATTTAACACATATAATCAATTAAATTATATTATTTTTATTAAAATTAGAGTGGACAAATCAGTTTAGCACAAAAATTAATAAATTAAACTTTAAATTCTAACCTTATAACAATAGAGAAAAAGGGCTAGAATTTAGGATTTTCAAAATTAATATATATAATAAGAGTATTTTAATCATTTTATATAATAGGGGTATTGTAGTAATTTTTTATAAAAAATAATATTAATTTAGACATATTCAAAATTTGATTCACTATTCATTTATCAAATTAATTTTTCTGACCTAATTTTGATAAAAATAACATAATTTAAATTATTATATGTGTTAAATTTTAATTATTAAAAAATATCTTTAAAAAAAGACGTTTTCTGCGTCTTTATGGAAGCATCCCCTAATTTTTATTGGTTTACCAGCCAATTTTATTTTTGTATTATATTGAGAACTGGGATAATTATTAAAAATAGACAGACAAGTAATGATCATATTCCTAACATTATCTTATTAATTTCTAAATCATATTGTTATTACAGAACCCATTTCTTTGTCTGTCTTCTTTTTCCTATTAATTTTCTATGTCATTGCATCACAAACTTCTTATTTACATTAAGAATGCTCCCATGTTTGGATTATTTATAAAATACGACGGAGACTTTGATTTTTTTACGCTTCCTTTTTAGACTCTTGAGTCTTGACTTCCATTCATTCTTACCCATGAGCTTATCGGTTGAACATGTATTTTAAAAGAATAAAATAAGGCTAGCTCTCGAAGGTTTTTTTTCTTCCCCGGGTAATTTACGGTAATAAATTAATTATAAACTTAAAATATGCAAATATTTTGAATAAAAATTGGTTACACATTTATTTTAAATAGATTTATATAAATCAAATCAAATAAATTTTATTTAAATATTTATATGTA
>NC_029774.3:8720857-8742582 GCF_000817695.3 Arachis duranensis | reverse complement strand
ACGATAATATTTTTATTTTAAATAAAAATTAAACCCTATATTTTTATTATTTAATAATTAAAATAAAATATCTTTTAATTTTTATTATTTAATAATTAAAATAAAATATCTTCGCATAATAACAATTATAAAATTTTCATTCCATTAGCCACCTAATAATTAACATATGACTAAAGTCTACATTTCTCTATCCAGCAAGGCAACAATTCTTGAAACCAATAATATGATCACTTGAGGTGTCATTTTCCTATTGTTCAACTATATTACTCTATCAAAAGTAATTTTTGCTTCGTTTTTATCAAAGCATCCACCATGCAATCAATACATACCTAACATGTGCAGCGGTTAGTTAGGGTAGTTTAATTAGTTGTGACGCAAGCAGTGGGTTAATTACTTAATTTTGTGGAGTTGATTGTGTTCCCTTTTCTCATGGAAAAAGTATGACTGTGGAAAGCTATCAACTCCTAAAAAAAAAAATCTTTTTTTTGAATTATTTTCTTTTAAAGATTTTATAAAAAAATAAAAATAATTTTATGTTTGGACAAAAAAATCTTTTTATTTATCAATTATGTTTTGATATAACAATATAAAAATATTTTTTTATTTATTTATTATATGAAAATAATTTTTAAAGAAAAAAAAATCTTTTAACAAAAGACTTCTCAAAAAAGATAATTTTTTATTTTTTTAATATTTTTATTTTTACTACTAGAAATTTGTCAAATACACTAAAGATTTTTTTTATCAAGATAATGATACTCAAATAAATACTTAATTTAAATGCTTGTATATATGATCAATATAAGAAATTTTAAAAAAAATGTTGAATAATATACTATTAAATTCATAAAATATTTGAGAAATAACGTTTAAAAAACTTAGAAATGTAAATAACCAATTAGTCGATTCTTCCTTTTTTCTTTTTATTTTGTCCGGATCTATTTGATTTGTTATATTTATAAATTATAAAATAAGTTTGTAGCGAGAGGTCATCTTCACATTGCTTATTTAATTTTACTCTTTTTTTTAATTTTAAAATAACCTTTCCAAATACACCAATTTACTAGATAAAGTAGATATAACCATTCTTTTTTGTAGTTTTTATTTGCCATTTTTCGTTTATATTAAAACCAAATTATTATTACTTTCATTATTATTTAAATCATTCAAGTAAAAATATTAAGTATTATTCAATTCCTACTTAAAAAAAAGGGAAAATATTTTTTTTAAGATTGAAAAAACACTAAGTTTTTTTAATAATATTCCATATGTAGTAGGGAATTTTTTTTTCGGCCCTAGGTAGGGATGAATTTTCAGTTGGGCTAACTTACCAAAAATATTAAATACTTTCGTAAAATAAGCGTACAAGTGCACGATCAATAATTAAAAAGAAGAAAAAAAGCTGAATTTGTAGTAGGGATGGATTTTGAGTAGGGCCAACCCACCAACTAATTGGTAATGGGGATGCATTGTAGTATGGATCTAAATTGATTCATGAGAGAGACTATAACAAACCAAAATGAAAGAAACAAAGTAGTTATCATAAGCTTATCCAATTCTTTACTTTCTTAGGTATAGAGATTTATTTGTAGTGTTATTCCATTATTGAAGAACTTAACCAATATTAGTTCTATTAGCAACGTTAATTTATAGTTGCATAATAATAAAATTGAGTTTTGTTCTTTTTAGAAACAAGTAAATAGATGGTTCAGAGTAATTAAAAACATAAGTAGAGTTGACGATGATAATCATAAAGGTGGAAATTTATAGAAATATTTTAATGTAATTTCTATTACATATATATTAAATATATTAAAGGGGCGCGTTACACATGTAAACCATGTAATTAAGTTGGCTCAAATCCAAATAGAGTCATGCACATTAATGATAAGTGAAAACACGCGCTTTTATCTTCTTTTTTCCTGCGCTTTTTCTTCTCCTTCTTTCAAATATATGCATATGTCATCTTCTTCTTCTTCTTTCAAATTCACGTATACCTCCTCTTTCTCCTCCTTCTTCTTTGCGCACACATATTCTTCTTCTACTTCTCCTCCTCCTCCTTCTCTTCTTCTTTTTCTTCTCTTTCATTATCGTCACACCAACAACATCAACATTTTGCTAATGAATTATTTTTTCAATCGAATTGAATGGAATGCAATTGTTAAATTAAATTGAATTGAATGGACGTAGGTGTTCTAAATCTGAATTGAATTGATAATATCTAAATTGTAGACAGAGATGTTTCAAATTTGATTTCATATAATGGATTATGTTTCGTTCACTGAGTACAATCAGGTGAACCGAAATGGTCAACACCAATCATGTGTTGAATAAACGTGATAAGCATTCAATCAGTAAGAAAAACATTTCTGCATGCTCAAGGACTCAACTGAACACATTAGCAATCAAGTGAATCAAAATGAGCAACTCCACTTAACCGAGCAAAATGTTGGTGTTGTTGGTGATGATTATAACGAAAGAAGAATAAAAAGAAGAAGAAGAAGAATCTGCGTGCGCGAAGAAGAAGAAGCAGAAGAAGAATTTACGTGAGCGAATTTGAAAGAAGAAGGAGGAGGAGGAAGAGGAGGAGAAATACTTTTCTTGTTGATTGAAAGTTGACCACTATTTATTCACTAGATGAACATTGTTCGGTTCAGTGGCCTTTGTGATTTTGATTCACCAGATGAATATTGTTTGGTTCGGTGGCCTCCTTTTAAGATTATTGTGATAGCATGCAGCAATCATTTCCTAGCTGTCTCAACGTAATAACCTCATTCAACTTATTTGAAGTTGATTCATTCATTATTTTAATTAAGAAGTCCAGATCGAAGAAGAAAACGAAGAAGAAGAAAAACGACGAAACTAATTACGGTGAAGTCAATCCAGATCCATAACAAAGAACACGCAGAAGAAGAAGAACAAGAAAGAAAACGCGAGTAGAGGAGAACGACGAAGCCTATAACGCAAGCAGAGAAGAAGGCGGTTTAGGTTGCAGCAAAAGGTTTACGTTGAACAAAGGTCATAAAAAGTTTACGTTATATGTAGCGCGTAAATCACAAACGATTTCGAGATTGAAGGAGGCGCGTATAGTCAAAAATTTTTAAATAACATCTATATATTTTTTACATAAATGTAGAGCTTTTCTTCATATTAAAATGCAAGAAACGCTTTTTTTATATGAGAATAAGAACAAGGAGAGCTTTTTTTTTCTTTTATTGATATTGTTAAATGTAACTTTTTTTTATCATTAATATTTTTTATTTGTGTTTTTTTTATCTTATATTCTTACTAAATATTAAGTCGCTGTGCATTTCTTCTAAGTATATATGTGTTGTTGGCTTTTTTTTTCTCCTCTTCTATTATTTTTTTTGCGCATTTTTTTCAATGTCGATCGGCTTTTTTTCCTCTTTTTTATTATTTTTTCTTTTTGTGCACTTTTTTTTCAATGTCGTCTTCGCTGCTAACATTGCCTCCTCATCCTTCTTATTATTTTTCTTCCACCACTGCGGAGTCTTTTCTTTTTTTCTCTTTTTTCTCTCTTTTTTTTCATCTTTGATGGACTTATATTATTTTAATTGAACTTGTTACTAAAAATATTTGTGCATATAGTATTACCAAAAAATGTATAATAAAAGGTTATACTTTAATTATATCAATTAACAGAAAAAATTATTTTTTGGAATAAAAATAGAGAGAAAATGAAAAGAAATATCAAAATGGAATTAGACGTGGGATGAAATTATGGAGTTTCTCCTCCCTATATTATTCAACTTCGCTAGGGAGATAATGAAAAATTTAAACAATATAAATAATACGTTGTAGATTTAGTCCAAATACATATAAACAATAAAAAACACTCCACAAATTACCTAAATAAAAAAATCCATTCAGTTATTCTAAAAAAAATAATTCCAAACCCTGATTTATCAAAACATTTTACTCCAATACCCTCTTCTTTTCCAATCGGCAGTCACGCCCACACACGCCGTCAACAGCATCGCTCACCTATTGTGAAAATAACCATCCATTTAAGGATAAAAATAATCATTTGCATATCTAATAAATTGAATATCTAACATATTTTAATTATATATAAATAAACACAATATAATCAAAATAATCATCCACATAACAGTTAAAATAACAATCATCATACCTACTAAAATGACCATCTTAAACTAGTCATTGAATTAATATTAAATGGTTGAGAGATACTGAATGTACAGGATCTCTCCATGTGAACCAGGTGACTCGGATTCTTTATGCCTTCAAATGTTATCTTATTTTCCAACTTCTTGTATGTCATATCTTGTACATATATGTTACCATGTTTTTCCAATCGCCAGCTAAATGAAAACATGAAATTTATGGAAGAGTTAGCAGAATTAGAAACGAATAAGAAAGATTACCTGAAAAAAGGCTGGGACGTTACCATGTTACATCCAGCAACGACAACATGAATGACGGAATGAATGAATTGATGGCTCCATCGATGCTTCACTCTCCAGCGGTTTTTATTGGGAATTACAGCACCTCAGAATGACAAACCAGCACGATGCAGCAGCAACTCCACGAGAGGGTTGTGCAACACCACAACAACGCAGCTAGAAGAGAGCGGCGCGAAAACAGTGACAGCAGCATTGGGCTGAGCGTCGAATGGCGAGGTGCGTTGGGCTGACCGGCTGGAGTGCAGCAGCGCGAGGGGAGGGTTGGAGAAGATGACAACAAGTTTTGGATACATATTGGAAGTTATGGTAAGATTAGAAATAACTATAAATGAATTTAAATACTAATATTAATTAATAATCTAATTTTTAATTTTAATTTTACCTTTTTTTTAATCAATTATTTACATTCACAATTTTTTTTGTGGCAATTATTCACATTCACAATTAGTATTGTTTCCCATACTTTCTCCCACCTTATCATCCCTAAACACAATCACTCCTGTAATTCTCAAAATTTTCATACATTAAAAAAAAACTAGATCTCTTTTCAACAAAACAATTTCATTTTTTTTAAATTTAGGACAAAAGATAAATGTAAAATAAATAAAAAAGATTTAAAAAAACAACCCAGAAAAGCGATCCAAATTCCCACGGTGGCATAGGAAAGCCACATTGTTCTATCTTTTCCCAATCAAAAACTCCACCACACAAATCAAATCCCTAACCTTCTCAGTTTTTGCTTCGTTTCTATCTGCAACAATTACTACTATTTTTTATTTTTTTAATCTCACGCATCTTCCAGCTCGGTTGAACCATTCTTTCGCTTCTTCATCGTGCCGCCATTTATTTTTTCCCTTTTTGGGATCTTTGTGGTTGTTGTCTGATTCCGATGAATTATGCAAAAGAAGTTTCGTGTGTTGACCCCATTTCTGTCGCAAATGGCCGCCGCTGACAACACCACCAAGCCAAGGGTATTGTATCTTTGTATGATTGGAACCTTTCCTCTTCACATTTTACTTTGTTCTCTTCAATCTCAACCCTCAACTTCCCATTTTGTTGTTGCTCTATTTGATTCTTAGGAAGATTTTTTATTAGCTTAATTCAATTCTATAATTTCTGTTTTGTTTTTAGCTATCAAGTTTCGATTTTTTTTTTTTTTTTTGTTGCTTGCTCTATTTGTTCCCAGGGAGATTTTGGTGACTTGAATTGAGTTCAAGCTTAATTAGTTAATTCAGTTTTCTGATTTTTGAAAAACACACTTTAGTGGACTAGGTAAAAGGATGGTCAAATTGAGCTAACCTGCACTAATTTCAGGATTCCTAGGATGAAAGTGAAAATTCATGAATGAGTGATTCCCTTTTTAATAGTAGTTAAACAATTAGGTTTCTGGAAAATTGTTGTGGATGTTAGCTTAGTTACTGAAGATTGATCTGGATAGGTGTAGGAATGGAGTTTACAGATTAACTGAATCATATTAACTTGATTGTTGTAGAGTGACATATGTAAGCATGAGTGGTTAAACCTCCATTTTGTAGGATCTTTCTTTCCCTGATTTTCAGAACCTCGATGTATGGTTTTGAGTAACTTTGCAACAATTCGATGAAGCTTCTAGTTCATACCATGCAATGCTCATTTGTTAAAATAGTTGCTAGCGATATTTGAAACTGCCATAATCTAAAAGTTCTATATCAGTACTGCATATTGCAAAATGTGAATCGACGAGTAGAAAATGTATAACTTGATGTCTATAACTACATTTTGTAATTAACTGTTCTTTTATGTGTTCTTGTTGTGACACTTCTACTGAATTGAAGGATTATTACAAAGTGTTGGAGGTTGATTATGATGCAACTGATGAAAACATCAAATTAAATTACCGAAGACTTGCATTGGTTAGTATATTCTAGCTCTTTTGATACTTGATCTTTCGAAATTTTTTCCCCTACAAGTTTGACTTACTTTGTAGGATGGATTCTACTCCATTTTACAGAAATGGCATCCTGACAAGCATAAAGGTGACAGTACAGTTACTGCGAAATTTCAAGAGATAAATGAAGCTTACAATGGTAATTCTTAATTGCAATGAGAAAAAGAAAGATTCATAGATATACTCTTTATCAACATTTCCGGAAATTGATTATATACCTCACCATCTTGAACACAATCATAATATGCAAATTCTGATTGTTAGTGAAGGACAATTGATTGTAACAACAAAGATTGCGGTCCTTCATTAGTTTTGATTGGAAGTTTAACCTTGGTTGGTTTTATGGCTTTCAGCTCCCAGTTGTTGTATTACTGTTTAGCTGTTTCATATTTTTCCCCAGATACCAGTGTACAGTATGTGAGGCTACTTAGGGGAAACTAGATTTGTTTAGGAGGGATGGAAATCTCATACATGATTGTAACAGAAGTCAAACCCAGCCCCAAAACTGTCTCTTTTATGGGGATCTGGCTAATATCACGTTTTAAATATTTCCTTATGGTGACAAATAGATTGATGTTATAAAGGAAAGTGGATTTTCTTTTATCCAAAAAAAAGGAAATTGATATTAGATGAAAGCTGAAATTTTGCGAGATTGTTAGCTTGAATGTTACTAGCAAACTCAAAATTTGTCCTATATTAAATAGGGGGAAAACCTTGGATCAAGTTTACTATATGCATCCGTCCAACCGTCACTTCGAATTTTTCAGTTCAAATAAATATCAGCATGTTAGTATTTGATCTGAGAACTGGAGGGAATGTATATAAGGAACTTGAGCAAGCGTTGTCCTTCTTAAAATTACTTTCTGATTAATGGGACTGAAGTTACACTTCGGATCAAATTTAATCCCTTACCTTTACATGCGTAGACAGAGTTGTACGTTTTTCCTCCACACAGTTTTGGTTTAGAATAGACAAAGCAGCGTTATGAAATGGTACTCATGTATTTCTATATTTCTTTGAAAATTTTTGATAGTGTTGAGTGATCCTGCCAAGCGTTGTGACTATGATTTAACCGGAGCCTGTGAGATCGAAAAGTATAGCTTGCAGGTATGGATCTTGGCTATATTTTATTGGCATTAGTAGTTTTTGAATTAGACTTGTCTATGATTGTTTGTGTACTCTCTTGATGATAACAGCTGTTTTGTACTTAGCTTTGTTAGACGTGTCTCATTACAGGAATACCTTGCCAGATTTAAAGGCATGATTCTTACCTGCAATGGACTTGGCATCAACCATACAGACAGATGGTAATTCTTTCGAGTTTTCCATTCCCCTGTCCCTCTTTTCTTCACCTCATTAGCGACTACGTTCAGAGGAATTGCAAAAGCATTCAGTGCTTGATTAAAAAGCACACTAAAAATCATGTCTCTGTTTTCAATTGAGCAGATTTATTTTTAGTAAATCAGTCCTTTTATTTGTTGTTCAACACTAAATCCTACAAGTTTATATTGCAGGTCGCCACATTTGATTGAAAGTATTGATTCCTTAGATGAGTAAAAGGTCTGTCCTTTCTGTTGTTATACATATTCTATGTTCTCTTGATATGAACACTGCAATAGGGCATGTCCCTTCAAATTCATTTGAGAAGTTAGACCAGAAGAACAGAATTATGATTTATGAATGAGGATACCTTAATATGCCTTTTCTCTTTGGCAACTAGAGAGGATACTCTATTTGGGGTAATCCCTGCCCTTAAGTTCCATCCCAGCCAATTTTACTGAAATATGAACCTTGGACCTCCATAAGACCATAATTGAGAGTACCAAAAGATGAGTTGAAATACATAAACATCATGGTCCGATTGAATGTATGACTAATACTTCCAAATATACGTTTAGAAGTTAGAACTGTCTCAGCTCTATGTCCTTGTACAACGTATATTTCATGCATTTTCCCTTTAGGTTTTTAACCTTATATTGTTATGTTATCTTTACCTAAAAAATTTAGTAGTTTGATTTTAACGCATTAGTAGTGTAAAATTATACTAGCATCTAATGGATGGATTTGAACATCAATTATATGTTAAGAAAGGGTAAAGAACAATATGATCCTCAACGTTCGGATCAAATTCTAATTTGGTTTTTAATATTTTAAACGTTATATTGTTTACTCAAAAAGTTTTAATCGGGTTTATTGTTGTCTTATTGTTAAATTTGACACGAATAATTAACGAAGTGATAAACAATGTGAGTGAAGTGGATGTGAACAATATTATTAGTTAGGTTATATCTTTTTATTCTTGTGTAAGAAAAATATAATCAAAATTTTTTGTCACAATTCTTTATTTTTTGTTTTTTGTCATACAACATCTTAGATCGTAGTATGTAATCACCAATGTTTGAGTATCAAAAGGAAAAGTTTTACATTAGTAATAGTTGATCGGTCGATTTTATCTACTTATTGAAATTAAATGATATTGGTTTTTATTATGCTAATTATTCATATTAAATTCAATGGTGTTTTAAGATATTTAAATATTAGAGACTAAATTAATACTTAGTCCAAAAGTTAGGATCAAACAAAATTTTATGTTAAAAAATTTCTGCCCCAGCATTTTCTTAAGATAAATTAGTTGAGGAAGTAGTGGCTGGATAGTACACTTCAAAAGCTCCAACTACCCATAATTTCTAGTTTTTTTCACTTTCTTAAATCCACAATTTTGTCAGAAAGTGCAACCATTCAATTTAAAACAGCCTAGTTTCTGCCTCATTGAAAGCTTATCATCAAAAATCACTGTCTCTTGTGTTTTCTTCAATGTATTATTACTTATTAATTTTTTTTTTTTGGTCTAGTATTATCACTTGTGTTATCCGCACCTGTGCTTCATGGATATACATGTACTACAAAACAATTCTACGTAGGACCCTTTTAACTTTTTCGCCGATTCTTTCTCGATATAAAAGAGATTGGGTCCGTAAAAATTGCATTACATCATACATGTATTACATTATGGAAACTTAAAATTGAATTACAATTATGAGAATAAGATTTCTCAATTTCTCAATTCAATGACAGCACAATCTAACCAATAGGCATCAGTTTGATTAGTTTCAAGGGCCATTATGAGAAATATTGTTCAAATGTGGCTTTTGGCCTGTCTCAGATATTCACCGGTAAAATACTAATAAAAAATTAATATTAATGATCGTTGTCATTTGTCAAGATTCCTCTGTTATGATATTTACTAACACTAACATATTTTTGCAAAGTGAGAGGATCTATAAAGTGAAAAAATGAGTATTAAATTATCATGAAATTATAATAGTAGAGTTCATACGTAACTAAATTTTTTCACTTTGAAAGAGTTTTTTTCATTGTGAAATGTTGAAGCCTGTAGTAAGGACCACGGTAAAGAACTTTTCTTGCGTAACATGTTTATTTTTTATCTACACATAAATATTTTATGTACCTAAAAATTAGTTATTATATATCTATTTTATTTGATACAGAACGGACTTTAGAATAAGATAAAAAAAAAGATTTCTTTACCTCAATTTGATTTTTTGATACAATAGTCAAGGAAATTTTATTTTATCTTTTCTGTTCATATCCAAATTTTTTAAAGAAACTCACAAAAATTTTCGTTCATAAAAATTAATTCAAAAAGAATAACAAAGGAGTCTTTAAATAGAAACACTAGATACTTCCACAATATTGTCTCGACTCGGAGGAAGAACAATCGGATTGATGCTTTAAGACTCCATGGAAGACTAGTGCGGAATCAATGCCAGATCTAGGTGGCTATAAGAGATTTCTATAAGGACTTGTACCATCAAGAGACATCAGCAATAATAGGATTTCGGGATGGCCTGGTTAGACGAATAACTGGGGAGGAGGCAGCGGAGCTAGAATTGATGCCGACTGCTGAAGAAATAAAATTAGTAGTGTGGGATTGTGAGTCATCGAAAGCACCAAGAAGTGATGGGTATAATATAAATTTTCTAAAGAAATGTTGGGTGGAAGTTGGGAGGGAATTCACGAAGACAGTGCTTGGGTTCTTCCATTCAGCTGTGCTACCTAAGAGTTCGAACGTTACCTGGGTGGCGTTGGCACTGAAATTCGTTGGAGCTACAGAAATAAAAGACCTTCGGCCAATTAGTATGGTGGGCTGTGTATATAAGGTCATATCTAAGGTGTTGGTTCGGAGGATGCGGCAGGTGATGCCAGGACTAGTGGGGGAGACGCAGAGCGCTTTTGTGCAGGGCAGGAAAATCCATAACGGGGCTTTGATAGCATGCGAAACTGTACAGTGGCTGAAGTCAAGAAAAAGGATCTCACCGATAATTAAACTGGATTTTCAAAAAGTGTATGATCGGGTCAAATGGAGCTTTGTGGATATAGTGCTGCAGAAGATGGGATTTGGACATAGGTGGCGGGACTGGATTATGGAGTGTGTATGTTCTGCGTCTATGTCAGTTTTAATTAATGGAGCTCCAACTAAGCCTTTCAAAATGGAAAGGGATCTACGGCAAGGTGATCCTTTGTCTCCCTTTCCATTTGTACTTGTTGTTGATGTGCTTCATAGGATGATTGGGGAGGTGGTAAGGAATGGGTGCATATCTCCACTCTTGGTTGGACGAGATCACATTAAATTATCGCACTTACAGTTTGCGGATGACACTATACTATTCTGCCCTCCGGAGGACGAGACCGTACATAATTACAAGCGCCTTCTGCGCTGTTTTGAGCTGATGTCTGGGTTGAGCATTAATTTCGAGAAGTCCAGTTTCATTCCAGTTAATTGTGAGCAACATTGGGCGCAGAGGATGTGTCATTTGCTGGGGTGTAAGGAGGCTTCCCTTCCTGTTCGGTATCTTGGCATATCCTTGGGAGCGAATCCGAGGCTAGTGAAGACATGAAAACCAATGATTGATAAGATGGAAGAAAAGCTAAGTTTATGGAAAGTAAAGACCCTCAATAAAGCGGGTAAGCTGGTTCTCATAAAATCGGTTCTTAACAGTCTGCCTATATACTATTTAAGCTTGTACAAGATGCCAAAGACAGTAGCGGAGAAGTTGATCACCTTACAATGACGGTTCTTGTGGAGTAAAGAGGACAGGAGAAATGGTATGCCACTAGTGAGATGGGAGGTAGTGATGGCTCCTAAAAAGACGGGTGAGTTGGAAGTGGGAGATGCAGTACTTCGGAATACAGCTCTTCTGTTTAAATGGTGGTGGCGGTTTTCGAAAGAGGACTGCCCCTTATGGAAAAAAGTAGTGTATTCTTGTAATAGCATGAATCCATCTGAAATGCTGTGGGGTCAACCTATACCTTCGAAAGGGGGTCTTTGGCAGAAAATTTGCACAAATAAGGGATAAGATGATCAGAGGACTATCAATGGACGTAGGAAATGGCAGAACAACCCGCTTTTGGGAGGATGTCTGGCTACCTGGTGGGGTGTTGAAGGATATGTTTCCAAGACTGTTCTCGGTCTCAAACCTTAAGGGTTCTGTTATAGGAGACTGCGGGTTTTGGGATGGGTTAGAGTGGATATGGAGCTTCTAGTGGAGGAGGCAGCTGTTTCAATGGGAACTGGAGCTCTTGAACCAACTCCATGAGATCTTACTGTCAATGACACTAACGACGGCGAGAAAAGATAGGGTCGTCTGGAAATTTGATAGAACTGGTACTTTCTCCACAAACTCCTTTGTAAAGGTGATGCAGGAAGCGGTCATCCCGGAGGCAATAACTAGCTATAGCTTCACTAGTGCTGTTTGGAGGGACTTCGTCCCGCAAAGGGTGAAACTGTTTACGTGGTTTGTTTTGGTTGAGAGGGTGAATACTAAAGAACGACTATCCAAAATAGGTGTTATTTGTTAGCTTGATAATATGTGTGCGTTGTGCTGTAAGTCTGTTGAGTCTGTCTTTCATTTATTTATTGGTTGCGAGCTTACTTGGCAGATGTGGAGCGCATGGCTTTTCGCCCTTGGAAGGTTATGGACCGTCCCAAGTACACTGAAGCAACATTTTGAGAGCTGGACGCATGCTGCACAGAGAAAGATAGAGAGAAAGAGGTGGTTGGTTGGGTTCTTTGCTGTAATTTGGGCAATTTGGCTAGAGAGGAATGATTGGGTTTTTAATAATCATGGCTCAGGAGTGGTAGAAATCATCAAAAGGTCCTTTACGCTTTTTGATGAGTGGCTTGGTGATACTTCCTTTGATTGTTGATGGTAATGCCGAAGATGACAAGAGGTTGATATTACTTTTGCGGGTTCAGTAATGTTTGTATTTTTGACAATTACTTGGTTTCATGGATCTATTAGATCCACTTTATTATGTTGAGCACTTCTTAATTAAAAAAAAAATCTTTAAATAGGCTTTTATCAGATCAACTTAAGAATGAGCCAAATTTTTTAAATATCTAATTTGAATTTAAATTTCTAAAGATAATTTAATTTAAATCAAGATTTGATTTTTATTGAATTAGATCAAATTTGATTTAAATTTAAACTTTATAAAAATACTACTAAATAAGTCAGAACTAAGTCAAATCTTCTTACAAATCCTAACAACGAAACAAACTAAAACATAAACTAAAAAATCCTGCTAAACACGTATCATTTCTAAATAATCAACTATTAGAATAATCAATTCTGCAATAGATAAATAATTAAAATTATTTGCAGTAGTATAATAAATTCTTTTTATAAAATACCAAATATATATTTCTATGCCCGATAATGGATTATAAATGATTTTTTAATATGACATTGATTCTTCGGTACCATTGTACCAACTAGTTTTTAAAAACAGAATCTAGAAAAGAAGGGGGAAGTGGGGCTTTATCAAACGCATGGAAGATGCAAAGCTGTTTGGGTTTGATTCTTGCGTGTAAAATGTGACGGCAAGTCCTTCCTCTGCCTCGGCCCTTGGGGGCTATATTCACGAATGTTATAACGTAATGCTATCAACAACTTATTAGTATTACTATATCCACAAGAAAAGTAGAAAACGAGACAAATTATAAGTATATTATAGCTATAAAATAATTTTTTTGGTAAATAATAAAATTAGACAATGAGTGAAAATTTTCACTAAGTTCAACAGAGAGAATGTGCATTGCATACAAAGATACAATGCATCAGCATTACCCCTATAAAATATAATTCTAAGTAAATTATTAAGTTTGAAGATGAGTAGGCTTAAAAAGTTGTTGCGTAGAAGCTGAACAATTCATTATACTTACGCTTAAGCATTCAATCATTAAATACTTAAAAAGATGATTGCAGTCTAAGGCAGAATATAAAGTAAAAGAGAATTTTTTAAATGCATCTATACCGATATTTCAATAATTTTAACCATTAATCTTAATTAATATATATTATATATTTAGATATATTTTTTATAATTGAAATCCACGATTAAAATAATTGAAACACTAGTGTATAAACAATACAACGAACAAGCAAACAACACTCTTGCGTATCCAGTTGTATTTTCTACTCTCTTCTTTTCTGCTGAAAGCAATCAAGCTTACGAGTGAGTAATGAGCTATATATATATTGAAGATATGCCCTTGAAGATATATATCTTCGCTGTATTCCAGCGATAATTTTGTATCCACCCCAAAAAACAATATTCAAAAAGTTTTAATTTTGATCCAATTCTAAATAAATTTATTATCACTGCATTTTGTTTTATTGGATCTCGTAACTAATAAGAGTTTTAATTTTGATCTCATATTAATAAATTGTTACATATTTACGTGCACAAAATAAAATTTGATCTCTCAATACTTATTTAAACATACACATAAATTAATTATTCAATTAATTCAAGTTAATCTAAAACTCTTTTATGTTGACATCACAAGTAAATTCTAAAAACGATTGCAAAAAATAAAATTAAAAATTAATTTGTTTATAGTATAAAAGAATTCAATTTTAATGTAATATAATATTATATTAATAAAAATAATTATTTTTTATTTTAATCATAATAAATAGTCATTTAAAAATTAAATATAATTAAAAAATAATGTAAAACGTTTTATATATTATGTTGTGTGTATATTAAAATTAAATTTTTATAAAAAATATAAAAAAATTTACACCGAATAGTTTGCCTGGTTTTGCCAACGAGCTATATAGTTGCATAGTATTTTTGGTAAAGAAAAAAAAAGAATATATATCTATTTTGGTTTTAAAAAAATTTTAAATTAGACATTTTAGTCTTTAACTAAAATTAATTATTCGATTGGTTTCTAATAATTAATTCCGTCAGTCACTTAAGTCTTTGACTCCGTCAACTCAAACGGAAGATAAAATGGTCCCTGAAAACTCTAACACGGGACAAAATGATCTCTGACAACTCTAATAAGGGACAAAATGATCATGACCCCTTTATTTAAAAACGGCACTATTCTTTCCCAATTTTTATCATATCTCGCATAACCCTAACATTCATACTCTCCTTCTTCACCTTTACAGCATTCTTTTCCATCTTTTTGTTCCTCCCCTTTATCTCCAAGATTAAGTCATGGTGTAATTGTCACATGTGTCGCACCTAGCTACCTCAACATGTCATGAACCACACACTTCCTAAATCTTTGTGACTGGTACATCCACCTCCTCTATACTTCACCCACCAAAAGCATCCACTTCCACGATTTTGATAACATCACCTCCAACCCCGACAATATCCACGACATTCTCAAGACCAAGTTCCACAACTACTCCAAAGGCACGCCTTTCTCCATTCTCCGGCAAGCAATATAGATTGTTAGACATTAGAATATCATGAGAAGATTCTCCTTCAACATCATATGCAAATTCTCATTTGAAATAGACACCGAGTGCTTCATTCCTTCTTTCTCGGAGTTCAAGTTGGCAGATAGATTCGACTTCGCATCCAAGCTATTACAACGAGCAATGTCGCCGTTGCCGCTCATATGAAAATTGAAGCGATTACTGAACATTGGTTCGAAGAAGAAGTTAAAGGAAATGATCAGAGTGGTGGATAATGTGATCATGGAGATGTTAAGATCATGTAAATTCATGGGATCTTTCAAAGAAGACAACTAGTTGAAAGACATAGGCATTAGTTTCCTGAGTATGAATTGATTGAGAACAAGTTGAGGAATTTTTTTCTTGTAAACATTAAATTTAGAGTGTGCATTATGTAGTTTGAAGTTACACTGTTAGACTGTTAGTGTTATGCGAGATATGATAGAAATTGGGAGAGAACATTGTTGTTTTTAAATAGAGGAAATCAGGGACCATTTTGTCCCTTACTAGAGTTGTCAAAGACTATTTTGTCCCTTATTAGAGTTGTCAGGACCTAAGTAACCGACGGAATTAATTGTTAAAGACCAATTGAGTAATTAATTTTAGTTGGAGACTAAGTGTGTGTTTGGATTACAGTTTGCAAACGGGAGTTTGCATAAAATTGATTTTGTAAACTTGATTTTGGTCAAAAGTAGGTTTGTGTTAAAGTGATTTATGTTTGGTAATTTTTGTATCAAAATGAATTATAGTAAAATAAATGTTGTTTGGCTTATACCATTCAAAATCACTTTTAGATAAAAAATTTCTAAAATAGACATCAACTTAGATTTTTTTTTTATATTATCCTATTGTTTTAATTTAGATATTTAAATAGATTTTATTAGTTAATTTTATAATAAAATTAATATTTACTTACTAAAATAAAAATAACATATAAAAATAGACAAAATATTTTTTTAAATAAAAATAAAAATTATATATTTTAGATATATATATATAAAAGAATATTTAATCAAATATGTTACATTTTTAAGTATTAAATGTTACTTTAGTATTTTTTTACATCGTACTCTTATTCTAGTACTCTCAATAATCTTATTCTTAATATTAATTTGAAATCCAACGTTTATGATTTTATTATTATATATGATTAATTTTTTATTTAATTTATCTTTTTTAATGGAATCATAATCTATATTATAAAAAATTACACTAAAATATAGTATAGGAGAATTACAATTATAAAAGATAGTACTGAAAATAATAAAAAAAATTAAATGATTGAAACAAATCTAGAAGTTCTTAATGATCTTTTTATATAATATATTTTTAGTATTTTTAGTACTCTTTTTTTAGTATGTTATAATTTTTTACTATTATTATTATTTACAGTTAATTTTTTTATTTAATTTACTTTACCTAATAGAATTAATAAATCATATTATAAAAAGATAATAACAAACATAATACATAAAAATCACGATTATAAAAGTGTATAATGTCAAACAAATAGTTAAAAAAATAAAAATAATAAATAATAGAAAATTAGAGCTCATATAAATAGAAATAACAAGAATTTTATAAATAATACAATAACATATACAAAGGATAAAGTTGGTAAAAAGTAAATAAAAGGTTAGTATCTATGGCTAAAAGCCCGTTAAGAAAACGCAGAAACTAAAAATAGTTGCTTCTTGTATGAGAAAAAAATTTGCCAAACCAAAATTTGAAACTTTCAAGAAATTTAAACGTGCTTCTTCCCTTCCAACGGGTTTTCCAAACACACCCTAAAGTGTCCAATCTGAATATTTTTGAGGAAAAAAAGAAAGAAAGAATAGTTAGCCTGATTTTTCTTGCGTAAGTGACAGGCTGCTGAGGTAACAACCCACTAGTAATTACTAATTAGTAAATGTATTGAAGTTTCCAACTTTGACCATTGATTCATTATATTTCTCTCTAGCTGCTACACAATGAGACACAGATCCTCGTCATCCATCATTCTTTAATAAACTTAACATGTCCAATATTCAACTCCTTAACAAAATATAATAACGAAAATTTGCATTGATACCATGCCATCATCATCATCTCAAAACAGATTCTGGGAATCCCAAATTCCCACTACTCTTTTCATTTTTCAACAACAATCTCAGCCATATATAAATGCTACATATATAAACACCACCAAAAAAAACTAACACAACAACAATTTGGGAAATTTTTTTATTTTCCACATAAAAAAAATATTTGTGTGGAACGCAATTAAAAGAGAAAAAAAAAAAAGAGATTCATTCAGAAAGGAACAAGCGAATGTGATCAAGGAAGGTCAAATGCTGAGGCCGATCACCGCGCTTGACGTATCCCTTGGTCTCTTTCTTCGTATAACACCGTAACCCTCTCTTCCCATTCTTCTTCCACATCTCAACGGCGTAGTTACTATGCGCAAAATACGCCTCTGCGCACGTTAGCACGCCCGGCGCATCCTCCGTCATCATCGTCTCATCTTCCAAATTTACCTGATCCTCGTTGTTTACATTCTCGTCAGCGCCTTCCTCGGCCGGAAGAAGCTTGATCGGTAACCGCTCGTAGTGGTGGCGCGTGGTTCCTTCGAGTTCGTCCATACGGGCCAGGCCGCGGGCCGAGACGGAGTACAACTCGCCGTGGACTTTGTGGCCCGAGCCCGGGAGGTTGAGGAGGAAGGGGACTCTGTAGGGCCCGCAGACGAGGGGGTAGCGGTGCGATGTCTTGTAGAGGCCGATGAAGGAGGCGTCGCCGGTGCGGATTAGGTCTTGGAGGAGGTTGTGGTTGGAGAAGCCTCTCTTCAAGGTTCCGTACGAGAAGATCAGGGTTCTGTTCCCATCGTTGGCATCGTGGTTGTGGTGGTGCACGGTTTCTGCTACCATGTTTGGATCATGAAAGAGAAAAGAAGAGAAATTGGGAATGAGAGCGAGATTCGTTTGTTGAGGAGTGAGGCATATGGGTTTGGGGTTTGGATTGAATGGTTGGAGGGCTCTCGTCTCTTTATAAAGCTGTGATATGGTTAGACACAGAAAAGGGGAGTTTTCTATGCTAACATTTTGGTTTTATTTTTTAAAATAGAATCATTAGTTATTCTTTAAATATTATCTTTTATTCCGTTTGTAAGGAAGAGAAAAAAAAAATAAAAAATAAAAAATTTTTAATTTTTTTAACTATTAGTATATGAGAGTGAATATTTAAAAAGAAAAGTATAAGGTATTAATATATTATTTGTCAATTTATTACTAACAATAATTAATTATTATATTTTAAATACATATATAAAGAGACAAATTCAAAAAATATAATGGGGATACGAAATTTTAGTATCCAATTCTTTCTTCCTATTTTATTCCTGTTTTCACTGGCTTTATCCCACGACACGACAGAACTTAAAAACTAATTTTAATAAAAAAAAAACCGTTACTACGTACTCAATTTTTTTTATTTTATTCACTTTCAATAAAAAAACTATTAATACGTACTCAATTTAAATACCAATTCATTTTCAATAACAAAATAACAGACGTCATAGTAACATAATTAATTGGTATTCTATAACAAAATTAATTAAATTAATATACACTCTTATGCTTATTATTTAACTTAAAAAATTACATATTACAAAGCACTCTTTAATAAAAAAAATACAAAAAGTTACTAGAATTTGATGTCCAATTTTTTTTAGATTTCGTATATCCTTACATTATCTATTTCATAACATAAATTTAGTGGACAAAATAATAATTTTTTTAATATTTTATCTTTATCATATAATATATAAATAATTAAAAAATTAAAATAAACAATGTATTCATAAAACTAATAATAACAAATAGAATAAAGAGAAAAAAATTAGCATATTGCTTATTTTTTACCATGTATATTTTTAAATTTGAGTGATTAAATATATTTTACAAAGTAATAACTCTGAAATGAAAATAAATTTACTGTTCTAAGTTATAAAAGGAAGTATTGAGTCTTTAACTAAAACTTTTATTATAAAAATTTATTAAAAAAATATATTTATGTTTCAAATTAATGTAGATGCTTGAGATAAAATATTAAAAATAAAAAAATATGCATTTGCATTCTCATATTAAAAAAATAAATGAAGTCATTTTAAACAAAAAAATACTACGTTATAAGATAATTATAAAAAGTTGTCAAACATAATAATTTTATTATCAAAATAGTATTTATATATTGTGTTAAATTAATGTAACATAATAATTTTTAATATACTTTAATTTAATTTTTTAGTTTTTATTTTAATTTATATTTTCATATTTTAAAATTTTGGTAATAATATATATTTTTTATAATTTTAAAATAAAATCAGGAGAATTCTGACTTAAATACAAACATAATGATAGAAGAAGAATACAAGAATATTGATATTTCATCTCATGTATTTAAATGCATCGCATAAATAAAAATTAATCCTTCTTACTATAAAATTATTGTCCATTTAAAAATTTAACAAATGCCAAAATTTGATCACGGTAAAATGGGTCATAATTTTATAAAAAATCTAAATACTATATTAAATATTACAAACAGTGATTGGATATATAATTTTCAAATTCTAAAATTAAAAATATAGATAATGCTTTACATATTTATATGAGTTACTGAATCAATTTTTATTGAATAACTATTTTAAATATCAATTATAAAAAAATGCTATTATATCAGCCAATGATAATAATCATGAGACACGTAACATTATTTATTATTAAAAAATATATTAATTTAATAATATTAAATATATAATAATTTTTTAATGTGAAATGTTAACATATAAACACATTAAATCTTAATATAAAAGATTAACAAACTTTTAAGATAATCTACAACATATTAAGTTTGTATTTTTTTGTATCAGTGTAGGTCAAGATAATCTTAATATACTAATTCAATGTCTCAATCAATCTCTTATAATGAACCATTTACAAACAATGCTAAAAGTCATGCAAATATGAATAGTTAGTACTCACTTACTTTACTTATATTTTTAATATTTTATCTTCATTGCATAATATTCATTTAAAATATTTTTTGTATTGAATAAATTAAGAGGTTTGATATTGTACACTACTATATAAAATGCCTAATGTCAAACAAAATTATGAATTCTATAATAAAAAAATTAAAACAAATAATTAACAAATACTATAAATTTTAAATAGGCAATATATTCATAAGACTAATAATAACAGTAACTTTGTAATAAAATTTTGGTAACAACATATATCTTTTAAAATTAAATAGTAAAATTAGAAAAGATCTATCTTAAACACAAAACAACAACTATTAAAAAATAGTACAAAAATATGTCTTATTTTATCTCATGTATTTATTAATGTATTGTACAAATTATATGGATCCTTTTTATTATAGAATTTTTATCCAACTAAAAATTTAATAGATAGCAAAATTTGGTCATGACAAAATGTGTTCTAATTTTTTAAAAAATATCAAAATACTATATTAAATATTACAAGTCAATAGGTAACTAAATTAAAAATTTTCAAATTAAAAATTCTCAAATTAAAAACATAGATAACATTGTATGTATTTTTATGAGTTACCGGACAAATATTTATTAAATAACTAATTTAAGTACAAACTAAAAAAAAATGCTACTACAAATATTATTTAATGGCAATAATTGTAATACACATAACATCATTTAGTGATAAAAAATAAATCTTAATTAAATTACAGTAACTAAATAATAAGCCCTTGATTATAAAAAAACTTATCAAATTGAAATTTAATAATGTATGGAATATAACATAAACACCAAAAAAAAAAACAAAATAAAGTACGATGAATAAATTATTTTTTAAAAATATTTTCGCAATTTTAGCAGACAAAATCCTCATCATATCGTTATTTTGTCATAATAAATTTAAAAAATTAAATTAAAAATATTATAAATTAATAGACGACATTCAAAACTTTTAAAGAAATACAATAGAAGCATTATCATTCTGAAAATACTTTTTGTATATTTTAGAATAGTTGAGAATAAAAATTTACTCTATCGAATATTTCACCTCATATATTACCTATAATTTTAAACTATGACCATTTTATATTACCTCTCTGTTGTGTAGTTTTATAATTTAACATTTTAAAGTATCTTATAATAATTTTAGTTTCAACAAAATATGATATAAATAAGATCACGTCAATATTAAATTAAAAAATCTAATAAATTTGAAAAGTAAATAATATATTAACAAAAAAATAAAATTAATTTCTTAAAAATAATAGAAAAGCGGCTAAACAGGCACGTTAGTGCCTGTTGAGCCGCTAGTATCTATAAAGACACTTCTATTAAATATAGATATAAAAAAATATTTTTATTTGACACATCCACAAAGACACTTTCATTAAATACAATTTTATATAAGAGTTGACAGAAATTGACAAAAATACTGTTGGTAACATAGCGATATTGTATTTAAAATTTTGAATTAATTAAATAATAATAAATTCTTAAAAATATTAACTAAAGATTGAATTTTAAATCAG
>NC_029774.3:8691657-8720607 GCF_000817695.3 Arachis duranensis | reverse complement strand
GATTCCTCGCTTTCCAAGTGCTCCAACACAGCGTCGCTATGAGGAGGGTCTTTTGTCTACCGTCTAATTGAGCCGCTGCCCAGGATAAGACTCGTTGCCACCAATTGAAAAATGTCTCTTCTTCTCTCATCCATAGGTCAGGGGTTATTAAGCTTAGTCTCCATATTATCGAAGATAGGGGGCATTACAACAAAGCATGAGAAATTGATTCAGCCTTCAACATGCATCTTGGACAAGTGGCAGGAGTGGATGCGAACCGGCTGTGGACTTGTTGCAACACTGGAAGCTTTTCATGAAGAGTTTTCCATAGAAAAATCCTAATTTTATGTGGTAATTTCAACTACCAAATGCTATTCCAGACTCTGTTGTGTATGTTCTGGGGCCTCAACGAAGTAGGAGAATGAAAGAATCCATAAGCAATTTTGTATCCTGACCCAACTTCATATATACCAGATTTTGTCCAGCACCAATTAACTTCATCCTCCTCCTCTGTTGGTTTGATTGAAAAAATTTTATTGCATATATCAACTGAAAAAATTGACTCAATCAGATTTCTATTTCATCTTCTATCAGGATTTAGTAACGCACTAACGTAATACACTTGCAGATATGGCGTGATTGTGAGTGCATTTTGAGGGACATTAAAGGGCACTGGTGGTGGGAGCCAGGGGTCATGGAAGATGCGAACATTAGTGCCAGAGTCTGTTTTCCATAACAAGCCTTTCTCGATCACCTTGCGCCCTTCAAGAACACTTCTCCAGCCCACGACGGTATGCTTCCTATCTCTGCATGTAGGAGATCTGTATATCTGAAATATTTAGCTTTGAGCATTCTTGATAGAGTAGAGTTAGGGTATTTCATTAGCCGCCAACATTGTTTTCCCAATAAAGCCAAATTTTGCGCCCTTAGGTCCTTGATCCCCAACCCGCCATCTTTCTTCGGTCTCGTCATTGTGTCCCATTTAATTCAAACCATTCTTCGTTCTGCGCCTTTTTGACCCCACCAAAATTGTGAGAGCATACTATGAATCTCAGTCAACAGCGTGTCCGGGAGCTTGAAACAAGAGAGTGTATAAATAAGAATCGCCTCCCCCACCGCTCTCAATAGCGTGTGCCTACCACCTGATGACAATAGACTTCTTTTCCAACCCATAATCCTCTTCTGAACTTTATCCTTGATAGCTCCAAAGGTTGCTTTCTTTGATTTTTGAACTATAGAGGGCAGTTCCAGGTATTTGTCTTGTGCTCCGATATGTTTAATATTTAGTGTCTAAGCAATTGCTAGTCTTGTGTTCTGAGGTGTGTTGTGACTGAAAAAGATAGCTGGCTTATTCAAATTGACTTTTTTTTTCCACTGAAACCCTCATAGATCTCTAGCAATTCTAGAATACTTTGGCTTGTATTAGGTGCGTTCTTGCAAAAAAGGATTGAATCATCAGCAAACAAAATGTGATTAACTGTTTGGCATCTCCGATTAACTTGAACTCCTTGAATTAATCTGTTTTGCTCTACCTTGTGTAGCAAGAAGGAAAGCCCTTCTGCACAAAAAAGAAAGAGATATGGAGATAGGGGGTCACCCTGTCGGATGCCCCTATTTGGCCTAAAATAGCCAAAAGATTGACCTTCCACAAAGACAGAGTAAGAAACAGTCGTTACCAATTCCTTAGTCCAGTTAATCCATTTAGCATCAAAGCCCAGCTTATCCATAATATACCATAAGAAATGCCATTCGACATTATCATAAGCCATGCTTATGTCTAGTTTAATAGCCATCTCATGCTCTGCTCCACTTCTCTTATTTTTCAAATAGTGCATACATTCGTGGACAATTAGGATATTATCTGAAATGAGTCTACCTTTGAGAAACGCACTCTGATTTGGGCTTATAATTTTATTCATAATACCTTGTAATCGATGCACCATAACTTTAGAAATAATTTTATACATAACTGAAGACAAGCTGATCGGTCGTACCTGAGTTATGTCATTGGCATCTGGCACCTTTGGAATCAAACAAATTTGAGTATGTTGAAGCTTTTTAGAATTCTGCCACTATGAAAGAAACTTCTTACTGCCTTAAAAACGACACCTCCAACTATATCCCAAAAAAAGTGAAAAAACTTAGCTGTAAACCCGTCATCACCAGGAGCACTTTGAGCGTGAATACTAAATGTAGCTCTTTTGACCTCGTCCATAGTTACTGGCCTTTGGAGCCTACGGTTTATGGAAGCTGTAACCTTTGGCTCCAAATCCTCTAAGTATGGATTCGGGTCAGCCGAACAAGAAGAAGTAAAAATATCGCAAAAGTAGTCTTCAGCTATCTTTGCAATATCCTCCGGTTTCGATGCAATCTCATTGTCCCTCCCCACTAATCTCCAAATTCTGTTTCTTCGCATCCTTGATTGAAATTTCTGGTGAAAGAATTTAGTGTTCTGATCTCCTTCTTTTAGCCACTTGACTCTAGATTTTTCTCACCAATAGCTCTCTTCTTTCAAATATGCCAGCTCCAACTTCTTCTCCAAACTGGTAACCTCCTCTCCCCCATTGATTCCAGCCACCCGCAACTCCTCTAGTTTAGCTTGAAGGTCCTTAATTTCTTTTCGAGAGTTTGCTTTGTGAGTTTTCTGCCATTAAACTAGTCTATGTCTACAAACTTTCAACTTTTGGGCCAAGGAGAACATAGCTGAGCCTACAACTTTCATTCTCCACACTTCACTGACAATTCTCTTGACATCCTCTTCTCCACACCAACGTTCCTGGTATTTAAACCGCCTTTTACTATGCCAGGATTGAGGTTCAATTTCCATCAAAAGTGGAGCATGATCCGAGCCTGACTCTGTGAGCCTGTGCACCACTGCATTCGAAAACTTCAACTTCCATTCCATCCCAACTAAATAGCGGTCAAGCCTCTCCTTCACCAAATCCTCTCATTGTCTTCGATTTGTCCACGTGAAAGGGTGCCCCATCATTCCAATATCCACTAATTCGTTACTGTCAATAAAATTAGTGAATGTTGCAAGGGTGGTTGCTGATTTTTGGCTTTCACCCTCCTTTTCCGCTTGGCGTGTTATAGCATTAAAATCGCCTGCTATTACCACTTTTCCTTCCAGGTGTTGGCTTATTGTTGTAAGCTCCTCAAATTGTAAGGATCGAATTTGTTCCGAACAACTCAAATGGACACCAATGAACGCCCATACCTCACTGCTTCCGACTTCCTTAATTTCGGCTGCCACAAAGAATTCTCCACTGCTAATAATTTGAACACTGATGCTGTCCTTCCAAGCTAGCACAAGTCCTCCTGCAACTCCTGCCGGGTTAACAATATGCCAGTTTTCGTAGGCCGCATACCCGAAGTTTTGCTTCCACCTGTCGAGATTGGTTCTTTGTTTCACTTATAAACACAATCTCGGGGGAGTGGGATTTACAGATCCTTTTTAAGGTGTGAATTGTCAGGGGTCTTCCCAAACCCCGACAATTCCAAACTATAGTTCTCATGGCGCCTTGGGTGCCATTTATAGGCTGGCACCCTCCACCATCTCTTCAACTGCATTTTCATCCTCTATTCTTGCTTTCTTTGTAGACCCTTCAGCTATACCACTCATCAACCTTTTTTTGGGTTCACTTTTAGTATCTGACTTTGCAGCACCTTGTCTTGCTAACCTTTTCCACTTCCTACCTTTCTCTGTGGTGAGACACTGCCCAATAGCGAATTGCATAAGCTGCCCTTCATCCTCTTTGGTATTGGACTGATCAGCTATGATAACCTCCATACATTCTGTTCTAGAATTGGCTGATTGAGGTGACTCAGATGCTGCCCTATTACCAGTGTCTTGTGATTTCAAACTTTGTTTCCCTTCTTGCATTGACATCCCTGCAAATTCTTCCAATAAGCAGTTTAAGACCGGTTTTTTCTTACGTTGAGTGGCCTTATTCTGGTTTTGGGTTGAGTTGTTGAATGCTCTTTCTCCTTCAGAGTATATTCGCGTTCCCACTTGGCTGGCTTTAACCCATTCGCCAATGTCATCCTCTTTTACCATATCACTCTCTGTGTCCTTCAGCAGATCATGACAGTTTTTCACCTCATGCCCCAATTTTGCGCAATAGGTACAGAACTTTCCAAGTCTCTCATAGCGCAATGCCACTTCTACCTCCTTTTTATTAGGTCATGCCACTATTAACTGATCTCTCACTTGCCTGGCAGCATCAATATTGATTTTGGTCTTCACAATCCTAGTTTTTCTGCCTAGCATCTGAAATTTACCTACCTCCAACACTGTGCCCAATTTTTCTCCCAATTTACGTCTAACTTCGAGGGTTTTAAACGATTCTAGCAAACCCCAAAATTGAACCCAAACTGAAAAATTGGAAATAATCTCTTCATCACAGTTCTGATCTTCCTTTCATCTCTTGACATGGAGCACATAATCTTTGAATAGCCATGGAGAATCAAGTTCAACACGCACGACATCCACTTCTTTATTAAAAAAGAATTGGAAGGAATTATCCCCTTTATCACTCACTCTAAATCCTTCCGGGTTTTCCCATATAGCCTTTAAAGCATTCCCCATGGTTCCAATTGAGAAGGTTTTGGAAGCAAAGAGTCTGCCATAGAGACTATTGGAGTAAGCGTTAATACCTTCTGATATGTCTGCCTCTTCCAGTAGAATCACATTCCTACCTCCTTTTCGGTTGTCTTCCTCGATCCGATCTTCATCCCTCGTTGTCTCAGCCATGCAGATTACGGAGACTTGTATTGAGATTTAATTGACGTTGACAATGTAGTCTTGACAGCAATAGAAACTCCGTTAAGAAACTCTAACAGAGCACTAATTTAATTATGAATGATCATTTAAATAACGGACATGATTAATTTATATAATTAGTGCATCAAAATTAAATTTTTAATTTTAATATATAAAATATTTTAAATAATTATTTAACTAGATTCATATATTTAGATAATTTTTTAAGCAATAAATTTAAAAATTAATTATTTTAATTGTATAAATCTTTTTTATACCGTTAACATGTAAAAATTAGAATTTTTTGTATCATACTTTTTTCTTTTTACTAAAATAGTAAAACTCGAACTCGCGATTTCTTAGATAAATATGAAAATGTTATGTCATTTGAAATATAATTCATTGGGTTTTAAGTCACAACAAAGAGATGTAACTGAGTATGTGTATAAAATTTTTTATACTTTTTACTGTAACAAAATTAATTTTTTTTATTTTCTTATAAATTTAACTATGGGTTTTTAATAGGGTTTCTTTTTGTTAGATAAAAAAATAGGATTTATTTGCTTATTCGTTGACAAAAAAAAAGCTTCTCTTAAAATGGTTTGGTAGAAATTAACGGGGAAAAAGCTTTGGTAACTATCAATACTTTGCTGAATAAAATGTTCAGCGTAAGTTTTGCAAATTTTTTTTAAATAATTTAATAAGAAACCGGCATTTAAAAAAGATCTAAAACTAAACTTTGAGGAAAAAATATATAAATATAATGTTAGTAGATATGTATATATCTTTGAAAATTGAAATCTACTAGCAAGCTGCTGTGGCCAACGTATGAGCTTGATGTTTATGTATTTAGATCTTTTAAATTTTAAATTTTATTTAAAAAAATAAAATAAATTTTTTTATTATTTATTTTATAAATAAAATTAAAAAAATATTTAAAAATAAAAAATTATATTTTATTCTCTTATATAAAAATTTAAAAATTTAAATTCATGGTTATAATCTAATTAGTTGCCATACATATATTTGGAAAAAAAAATTAGTTATTAATTGTTGGGCGGTGAATGATGACGAAGGAAAGCAGCAAGGGAGAGGAATCAAGAATTTTCAGTAAAAAAACCTAATAATATAATAATTTTTCTTCATAATTTTAGTAAATATGTATTTTAAAATTAGATATTAAATTATTTTAAAAATTAAATTTTAATACAATTTTTGTAAGTATTATTAAAAAAAATAAAGGGCCACATATTATATAAACTCTTTTGCTATACATTACTTTTAATTGTCTAAATCAAGTTACTATTTTAATCCAACATGATAATTTAGTGCTATGTCACATTGCATCGTCAAATGCTGCTTGTGTACTTGTACTTTAAACTTAAATTAATTATATTAGTAATCCTAGGTAAGCAAATTATTTTTTAATTAAATATTTAATTAAGTACCTTTTTCTTTTCTTTTCTTTTTGTCCTTTTTTACTTGTTTGTTCTACATTTTCTTGTTCTTTCTTCTTGATGTTTTTCTTTCTCCTTTTTTTTTTTTCCATATTTTATGTTATTTATACAAGAATTATATATTATTTTGTTATAATTTCAGTGTTGTTTTTCAAAAAGTTTTATGTTAATAAAATTTTTATGTTTGTAGGTTAAGGTCAAAGTGTTAATTAGTTTAAAAATGCTTTTGAGAGATTTAATCATAACTCAGTTACAAAAATACCGAACATTATCTCTCTAATTGCAAAAATACCGAACATTATTTCTCTAATCATAACTTTTGAGATATTTAACTTAGAGTACTCATTTAATTTGTACCTGGATTAACTTGCAAAAATTAATATATAATTGAAGTTGAAGTTACATGGTCTTTTGGTGGAATTGAAGGGACACTTTCTAAGCTTTAATAAAACAAAATGAATTAGAATAGATGATTATATTATTGCCTATATATGGAATAAAGCAACAAAAAAATCACAATAGACAAACGTATCTATGCACATAAAAAAATTCCTTGAAGGCAAGGTGTGCACAAGATTAAACACTTCAATTGAGGACAGGACACTATTATAATCTTGTGCTTTGGTTTTCTAAGCTCATTAAGGAAATGGAAAAGTATATAGGGAAAATGTATATAATATTTGCTTAGTGTGTGTCGTATCCATCGAATTAATCAACATAAAATTAAGGATGTACCATATAATTGTAAACGTGGCCATTAAAGATGAAAGGAGCATCAAGATATGGAAATGGACAACAACATATCATGTGGTGGTCACATCATCTTGTTGTGCCTTTCCTTTTCTGCTTTTGCTTCTATGATTTTGATGAATTTAACTTATTTGTGTTTTAAATATTTTTAAAATATAACAATACAAATTATTTAAATTTTGATATACATTAATATACTAAAAATACAAGTAAAACATGTTTTTAATATTTTTTAAATAGTTTAAGTTTTTTGACAATATATGTATATATAAAATTTTATTTATTCAAATATTACAAAAATAATTTAAAACTCACAATAATCGGCTATTTTTCGATATAAAAATATTAGTATTTTTATTAAAAATAAAATTATAAGTAGATAAATTTTATAGATAAAGAATTAACACGTAAAATACATGTTAAACACGTATCAAACTACACATCAATATATCTTTGTGTGTTATATTGATATTTTCTACACATTTACAATGATATAATACATTTTAAATATTAATATTTAACTAAAATATCATCTTTATTTTTATATTAAAAATAATTTCTGACAATAATAACTTATATTTTTAAAGTATATATATCAATAATTTGCTGACTTTAGGTACATATGGCTACAGAAAAGTCCAAAAGAAGGGGGAATCGCATAGGTGTCTCGAAAGCACAAGAAGCGTAAGCGTGTAATCCAATGTGGGATTGTCCGTACTTGTACTTTAAAGTAGAAATGCAAATTTCTCAAAGACTCCACTTTTTGCCATGAATGTAAAAGACGTGCTGTTCTGTTCTGTTCTATGCCATTGTCATTCCCGATGCATATGTACATGATCCCTTTCAAAAGAAGTAGGTTTTCTCTTTTTCTCACCTACTTATCATCAATACACAACAGATATATTTGCAGCTCCACATCTCATTTCAGACCTCTCGTTAATTATCAACATTATTCTGACACCTAATTCAACGGACTATGATAGATTGCTAACCAATTACGGAATATGCATGGTTGACACTTCTTGATCCCAATTTTTTCTCTCCATTAACCACAATAGAAAATTTTTTTATATATATGGTAAAAAGTAAAAACCCTCAAGTGTGTATAATTCTTCAACAACAAAAGAAAGCCTAACAACTAGACTAGACTAAATTCTAAAACTGATTCACGTCTTATACTGATTTATTTTAAGATTTTAATTCTGTATTATTGTTTATAAAATTGTTCTCCGAATATTATAGTGGTTTTTTTAACTTCTTTCTCCAATAAATCAACAAATGAAGTAATAAATTAGCACACTAATATTACACTAAACACTAATAAAATAATATTACTTTTTTTGTCTAATAAAAAGAGATGTGGCGTCATTTTAATATATATAAACATCTAAATGATATCGCATCTGTTTTTATTAGACACTAAAAACACACGATATTGATTTATTAGTGTCTAACGTTATATTAGAGTGTCAATTCATCATTTTATTTGTAAAATCACGATCAAAAAACAGTTGATCGATGGACCACTTTAATATCCAAAAATCAATCTTAGAGATAATAATAGTATAATTAAAATTTTAGAAAATAAATTAATGTACAATATAAATATCAAAAACAACTTTAAAGATGTAATCCTAATAACTAACATGAAATTAAAGGGTTAATAATCAGATTCGTTTCTAAAAGACCACTTATTTTTTAAATTAGTCCTCAAATAATTTTTTTAATCATATTGATCCTTAAAAAATAAAATATAAGTCAAATTGATCCTTTCGTTAGTTAAATGATGACGTGTCACGTTAAATGCCACGTAACATGATGAGATCGTAAGTTAATGCCACATGTCACAAGATGACATCGTAAGTTAATGCTACATGTCAGAAGATGATCGGTTAATGTATTACGTTTTTATCTACTAATATGATTAAAAAAATTATTTAAAGACTAATTTAAAAAATAAATGTTTTTTACGAATGAATTTAACTATTAACCTGAAATTAAACGATAGAAATCTCATACGAGACTCATTTGTTGGGTTATCAGAAAAATTTAATTAAAAAGCACATTTGGAACTGAATAATGAATTCAAGTTATTATATTATTGAGTTTAGAATTTATATTAGCTTAATTGTGATCATAAACATGAGTGTTGGATTATATTAAAAAATGTTAAATTTTTTTTCGAAACAAATGAGTTCAATATTAAAGTGGAACAAGAAATCGAATCAAAAGACTAAAATAGACATAAACTAATAGTTTATAGAATCAAACAACTCCATGTCATCTTCGGCATAACTATCAACAACACAAGAAATTTTTATACTTTCACTCCTGGTAGCTAAGAAAAGACATGTCAATAATGTCGTCTACGCCTTTTTCTTTATTCTAAAATATCCTCCTATTTCTTCTAGCTAGACGTTCCAGACAATCGCAAAAAAACAAATGAACCACTTTGTAGACTCCTCCTTTTTACTGGTTGCGCCTGTCCAACATTGAAAATGCTCCTTCACAGTCCCAGGAAAGGACCACTTCCTGCCAAAATGAACTAACCATGCACACCAAATCTGCCAAGTAAAGTCACATCCAAGGAATAAGTGATGTACATTCTCAACATCCTTTTTACATAGAACACACATAGTATCCTCCTGAGTAATTATCCCAAGCTGACACAATCTCTCCTTTGTATGCACCCTGCCAATCAAGATAAACCAAGCAAACATCTCCACTCTTGGAGGAACTAAGCCCTTCCATATAGTCTTAGTGAAACTATAACTTGTTATGTCCTCCGGTAGTGTTTTCTCCTGCACAAATGAGTTAGTAGTAAAAACACCTTGTCTATCAAACTTTCACACAAACCTATCCTCTCTGTCCGCCGCTAGTTTTACCGGCCTCAAAGCATCATGAAACTGATTCACAATTTCTAACTCCCATTGAAACAGCTCACGCCTCCAATGAAAGTTCCAAATCCACTCTATCCCATCTCAGAACTCGCAATCACCAATGACTGATCCTTTTTGTGCGTTTAATATGTATGCTAAATGTTATATGTATCAAATATGACAAAAAGTTCAAGGCTAGAAATTTGGTATATTTACCGATTGAATTTGTTATTTCGGTTAGATAAACTATTAAAAAGAACTTTGAAATTCATAATCTTAGGGATAATTTATCAAAATAAATAAAATAGCTTATAATATTATCAAAATACACATTTTACAAAATAGATACTAAAGTACATTTTTTTATTAATTATGTAAATCGCGACAGGAGACCCACGGTTTATAAATGAACGTAAATTGCTATAGAGGTTTCGCGGTTTACGTTGGAAGCCAAAATACATATAATTCGCATTAGGGTATCGCGGTTTGTATGTGAGTTGAGAATGTGCATAATCGCAACCCTTTTCACTTCTACATCTCCATCTTCTTACTTTGCATCGCCATGCATCACTATATCCCTGGCATTAGTTCCACTGCATGGTTTTATTCTCTCCAATTCTCAGGTTATTCCGCTTTTTTTATATGTTTTTTTGTTGATTTTTCTGGCGACCCTTTTGATTATTTTATTTCAATTTTATCAAAAGATCATTTTTTTTGGGGTGCGTCCGATTTTTCACTGATGATAGGTCAGACATGGGTGAAACACTAAACCTCGTGAAAATTATGCTAAAGTTGATGGTCCAGGTTAAAAAAATGTTCAACTGAAGGCAAAAAAATACATATACACAGAAACCGCGAGATTTTTGTTGTGATTTCTAGCCATTTTGCATATCAACATAAACCTGTAGAATGTAGCGATTTATGTTAATTTATAAACCTTGATCTTTTGTCGCAGTTTACATAATTTATGAAAAAATATATTTTGGTATCCATTTTACAAAATGTGTATTTTAGTAATATTAGAAGTCATTTTATTTATTTTAGTAAATTTTCCTAATTTTAAAAGATATAAACAACAGTAAATTCCTGAGATATTAATAATGTGAAAAAAATAAGATATTTGATATATATTTTAAAAGGCTTTAAGAAAAGATTGTGATATAATTTATCTCAAACCTAATTATTAGAAAATAATATATTTTTCTATTTAAAATTTTATAAATTTATGCCAAAGAGTCTCTTATGGTTAATTTAAATAAAAAAAAAGAAAAAAAGAGTTTAGTGATTAAATTTTATTTCAATTTTTTGCATATATCTTATAAATACTTATACATTATTTCTACAAAAAATCGAATCAAATGTATAAGCCATTTTTAAAATACAAAATTTGTTTATTATTTATAAAAAGATATATTTTTATAGTAAAATTTTACATGTAAATTATCTTCATATAAAATTGATAGTTAAACACTGTTAAAGGGATGTTAAATACTTCTGATTAAGGGACATGATTCCATCATTTATAGCTTAATTTAAGTTCCATTTTATTTGGAATTTGTTCAATCAAGAATTTGATTAGACTCCGTTGTGTTTAAAAGTTAAAACATATATGGTTGTATCATTTCCTTTACTTTCTCTGTCTTATTTCGGACTTTCTTAAATGCACGAAACAAAAACAAAAAAAAATTATACACAACTAAAAAACTTATATCTGATTTTGAATTTAAGAAAAAAAAAACTAGTTCTGATTCACACGAAGTTTTTTGAACTATATTATATATTTCTTTAATCCCAAACCAGAGGGACTAGTTTATTAATAATTACTATAATAATTAATTAAGCAATACATATATATAAGTAGCAAGCCATATCTTAAAACAGGTTAGCCCATTTTTTGGAGCAAATCAAATCTGTGATTATAGTTGTCATAATTGAATCAATTATTGAATTGGCTAAACGATTAGTTTATTGATTTATTAGTTCAACTAGTAAATTAGCCATTAAACTATTTAAATTATGGGTTATATTAAGTAATTTATAACTTTTTTTGAATAACATAAACAACGAATTTTAAATTTAATTATTATTAGATATTAATTACTCGTATCACTAATTAAATTTAAAATTAATTTATTTTTTTAATTATATTATTCACATTGTTTAGTAATATTATTGTCTACTTATATTTTTTTAAATTATAATTAATAAATATAATTTTTCAAAGTATAATTTAATTCGTTTAAAAAGAAAAAAAACCAAATGTTCAAATGTAATGAAAAACAGTTTGGGCTAGTGATAGGCATAGCCAGTTGCCGCACATGCAAAAGGACCTAAAAAGGAGGTTTTTTTTTTTTCAATTCCAACAACCTGTGCGCTGATGTTGATTTGCGATTCAACTCCAATTTTAATCCAATTTTGATTATTTCTTTTTTTTGAACGATCAAAATACTGGATCGGATTAATTTAATATCTTATTCTTTAATTTTTCGGTCGAACTGACTAATTTAATCTGATTTTAACCACTATGTGTGTGACCATATTATTTATTTACAAAGTCAGAATTTGAACAAGCTCTTTTGTTATTTTAAGTTTTGCAATATTAAGCTTAAACCACAAAAAAAAAAGAAAAGAAAAAATTTACAATATTAAGCTTAAAATTAAAAATTATTAGTGAATGTTGAATGTTTATCGCCACAAGTCAATTTTCTAGATATATAACAAATTCAAGGGATTGAAATCTTGACAGGGGAAGAGTTTGTTTTATAGTCATGGAGATTATTCATATCCTTTCAGGATTTCCACCATGTTCTAAGATCTCTGTTGCAATGATTTATCACGTGCACCACACTTGTCTAATATCCGCTTACCCTTTTGTGGATCTCCACATACAAAATCAATGTATATAAATTATGAAGGCATTTCGTTAAATTTAAATAACTAAGAGGTTATAGTATTTAGCAAGTATTCGAATCACCGATTATAGTCTAACAAGAGAATATAATTAGCAAATGTTAATTCAAGTGTAACTCATCACGTCCTCAATGCATTTTTCATTTTTATTTTGAAGATTGACGTCAAAATTTCTATTGGAAATTGAAAGCTACATTGTGATTGTGATAAATTATACTTGAATTAGTATTAACTTGGTTTATATTTACATTGTCAGTTCTAAACATAAAAACGAGGAGGGTTGTCCAATTTGCGACAACTAATATAAAACAATGTCATATCCCAATACACAATCATGACGCAATAACATCTTTAGAACTATGTTGGATTGTCTTAGATTTGCGACAACCAACTTAAAATAAAATTATTAAACACATACAATAACATTTTTAATTTATATAGTTGACCCATTTAGTAGGAACAAATTTTGCCGAAGAAAATACTTTTTTTTTTTGGTCTTGGACTGAAGACGATACTTGAATTTAGTATTGTGACTTGCAAATTACATTTTCTGTTTAGACTATAATTGATGCTATGCTCCTATTTTTTTTAATGGGAAATGGGCCTAACGGCCCAAGAACAACAAAAATGACAACAATAGATCTTAGGAACTTGACTTCAGCTTCATCAGCCCTTGCATACGGCAGCAGCAGTGGTAAAACAATTTGGAAAATGATTGCAAATTTTTTTAGGAATAAAGAATGCATTTGACTTTTAAAGTTATTTATTTAATTCGTATAATCAATCAATCATAGTTGCATTAAGATAAATTGTAAAACCACCTTTTGTTGAACATCGCATGAGGTGAGATACATTAAACTGTGCTACCTTTTTAAAGATTCATGTGATTAAATGTGGAGAGTGATCAGTGCATGCATGTGGTAAGCTAATAAGTAAAGGCAAACTTTTTTTTTGGATGACAAGCTGAAGAAATGGTCATGCATGGTCAACACAGGCTAATAGAGGTTTTCATTTCAGTTAGACAAAAACACAGCACACTGAAAGGGAACATTTAAATGAGAGAAACATCATTGGGCAATTTATATATGTAAATTGTTTGGTATCATATATTAAACGTATGTCCTATTTCGAATTTGGACCTACTAAACGAATTTAAAATTTACATGTAATTTGTTTTAGCATGCAGAGAGATATTTTTGTGTAATATACAATGGTAAATATTTTATATACATAAATTATCCAACACCATTTGCACAAATAAAACAAGAAAAATATGGAAAGCAGATAAACTCAATTGATTGATGCTAAAGATGACACAGGAAATTGAGTGATGATGAAGTGATTGATTTCATATGGAATTTTTGAGGTGGGTTTTACTTGAAAATAGAAGCTTTTGGTGTATATACAGGTGGGTAGATGTTGCAGACATGTAGGCACAACACGCAAGTAATGTGTTGAGTCAACACGCAACCAATAAGTTAGACACGTGGCAGAATCACATACAACACGCAGATAACATGTTGCCACGTAGCTCACATCCATTCAACACGTAGGTAACGTATTGCACACGTGACAGAATCTGGTTGGAGAGTGTTTCAACACGCACGTAACGTGTTGTATAGGTGGCAGACGCTGGTTGGATGGCATTGCAACACGTAGCCTGCGAGGTGAGTCTTATGTCTATAAAAACCAAAGTTCGTAGCCATTTTACTTCATTGTGAGATAAGTGTTTTCCTCCAAGAACGATGGAAGGCGCTACAAATATAGTGATTTGCTACAACGGTGAGGTCTACGAAATACGTATGAGGGTATGAGGGGGGACTGTTCATATCCGTACTGGCGAACCACTCGATTCGCAAGAAGCCATTCGACACACTCGAATGACACCAAGGGCCCCACTGTGTCACAGACATCAAGGTGTGCGTGTAGTTTGGTAGGAATGATGATGCTTCCATACAAACTGCAAAATAATTCAAGGGACATTAGATTATTAATAATACCGTTAATTATAACAAAAAACCTCAAAACTTATACTCATCTCTTCCATAATGTCGATTGCGTGCATAATGTTCGCCTGAGTTCTAGCCATCCATTTTCGGGTCCATGGTTGATGACTCCATCTGCAACATAGAACATTATTCACCTAGTTTGAATTACATCTTGCCTATAAATAACATACAAGCCAAATTCCTATAAAATAATGACGCATACCTGTGTGCCACCGGTATCTCAGCCGGCGCAAGTTGGTGTCGAGGGATGGGCGCTCGCCACGGCATATGCTCTCACGCCCAAGCAAACAACAAGTCTAGTGGCCCATCCATCTCTTTACAATCGTACCATGATGCACGACACATTGACATGTAAAGGTGCGCAGTACAAGCTGAACCCCAACTGTAATTGCCGATCTGATCAAAATTCTGGAGTAGTGGTAGATACTTCGCGTGTAAATATGCTGTCGACTTATCCACGAAGAGGGTGGTACCCAGCAGATAGAAGATGTGACACCTAACATAGCGCATAACAGATTTTCATGTGTCTCTAATATGGCGAACCTACGAAAGAAACTGCTTGCTTGGGGTTCATTGCCGAATATCGCGAGACTCTGGGTGACCAAGAAGTTGTGACTGCTATCGGTCCAATCAGTCACAACCTCTCCGTCGATCGGTAGGCCAAATAAGTGTAACACGTCTTCCAGTGTCACTGTAACCTTACCACTGGCATTACAAACGTATGTGTCTCCGGTCGCCACCTTTTCACAAAAGCAGCTTGCGTCGCGGAATGCCCTCTGATCACTCTAACTCTCGGGAGTTGGTAGAATTCAGTGGTTCGTAAGGCTTGGTCAACCGATGGATGCCACATTTTTGGTTGGTCAAGTTTACGGGACAGAATATTCCTATCAGCCTGGTAAAATTTAACCACAAAAAAATTTAATTTAATAAATAACAAAAATAATAAGTTAATAATTTTTTTAACAAAAAATAAAATTAATAACAATTAAATAAATTCAAATTTTTTTATTATTCACATTTATAACATCATTTTCTTAATTAAAACAGAAAATGAATAACAATAATATTAGAACACAAAACAACATATAATTATATATTATTGATTGCTTAGTCAGTTTCATTAATTTATTTTACTAAACAACTGGAGTATACGTAACGAAAGAAATAATAATAAGGACTAGATTCAAATTAATAAATTAGAGAAATTAATAAATTAAGTTTTGTATACATTCAATTATCTTGTATTTAATGTTAAAGATATATAATAAATTTGTTATCAGTTTAAATTTGTTATTTTGTTTAGCTAAGATTTGAATTTGAGATTTAATATTTTATTATTCAATGAGTTATATATTCTAACGAAAAATATGATAAGACTATATCATAATTATACAAAGGGTTAAGTACGATTTTGGTCCCTAAGGTAGAGGCTGAAAATTTATTTCGTCTTTCACCTTTTTTTTATTACAAAATGGTCCCAAAGGCTTAACTTAATTTTAAAATTGTCCTTTTTATCAAAATTTTAATTGTTATTACCAAATTACCTCTAATTAAAAAAAAAAACCAGGTTAAAGGCTGGGGAATAGGGGAAGGGTTAATCACGCTAGGGTAGGTGGGTTTTTAATGGAAGAAAAGGGGGAAGGGAAGGTGGGAAAGGGAAGGGAAAGGGAATCCGCCGCCGCTACTCCTAACCGCCACCGCCGCTCGTCGCTGCCGCCGCTGCTCTTCATCGTTCGGTCACTGGATCTCGCTGCTGCTCCTCGATGTCGACGCCAACAGATCCGGGAGGGTGGAGGTCGTGCGCCGCTTGCCGTTTCTGCTTTTCCTCCTCGCTCGGTCGCCGGTCGCCACTGCTTTCGATTAGATTTGCTATCTTCTTGGTCCACTTGGCAACCGTTCCTATCGCTGGAACTGTGATTAATCCAGCTAGGAGCCTTGGTGCTGCCATCATCTTCAACAGAGAGCATACATGGAATGATCAAATATGTCTTCTTTGTTTCTGACTTTTTTTTCTCACTCATTTCTTTCTAAATTTTATATCTCCTTTTCTTCATTGTAGTTGATTTTTTGGGTTGGGCCTTTCATTGGAGCTGCTCTTGCTGCCGTGTACCACCAGATAGTCATTCAATTTTGATTTTGTTTATGCTTCTATTACATTGATTTTATTATTGTTACTGCTGGTATTATTGTTGTTCTTTTGTTTCTGGTTGTTGTTGCTTCATTGTTATTGCTGCTTCTGCTTTGTTTCTGGTTGAATTTGGAGAAGAATGGGAAAGAAAAATTGATTCTAGTTATTTTGGGGAAAAGAGGAAGGGGAGGGGGAAGGGGAAGGGTATTTTAGTCTGAATGACGATTTTAAAACTAAGTTAAACTTTTAGGACCTTTTTGTAGCGAAAAAAGGTCAGAGACGAAATAAATTTTCAGCCTTTACCTTATGGACCAAAATTGTACTTAATCCATCATACAAACTATTAAACTAATATTAACCAAGTAAATACTAATAAATTAATAAAAAATAATAAACTTACATAATTAGGATGTCCCAGATAATTGATAACATGATCTTCAAAAGGCGTATAATCACGTACTATTATAAATATATTAATCTTACTCTTAACTTTAAAACTAATTCAAAACATTCCTAAACCCCAAACTCCACCACTCCACTCTTAGAGAAGACAATGAAAACAACCATAGCCCCACCGCTCTTTTAAACACCCGGCTACCAACCCTCAACCCTCACCATTAATGACTGCTGTTCCCAGTGCGGGGCCTACCACTTGCGAAGAGACACATGGCAACACACTGTTAACACGCAGCCTACGTGCTGCCTAGGATGGAGACACGTGGCGCATTGATCTCAACACGCAGCTTGCGTGTTGCACGGATGAAAGACACGTGGCAAGATGAGGATAACACGCAGCCTGCATGCTGTTTGGATGTTGACACGTGGTATTCGCATCTTTGGGGCCACTGATCAATGCACATTGGCTTGATGAGCTGAGAATGTATGGTGATAGTGAAGGGAAACGAAGATGATATGCAGCCCAAACCCACTTTTCCTTCGTTTTTATATACCAAGGTTGCCTCTTGGATGGAGACAGCATGCAACGCGTTACCTGCATGTTGGATTCCTTTTCTAATACATCCACAACTTTGTAAAACATTCCAAATACCCATATTTAAATAAAACACCATTCTTTTGTCCATATCTAAAATAATTTCTATATATATCTATATATTTATTCTTATTATGATATTATTTTTATCCCATAATAAATTATAAATAAATTTTTTAAAATTTATCTTTAAAAATATTTTTATTTAGTTAAACTTAACATGCAGCAGTATTTATCTTGTTAAATCTGATTTAGTATTAAAATTAGAAATAAATGAATCAACTCAATGAAAAAATTAATAAGTAGTGATAAGGTATTTTTTTTTAAACTAACCAATTAATTAATTACCAAACTAAAAACTTAATTTTTTAAATACACATAAAATTATCAATATCTTTTTTTGTCTTTAAAAATTATTTGATATAAGAAAGAACATTATTTATTTATCTATCTATTAATTAATGTGATATATTTTAACTTTGAAACAGTATTGTTTGTATCGTTATTTTTGTTTAAAAAATTATTCTTTTCATAAATATTATAATAAATAAATGAACTTTTTAATTGAGTGAGAGATAATCCATATAGTTAAATCTTTTGGTACTTAAATATAATTCAAATTTCAAATTATAAATACTAGTGTATTAATAAACTTAATGTGTCTATTAATTAACTCTTATTTATTAACATGTAAAAATAATAAAAATGCAGTTAATTGAGAACATGGAACAATAAATTATTTATAATTTAACTAAGATTTTGAGTTCAGATTTTAGAATATAACAGAAAAAATATTTTTTAAAAATTATTTATAATAAAAATTTTAAAACAAAGTTGTATACTAATTTTATTTTATTTTTTATAAATCTATTTTTCTATTACATAATATAAATATAAATATTTAATAAAATTTTTTAACATATTTTTGTTCCCATTATTTAATTTTTTTAGGTCCGTCACTGTATATAGAGCAGGCAATACTAATCCTATCTGTGGTATCCAATCTTATTTTATCCATTTAAGTAGAGTTGATAATATGATGAATTACAATAGTTGGCTTGATTGCGGAATGAATGCGAATTTAAGTCTAACCCAATACGAATAACCTACACCCATGACATATTATAGTATGTAATTAAAATTTATTATACATATACGATGAAGTTAATAAAAATCGAACCCACATTCTCTCATTTTGTAATTTAATTTTAAGATGAATTTTATTATGATTTTGTTATTTTTAATTTTAATATGAACTTAATTTTATATTTTTTTGTTTTATTAGTATGTTTATGAGCTATGAAATGAATAAATAATATGTTTAATTAAAAAAATATAATTTGTTGTGGGTTAGGTCGGGCGTAATCGGACATAGAATGTGTGTAAGATTAATGTTAATAGATTTTCAACGTACGGTAGAATAAGATTGAATTTTAAAAAAATTATAAACTTATAGATAAAATTAGAATAGAGTATAAATTTTACTCATCAAAATAATGACTTATTTGTTTTGACTGATATTGTTAACAATAAAAATAGAAAAAATTCAACTTACATTTATTCATCAGTTGATTTTGTTGACCTTTGGCATAGCTGGTTTTGACATGCTAATCTACTTTATATTTTTTAATTAAAAAATGCGTTTAATTAATAAATTGAATGATTCTAATTTAAATAAAAACATAATATTTGTGTCAAAATAAAAATAACTAAAACACCTTTTAAACAGGTGACTAAATAAAGTAAATTGTTAAAACTTGTGTACAGTGAATTGAGTGATATGTTTAACTTAGCTTTTAAATATCCTCCTCCTATTATTTTTGTTGAATAATTATTTTAGATATCTAAAGTTGTACGTGTTGAGAATCAAGGATGAGACATGTGAAATATTTATATTATTAAATATAAAATTTGAATCTTGCTAAAAATGTATTTTAAAGATATATTTTAAAAATATTTGCCAAAAATTATTAAATACATAAAAAATTAACAAATTATTATCAAACTCTTAATTAGCTAAATCCATATAATTAAAGTAGATAACTAACTTGATAAGAAAATTGACTAAGCTTCATAATAACATAGATTAATTATCATATTTGGATTAATTATCATATTTGGCAGTAAATACTCCAATTCCTAACAATTTTTCTTCAAACAAATTAGTTTTCTAACAAAAAGAATTTCATAAATTGTTCTGTAATCTTTTAGAATATTAAGAAAATTAATTCCTAATAAAATGAAAGAATAATTTAGTCTCTTTTTTAAAAATGTTTGACAATTTAATTTCTCAACTATATTAATTTTTAGAAAAAATAAAAAAGGCAATTTATAATATATTTTTTTTGGTCGCTCCATCTCTTTCTTGAGGGAAAAGGAAAAAAAATCCAAAAAACTATCGGGTACCCGACCCGGACAAGATAAGACCCCCATAAACCCTAAAACCCTACAAACTGAAACTGCACACCTTCCCCTAACTACTCATTACGACAAGGTATGTGTTTTTCTCTCAATTTTCTTTCCGATTCCTTTCTCTCATGTCATTTGATCCAACTCATTTTCGTAATTTCGTTTTGCTTTTATGCCCGTTACATACTTGTGCGTTTTCTGCATCTGATTCTGCTTCTTTTTTTTTTTTGTTATTATAGGACCCTTTTTGATTGATGTAGTTCTGTTTATTGATTAATTTCTTAGCTAATTGGTGTTTGTGTGTTAGGGTAGATCAATATGAATAACATGAAGGTTCCAAATGTTCCTGGTGGAGGGCTTTCTGCTCTGCTCAAAGTTAGTATCTTTGGTGGTCTTGCTGTGTATGGAGCTGCAAACAGCTTGTACAATGTTGAGGGAGGGCACCGAGCTATCGTCTTCAATCGCATTGTTGGTGTCAAAGATAAGGTTTGTTTCATCTACAATCACTGTTCAATTGAAATGTTTGTGATGTGTTTTGCAACTTGCAGCACTTGTTCCATTCTGAAAGGGTATTCTGTGGAAGTATTTTGTTATGAATTTCTGGCTTGATGTAAAGTTTTTGTTTTGGGAACATTGGGAATGAACTTGAAGCTGTTTCGCTCGTCTTTCATGTTTTATGTATGATCTCTAGAGTCATATAGGTCCAAGGAAAGATTACAACCTGGGTTTGATCTAGCAACATAGTATTTTACTATTTGTCGATAATTCATTGTTGAGCTGGGATAACAAGTCGATTCAGTTCATGATAAGTATAAATATTTGGCTCGGCTAGTCCTTAAATGCTTGCTTCCGTGTGAAGCACGGAATTGTTGGAACCCTGTCTCTCTTTATTGTATGCTTCTGTTCAGTTTTCATGCCACATTCAACCTTCTAGTGTTGAAGGTGAAAAGCCTTATGGTAGACTAACAGTCTTCTTGTGAAGCATGAGTCAAAAACAGTGTCAATGTGCTTCTATATATCTGAATCAGTGTATTTCAAAGTCCTGCATATGGTAAACTGGTTGTTATGTATCAACAAACTATGCTTGTCTGTAGGTCTATCCTGAAGGAACACATTTTATGATTCCTTGGTTCGAGAGGCCTGTGATCTATGATGTCCGTGCACGACCTCATTTAGTGGAGAGTACATCCGGAAGCCGTGATCTCCAAATGGTAAGTCTTTTCCTTTGCCCTCCTTATTTGGTGTTTCATGAACATGATCCTGCAGTGTGCTTGAATATAGATGTGGCTGTAATTAACCCTGTTTCCCCCTTTTCACATGGTACACTTTGCTCAGATTCCTTTTTTTTGAACTAATTAAGTTCTTACTTCTTTAGTTTATGCCTTAATGGAGGGTTCTTTTATTTTCCCCTCCAAGGCCTCCATATATTTTTGTGTAGCATACTCCACAATTATTTGCACTTTGTGTTCCTTGTTTCATGCATATTTATCTTCCTTTTTTTGCCAGGTGAGAATTGGACTTAGGGTCCTTACCCGTCCTCTACCAAGTCATTTACCAACAATTTACCGAACCCTGGGTGAGAATTATAACGAGAGGGTCTTGCCTTCTATTATACATGAAACTCTGAAAGCTGTGGTTGCACAGTACAATGCCAGTCAGCTCATTACTCAGAGAGAGGTGAGTATTTGCACACATTCTCTTCTCTTTTCTGCTTTATATCTAATGCACTGATTGTTAGTTATATGATCTTCACTTCTCAGTTGCAATTTGTATTCTCGGGAATTAAGTAAAGTAAATTTACTTTTGATTTAATACCAAAGTGATAGTACTATCTGATTAGTGGGACTGATTATTAATAAAACATACTATTTTACAGAATGTCAGTAGAGAAATAAGGAAGATCTTGACTGAAAGGGCCTCCCATTTCAATATTGCATTGGATGATGTGTCAATCACAAGCTTGACATTTGGTAAGGAATTTACAGCCGCAATTGAAGCCAAGCAGGTTGCTGCTCAAGAAGCTGAGAGGGCTAAGTTTGTGGTAGAAAAAGCTGAACAGGACAAAAGAAGTGCTGTTATTAGAGCACAGGTAAAATAGTTGGCGCAATCTTATCTTGGGACTGTTCTTACTTAGTATAATAGTTGGCTTCCATGCTTTAGTATTTCTGAATTGCCAGTTATTATACGGCTATACCAAACCATACGAAGTCTGAATATCATGAAAATTAAACAACTGAGAAGTAGTTCTTTTCAACTTGATTCTTTTGTACTTTTTAAAGGCTTATTTTTTTTTCCCTTTAAACAGGGAGAAGCCAAGAGTGCACAATTGATTGGTCAAGCTATTGCCAATAATCCTGCATTTATCACCTTGAGGAAAATTGAAGCTGCAAGGGAAATCGCTCATACAATTTCAAACTCTGCTAACAAGGTTTACTTGAATTCAGATGACCTCTTGCTGAATCTTCAAGAGATGAATTTGGAGCCAGCGGGGAAGAGATAGTTGTGGGAGGTTGAGTTCACTTTTTCTCGTCTATCCTTTTTTCTGTGCGGCTTCACTAAACCAAGTTGTTAGGGGAAAAATTGTGATCATAAAGTGTACCATGTGAAACAAGGATGTTCTCTCAGGTTTTCAGTACCTGTATTCTTGAACTGTCACTATCTTTTGTTGGATGTCAAGGAATTACTTTTTGTTTATTGTGGGATAATGATTATGCTGTTACTTGGTAATTGGCACGGTCCTGTGTTTGACATTTTCCTTTTTGGCCAGAGTGTTTGGCTTTATATTTAGGATGCTTATTGAGGCTAAAACTACAAGTACCAATAATTGGTTTCATCTACACCATTGAGATAGTAATAGTTAGTTGCCTAATCCTCAATTGTGGTAATATAGAGAATGGTGCAAAGTATTCTGTAATAAGTAATCTAGCTTCGGCATTCATTTCTCTTAATTTTGCATGCTTATTTGACATTCTTTTTTTGGAGGTATTTCTGTCAAATCAAATCCTGCTATTAAGGTAATTCCGAATTTTGTTTTTCTTAAAATATTTTATATTCGAGTTAACTACGAAGGGAATTTGTAAGTCAAACACTTATGCTGGGTTAAATTCAGTTCCAGTCAAATTTAGTTAGAGCGTGCTACTTTAAAAGTTAATAGAAGACAAAATAGAGTAATATCAAAACTGTTTATTTAAAATCAGAAATTTGCTTCATAAATACAGTGAATAATTATCTCAGAAAATTGAGTGCAAGACTGCAAGGAGTTCATTCTTTGTTAACTATATCATCTTCGTGTGAAATTAAATAATTGGGCGAGTTTCACCAAATTTGTTAGGAACAGTAATGCACAAGAAAATAATAGGAAATTTGATTAGAGTCCAATCAATGGTTTAACAAAAGCAAACGGTAGATGAATGAATGGATAAAGGAGAATGAGCAGTGAGATGGTTGAGATGTTCTTCTGGAGCGAAAGCAGCAGTAACCTTAATCCGATTCAATTTCTGCAAAACCAATCCAATAATAATACTAATAATAATAATCTGGTGCTCCTTTCTGGCCCTCCTTCAAGTGGGAAAACCTCTTTGATTTTCCAGTTTGCATTCAACGTCGCATTACACTCTTCCAATTCAAATGTCATCTTCATTTGCAACCGCCACAGGTTCGATTCCAAACCCCCTTTTCTCTCTCAGGTAAACTACTCACAACTAACAACTACCAAAACTCTCTAATTTGAAACCCAAATCCACCTCCTTCATGCATTCTTCTTCTTGAATTTCAGGGCATTGATCCATCTTCTGATGTCTTCCACCGAATTCAAATGAAGTATGTGAATGATGATCAGGACATCAGGAACTTCTTTGCTGCCTTCCACCTGTTTGATACTTTGCCTGCTGCTCTTGTTATCGACGATTTCGGACATTTCTTTGACAACAAGTAAAGTTCCCTCTCTCTCTTTCATGTTTCCCATGCACAATGCCCTATGGATTTAATTTCTATGTATTATGACCTTAAAAACATGTTTTATGCATACATCCAATCATGTATTACCGCGATAACGAAAGTGTTCAACACGAAGATGTTAATAGCCAAAAACTATTAGATAACTTAATAGTTGATATGTTTGACTAACTACTAACATAATACTTGTCAATATCTTACCTATCCATTATCTTAAGAGTCACACGAACGCAAACATCTGAATTGACAATGTCTATTTGGTGTACTGCGTAACAATTTTAGTAACTGATATAGTTTATATTTTCCATTATTTTGGTTTGGTTTTAAATTATGTGAAGGAGTTGCCAACAGCGTTATTCTAATTCTCGAGGAAGAGAATTAGCAATGGTCAAGACTCTAGCCTTATGCCACAATGCAATCACTTATGCAAAGTAAGTATAGTTATTTGTATATGCTGCCATCACTATAATGTTGTTGGAAACAGCAGGGAATGTTACAACTGAATAGAATAAGGTTGTTTTTTCATTTTGACAATTGAACAAGGAGTAACAAGATATGGATGAATGATGAGCTTCTTTCTTTTCTGGCAGTCAAAAAGGTTCTTGCAAGCTTGTCCTATCTGATATTCTTACACACCATGGTGATTCCCCAAGGTTTCAATTCATCTACAACAAATGGATACACACCACTTTTACCATTAAAGGTTGTTGGTTATCCATTACTCCCTTATCTACATTTAGATTCCATATCATTGATTTTTTTTTTAAATGTCATCTTTCTTTTCATGTGTGTTTATCAGCTGATACACGAGTGTACTAACTAGTTGTCATTGGTATTTTTAATTATTTGTTATTTGGTGTTGCAGAAGGGGATGTATGTGGATCATTTATTCTGAAAGAGAAGAATAGCAACACAGGTAAGAATAAAGCTGCAAAATATTCCATAGCTCTTCAGTATCTGGCCTTAGATGAAATTGTAGAAGATCAAATAGAATAGCACATAGGTTACGTTATTTGTATTCATTTTTGTTTAAAAATTATTAAATGGATTGTAGGATCATATGAGATGGGTCTTATACCCATTCAACAGTTAAAAAAAATGTTAACTATGTGTACGAGATAAAATGAGTATATTTTTCCAAGTAACAAATTTACCTGTTCAACAGTTACAAGTGATTGATGAGCTATGCTGTGTCAATACAGTTATGTCTATAATTCGTTACTCTGAACTTGGATATCCTGCATGTTCAATGAAACCCTGTGAGTGTGAATCTCTGTTTTCTTAAAAGGTCACCTCTGCTTCTAAATTATGAATTAAAATGCTATTATTGTGTTTCTGAAATGTGACACTTGGTAAAAGAAACAATAGTAGGTGTTTAAGCAGTACTTATCAGTTATCAGATATTCAGATTAGCAATTTTGATTAATTCTTCAATTTGATCAACAGAATTTCTACGAAAATCTTAGGATTTGCTAAGAGTGTGCTACACTCTTAGCAGTACTTATCAGTTATCAGATATTCAGATTAGCAATTTTGATTAATTCTTCAATTTGATCAACAGAATTTCTACGAAAATCTTAGGATTTGCTAAGAGTGTGCTACACTGCCCAGATTTTAGTTACTAGAGAGTTTTCAGACACAATTGGCAAGTGACAACGTTAGGTCAACCTGTTTTAATGTCTCCGTTGGATTTCTTATTTCTCAAACTCAGGGCCATGCTAAGAATGAACTAATTAATATGGGTTTTGCAGCTCAATAATTTTTGGGCACTTATTAAGATTTCTAAAGTGAAAATTAAAATAATAAAAACTAACTTGGGTTGGTCGAGTAAATAGTTTGCTTGTTTGGTTAAGTAAATGTCAGGAGTTTGAATCCTGCTTTGTACATATAATAATTTATTGGATAACGACAAACCCTTAAAGATATTAGTGTAATGAAAATATTTAGTTTGAAACATCATGTGATTAGACTAGATGCTTTAAATCTAATCTTAGGGTTCCACACTAAGTAAGTACATTTAGTTTGAACAAGCTAGGGTGAACTATAGGGCAGGTAAAGTGATTAGCATTTAGCAGCATCTATAAAGAAAGATTAGCTTCTTGTAGAACCCTGCATAGATAGGTATTCCCCTAGTGCTAGTGTTTTATTTACTTTTAAAAAATTATGTGGTTGAAATTTGAAGGTGGTGACACTAGAGTAGAACTGGTGGCAAGTGGCAATTACTAATAATATATGTTGGGCCATTGGAATCATATTTATGTTCATAGCTCCGTCATGTCTATGATTTTGATGATCAGCATTCAGCAGCAGTGGCACCACTGCATTCAATACCCTAATATTTTGGTTTGTGTAAGTGTCAATTTCAATTCAATGAGTGTAATTTTGGTATCCATCTTTCTTGGGAATTAATCAGCTACTGTTTGACAATTGTATGAGCCGTTCTTAGGAAGGAAATTGAATAATGTCTATAAGCTAATCATATTTCTACCTCTCCCATTTCTAATGAAACATATAGCTTATTACTAGCTACTTTCAAGTTTTGACAAAATCCATTATTGGCGGTTGGTTTATACCAATAATTTAAACATTTAAGTAACAAGATTTTGGGCAACACAATGTATCTTATTTATTTATTGGTATTATGTAGTTGTATCATATTTTTAAGAATAAAAATGTCTTCCATTGTAATATAATTAAACCTGTAATAGATAAATAATCAAACTTATTTATCATAGTATAATTTTTTTTATAAAATATCAAATATGTATTATATATATAATAACTGATTAGTTGTTAATTTTTAGTGTATTTGTAATATGATTGTTGTAAGAATGTATTTTGGTATATTATTAGTCTATCAAAAATTCTAGATTAAATTATTCTATTAATTTTTATAGTTTTTTTAAATTTGTAATTAAGTTTATATATTTTAAAAAAGTTTAATTAGATTTTTATACTAATTTTGAATTTTTAGTTATATCTTTTTTAATAGTAAATGTTATAATTCATCTTACACTATTATTAAACATGTTTCAAAATATTTAAACGTTTTCGGAACAGCAATAATATGATTATAAATTTAAAATTAATATAAATACTTAATTAAAAATTTTAAAGTATAAAAATTCAATTACAAAATTATTAAAATAATAGGAAGTAATTTAACCTAAAATCTAAGGATGCACAAATATTATGACATGGACAATATAGTAACATAATTGTTTTCAATGAAGCTTTTGTGTGACTGAATCACTTGTGAAAGCATATAAATTTGCTTGGAATTGGAAGAAGCAATGGAAGAATCTAACAGATGGCAAACAACATTTTTCTCATATTCCATCAAATAGGTGGCTCATCTTGTCCTCTACATGTCACAATCTCAACCTCCTAAGTGTCAATCAAGAAAAAAAAAACGGACATTGTTGCCAAACTCAACCTACCCTAGTAAGTAGTAACCCAAAATTTTTCCTTCTAACTAGTCATCTAGTTTAGTTTACTTAACAAACGTTTGCAGAAGATGACAACATGCGAATTTTAATTTGCTGTCTTTTTCGAGGTTCTTCTACTTTATCAGAGGATAAATTAAAACTAATCTTCATATACACTATTCAGAAGATTATTTTTTTAAAAAAACAAAAGATTGATCATTATTACATTATATGATCAAGCTTTTAATGACCAAATTCAAATTTACTTAATATTTTAGTTAAGTTTTATTAGCATTTAATAATTTTTTAGAATAGATAAATAGATCATTTAATAAAGTTTAATTGTATGTATTATCAAATGAAATACATTTCATTACCATAAGAAAAAGTTTAGAAACGTTCAATTATATATTCCGAATTCTTCAAAATCTTATATACTCCATACTATTGTAAGATTAAATAATAGAATGAGGCTATTTTAACATTCAAACTTGAAAGTATGTCAAAACTGATTTCATTAGTAATTTTTTTGGTGTCTTTTCATTTAGTAATATGATTATTAAGAGTTTAGCAATTGAGTTTAAATTAGATGCATTCCATTCATTTAAACGCATTCATAACCATAATACATTGAAAAGAATTTACCCAAAATTCTAAAATTGTATTTTAAAAAGATCAAAACTCAAGTACAGTTATTTTTATATAAAATTATTAAAATTATTAATGAAAAATTATTAAATAATTTAATATATTTTATTAAATTATTATTTAATAATTTTCAATTATTACTTTCACATTAAGATAAGGAAGTTTTTAACCCAAAAAATATGCATTGAAGTTAATTCACTGAATCTAACCTAAGTTCAAATACAGATGCATATTTGTATTAATTACTTTCTAATGAAATATGGTTGAAAGACACTTAATGACAACAAATTAAATAAATCAAACTTCAATATCAATCAAATGTATGTGTACACAATTCATACACAACTCAACAAATACAAAAATAACCTCATAAAACTAGTTTTATCCATAAAAAAATGTTTATCACTAAAAGTGCAAACAGTCATCACAAAAAATTAGCAGATATAAACAAAATTGCAAACGAATATAAGTGATTTATATGAACAAAAAAATTATAAATAAAAACAGAAAGGTCACACACACCCCACATCAGTTCCTTGTAAAAAACGCATCCTTTTGTGTGTGTCTGTTTTTGGTTTGGGTTCGGAGTGAGGCTCGGTTGTGGACTTTTAGAAGATCAAAGATAATATAAGTAATTTTTCCTTTT
>NC_029774.3:8676664-8691637 GCF_000817695.3 Arachis duranensis | reverse complement strand
TGCTTGGGCGAGAGTAGTACTAGGATGGGTGACCTCCTGGGAAGTCCTCGTGTTGCACCTCTTTTTTTTTTTTTTTTTTTTTTTTTTTTTTTTCTCTTTGGGTGTGTTTTTCTGCCACCAAATTAAAAGTCCAAAGTGTTATATAGCACTTAGTTCCTATATGATAGAGCAGGATCAATAGCTCACAATAAACACAAAGAAGAAATTTTGCAAAAAGAAAAAGAAACAACTAGAATCTCATCATCATGGTTAGTACTTTATTTGCAGTACAATAGAATTTACATATATAGTACTATCAACAATCAATGCAAAAGTATACAATTTAAAAATGGGTTTTTTCTTTAAAAATAAAATAAAATAAAAATTCAACCTTTTATGTTGAAATTTTGGGTTTTGATGAATCTATTGAATTATTCACTAACTTTGCATTTTTTTTTTGTAAATGGGTATAATATGGAATTTAGGGAGGTGGATTCAATGAAGAATATGGAGGAATAACAATGGAAGAAGAAGAAGAGAAGAATAAGTGGCCACCATGGCTGAAACCACTTCTGAAAACAAGCTTCTTTGTTCAATGCAAAGTCCATCAAGATTCTCATAAGAGTGAATGCAACATGTATTGTTTGGATTGTGTTAATGGTGCTCTTTGTTCTGCATGTCTGGCTTCACACAAAGATCATAGAACAATTCAGGTAATTAGAAAATTTTGGTCAAACCCCAAAATAGTTGGTCAATGAATCTATCATGACTCAATCTGATTCAATTCTCAAAATATTTAAAGTATTTTGGTGTTTGTTAATCTGATTTAGTTTCTTGTTCTTGCATTGTTATAAGATCCAGTTCCCTTTTGATATGCACAAAAACAAATAAAATAAAATAAATCTGTCTTGGTTTCATCGTTACCCGCACGTGCCATTTAATGCTGAGTATGTTGCAAACTCCACAAAAGTCAGAGTTTTAGTTGCAAAATTTTGCACTTTAGTTTTTGATTTTTTTTTTCATAATTCCCAATTGAATAATTGTTTATATTGCTCAATTTTGTTGTCCACTGGTTCAGCTTTGTATAGATATTAGATAATAGCTTGATTTATTTTTATTTTATTTTTTTGATATTATTTTCTTTGAGCTAGAATAAATAAATAATGTGGATAATATCCTCTGATGTAGATTTTTTTTTTTCAATTTGTTTTTTCATATTTAATTTTGAAAGATAAGGAGGTCTTCATACCATGATGTGATAAGAGTGTCTGAGATTCAGAAATTTCTGGACATAACAGGGGTCCAAACCTACATTATTAACAGTGCCAAGATTGTGTTCTTGAATGAGAGGCCTCAACCCAGGCCTGGAAAAGGTGTAACCAACACCTGCCAAGTTTGTGAGCGCAGCCTCCTTGATTCCTTCAATTTCTGCTCACTTGGTTGTAAGGTACAATAATATTTTCTATCCGATCCGATCTTATCCGTATTTTATTCATAATATTTGTCATTTTAATGTTTGATATATTCGATGTATATTCATAACTTAACATGTATTTAGATGTAATATGTGTTTTGAAGTTTTAATACATTCCTTAATTCAATGAATCCGAATGTAAATTCAAGATACATTGAGTTAAGGATATATCAAATTTTGAAAATGGTCGATATTACAAAATAAAGTGAACAGTTTTTTTTAGTTTGTGAACACTGTTGATTTGTTTTTAGTTTCAAACATTTTTGTTATTCTAATTTAGTGAAAAAAAAATTCACGAACCAAACCAGTGTTAATATTTTGTTGTAACATAGTTGGTGAGCATGATTTCCTAAATTTTTGGAAATGTTGCATGTAAAGTCACACAAGAATACGAAGATGATGAGCATTGGTGGACAAAATAATAAATAACCTCTTCAAGTTTTCAATTTTTTTTATTTAGATTGTTGGAACCTCCAAGAAATTCAGGAAGAAGAGAATGTTGGGGGAGACAGATGGTTCTTCAGATGGAGAAGGGTCAATGAATGGCATTGGCAATGGAAGTGCTAGGAACAAAATAATCCAAAGTTTTACGCCTTCGACGCCACCGCCGACGGCGGTCAACTACAGAACTTCTTCCAAGAGAAGGAAAGGAGTTCCACATAGATCTCCAATGGGGGGAGGACTTATAATAGAATACTAAAAATATTACACTATATTATTATTATTATACTTGGCATGTTTGGTTTTTCTTTTAAGAAGCTCTCAAATCATGGTTTTGTTCGAAACCATGTTTGGGAGCTTAAAAAATGAAAAACCAAACATTCTTTATAGTGAAAAGAAAAGATATAGCATGTGCTGTCCTAAGAAAATATGCTTTGAATTTTTACATAGTTTTACAATGCCTGAGCCTTGATCCATGAGGCCGGTGATGGGAACTATTATTTATCTTTTGTATAGAACAAGAAATAGGATGGAAAAAAGGAAAATTACCCCAAGAAAAAGGAAAAAAGGGAAGGAAAAAAAAGAGAGGGAAAATTATGTGTGTTAGAAAGGAAATAATGATATATAGTATATAGTGTAGAGTAGGGAGTATTTTCATGTTGATATATAAGAATGGGATTATTGATGCATATATGTTTTAATAATGTATTATATGGTTAATGTAAATAGTGGCTTGTAGAAAGGAATTTGTATAGCATCAAAATTAGACAAATAATAAAAGGGTTATGGTGACGATGATGATATTCCTTAGCTTATTGGGTTTTGTCTTTTTTATCCAAAAAGTTGAAAGTATATTTGTTTGTGTGGTGTTCTGGTGGATGAATGAGTGGTTAAACTTTTAATTTTGATAATCAATTAGCTTTTGATATTTTTATCTTTTTTTTCTGCTTTTGAAGCTTCATGACCTTCTCATGAAGTTAATGGAATAAATCAAGTGTGATGCATATAAAGTGCAATGGTGTGTTTGCTTCTTTTCCAAATCGAAGATTGAATTATGAACACAATGAACTTTTAGATTAATTAAAAAAATAATAATAAATTATTAGTTCCATAAAAATATTTTCATGTGATTTTTGAAAAAAAAAGGAAAGATCAAAGATGGTTCTTTTTATAAAAGAAAATATCACACAAAAAAATTATGTACAAAATATTCTCTACAGGTTTAATAAAAAATTTTTATTTTTTATTGATTTATCCTTAAATTTGTTTACTTTAGAGTTTATGATTAAGACTTTATAATTTGAAGAAAATGTTAGCATTAATTAAGCTTATCCTATTGTTTAAGTTTCCTTTCTTTTTTTTTTCTTTTTTTTTTCCTTTTAACTTCTAGGTTAGGCTTCCATTTTCCTGCTTTCCATGGGTCAAATGTATTAGGTTTGGATTAAAAATCTTTTAAGGCGGTTCAGTTAGATACGTACATTTTTTTTATTAATGTGACCTTTTTTTTTATATTTATGTGATCTTAATTATTGAAGAAGTTTGGAAATTTTCATTTGACATTTTTCCCCATCTTTTAGGCTGGTTTAATTTGTGCGTCGTTTTATTGGAATGTTTGAATCCATGTAAATGTTATTATGTTTCGAAAAAAAAAGGATATTTTTATTTTTTAAAATTTAAATTTAAATTAATGATATAAAATATAATAAATAATAGATAGTTAAAATTTATTCAATTAATAAAGAATAATGCAACACTTATATATTTAGCAAAAATATTTAAGACTCAACTATGAAAGTGAGTGGAGTTAGAAAATTTTTTTAGGAAGGTCAATACTTGCGAGCTAATTTTAAGAAAAAAAATTTCTTTAACTTATAAAACATTATTTAAACGTCAATAATTTAGTGTGGGTGTAATTATTCATGCATGAAAAATGACGATGTTAAAAATATCATGCAATATAGATACATCTAAAAATACGTTGAAATAAGTTTGGTGGATCTTAAGTAATAATAAAATAAAATCATATATATCGAGAATTTGTCACAAAGATAGCGGTTAATAATAATAATAATAATAATAATAATAATAATAATAATAATAATAATAATAAATAACAAGATAAAATTAAAGTATTAGTAGCATATATATAAGTAATAATGAATAAAACAAATCAAAGCTAAATCTTTTTCCGTTTTAAAGTTGATATCATTCTTTATCAAGAATTAATGAATAATTCAACATTGTGCAATGAATTGTTAAAAAGGGTGACTATACAAATTAATGCTTATAAGTTTCATCTCAATCCACAAATGCTTGATTATGAGATTCCCCCACTTCAACAGTGAGATTCCTTTACTGAAACTATTTCAATCATTACAACCATTATTAAAAAACCACAACAATGTGAATCAAATGAAACTGAACATTGTACTTTGAAGAGGCAGGGAAAATTTGTACAATCTATTGTCTTAAATAAACGTTTGATATGGTTTCACTTTTTTGTAACGTCTATGATTAAATTGAATTACTTTAGTTTTTAGTAAAAATAAATGGTTCTTAATCCCCGATAATCATAATGAAGAAAAATGTGAAAAGAAAAATACATTATGTAAAGAATTTAAACTTTTTGAAAATTTTATTTAATTTAATTTTGTTATAGCATAATAAGTATCTAATTTTTATAAAAAGAGAAAAAAAAAACCTTAAAAGCTACATATTTGTATAATCCTATGCTTATTATATACATGAATAAAAATATATTAATATTAATATACTTGTAGCAGTATCACTTCCGAATCAATGTACAAAGCATTCCCATAACTTTTTGTTAAAGAATAAAGATATATTAGAGTGGATCTGGATTTTATATCAGTTTATTTATAGATTTAATATCATTATAACAAATGAGAGATTCATCAAATTAATTTTAAAAGATATAAATATAAATCAAATTATTCATTCTGTTAAATAAATAATAACATGTCACATATTATTTTATAAGATATCATTATACATAATAATCATATAATTTATTATTATATTTTTTAATATTTATTTGAGGCGTCTAATTTTTTAAAACTAAATTGACAACACATAGAGATCCTTTAATGACATTTAAGAATTAATCCTTTAATTATAGTTGTTAAAAATGAGGAGAAATTAAAAAAAAAAAAGAGAGAGAGAGAGAGAATTTTGGATGGTGAAGGTAGATGTGAAATAATGGAGATATTGAGGGGTATAAGTGTAAAAGTAGGTTTTTGTCGCTAAGGACTTTTATTAATAAGTTCTTTTGGAAAAATAGCTTAAAGTATAAGGACTTTTATTAATAGTAGCTTATAAATAAGTTATTTTGTGTTTGGATTTTTAACTATAAAAGTACTTATTTTAAAGTTGTAGCGTTTGGATAAATAACTCAAAAAATACAATTTTTTAATACAAGAGAATGGATATTAAAATAACGATGATAACAAATAATTTCCATTATTGAAGGTTGATTTTACATAACCAAATCACTAAGATTACAATCGATCATGCAATTGATTCTTTATTTGTTCTCTAATTAGTTCCATTTTTCTAACACTTTCAGCATTCGGTTCTTCCCACATAATATCATTAGAAACTGGTTCTTCTACTTCACCTTCACCTTCACCCATAAGATTAAAATTTTCATGAAATTCTTCAAATTGTTCATCACTTATGTCATTTCGTCGAATAAAATTGTGTAAAGCCATACAAGCACCAATAATTCTAACTTGTGTGTCTAAGGAAAACGATGGCATGGCACCTAAGATTTTCCATCTTGCTTTACAACATCCAAATGAGCGTTCAATTGTACATCTAAGGCTAGAATGGTAATAGTTGAATACTTCATTTCTTCCTCTTGCTCTGGGATCCAATCTAAAATGTGGAAGATGGTATCTGTGACCTTTATAAGGACCTAAGAACCCCATAAAACACGGATAGCCAGAATCTACCAAGTAGTACTTATCTAGCAAAAAATTAGTGCACCACAAATCAGTTAATAAAAATAAAGAGTTTAATCTAATATAAATAATATCAATCTCAAATATGCTAACCTTTAGGAGGAAGAGGGAAATGAAGACTCTGTCTACGCACAGCTTGATTGAAAATTTTAGTATCATGTGCAGATCCCTCCCAACCTGCCCATACAAATGTGAAACACATGTTAAAATCACATACTGCCATCACATTTGTAGTTGTAATCCCTTTTCTACCAAAGTATGGAATTTTCTTATCGGCAGGAACAACAACAGGTATATGAGTTGCATCTATTGCACCAATGCAATTTTTAAAATATGGATAATATCTTTCATCATTTTTAATTTCCACTGGAGTATCTGTGAATTGTGGATCAGTTGGTTGAATAATATGTTGAGCAAGCTTGCAAACAGCATCCAATACATAATGAAATTGTCTAGAAATAGTTTCTCCTGAATGTTGGAATCTCTCTTCTGCATTACGTATTGAGCCTGGTTGTCCAATGATATATAAAAATATACCTACTTGTTCATGAATTCCAATCCCTTTTGTTGTCTTCAGATTGTAAGTATTTTGTAAAACATCACAGAGATGAAGGAACACAAGCTTTTTCATCCTAAATTGCTGGTAGCAACGAATTGGATGCCCATTTAAAAGTTCATTTACCCAACTACTTCCTGTCAACCTTGAAGTTCTTCGTGAATTTTTCACAACGTACTTTAGAAAATAATCAACACAAGTTGCGATTGTTATTAAAGTCATTGTCTTCTTCTTACGTTTGGCTGCGACCTTTTGTTTGTTTTCAAATTCTTCGTCTGACACATTTGTATTTGATATCAAACTTTCAGTTGACGAACTTTTAGTTGAGCTGTTAGATATCCTGTTATACAAATATTTTAAACTAATATCAAATAAATACTAGTTCACGTAATAAATATAAAATAGCAAATAATCATAGAAAATAATTAAAAAATATCATCATAGAAAATATTTTTTGAACAACACATAAATATATTAAAAAGATACATTCTAGCAAAAAAAAAATTTAAGATCTAGACACATCTGCTAAACTATGAGTCTTCAACCAACCAAGTTGTAAGGCAGAATCTTCTAACCCCATAAAAATCTCTCTATTTGACCTTTTTGCCATTAGTCTTGTAGTTATAAAAAATATATCACTCCCAACTTCTAGTCCAGGTAATTGTTTGAGAACAGCTAAACAAGTAGATATACTTGGTACGTTATTTCTATGAGCTATTTCGTTGGTCTTTTCTTCTTCAAACACATTAATTATACGTTCTAGTTGAGTTGAAAGTTGAGAGGCTCCAGACCCTTTTCCAACCTTTCTTCTCTTTTGTCTCATTGCACTAGAAGGCGTTGATTCATCATTTAACTCATCTTCTAAACCTTCTTCCTCATTACCATTATCTTCGTCATTATATCTATCATTATAACTATCATTTATATCTTCAGAAGGTGCCCATGCACCTACACCAGTAGCTACAACATCTTCAAAAAGGAACTCTATTTCATCAAGATGTTTTGGACCTTCTTCTCTAAATTTTGCCACATCAGGATTTTTCTATGAGACCACAAAATGACAATTAAAAATCTCTCGATAAAATTCATATTTCTGAAATAGTTTTAAAAAATGCAACATACCTGAATCTTAGCATCCCACCAATCATCACTTGCTTGTATAGTCTTCTTAATAGGATCCCAACCAAGACCGGTCTCTTTTCCTTTTAGTTTAGCCCATAGTCCCCATTCTCTTTTCATAGCCTCCCACTTGTTTTTAAATTGTTTAGACTCATAATTTAAACCAGTCTCTTTCAAGAATTTTGTTTTTAAATTTGCCCAACCAACTTTGTTAAAATGTGTTCCAGGTCTATTTCCAGCCACCATCTCTTCTTTACATATTTTTATGAATATAACAGTATTTCGTTCATTCCAATCAGTTTTAAATTTTCTTCCGGACTTGCCACTTTCATGAATTTGTTGGGGAAGAACATAAAAAAAAAGAAAATTATAAAACTAATTATATAAATAATAGCAAGTTGTATAAAAATAAAATCACATATAAAAAATAAAATTAAAATCACATATAAAAAAATAAAATTAAAAATGAGATTTCATAGTATACAAAATATTCAATACAAATTTAATAATAAAAATATAATGATAAAAGGATAAAAAAAATACCTGGAAGGAATATATGCTGGTTCAGATGGAACGGAAGATGGTGGTGAAGGGTCAATCCTTCCAACAAATGAATCATTACGTGAAAATGGTGGTGGAGGGCCAACACTTCCAGTAGATGGAACATTGTGTGAAGATGATGGTGGAAGGTCAGTGCTTCTAGAAGATGGAACCTTGCGTGAAAATGGTGGTGGAGGGCCAGTATTTCCAGCAGAAACAGGAAACATTTTTTTCACGGAATCAAAAATGAAAGTAGATTTTTTTCTTTTGAAATCAATTTTTTTTTTACGGAAGTGATAAAATGACTTATGAAGAAGGAGATAAGTCATCTATTTTTACTTCTTTCAAAAGTTGTAAATTAACTTTTCGGAAAGTCAAAAGTTCTTCTTTAAAATGGTGCCAAACACGCTTATCATAACTTTTCATAATTTAAAAGTCAAAAAAAGTAGCTTTTGACACTTCCCAAACGGACTCTATATATATTTGCGGGAATCCTTACCGATATTACCGGTAAAGCAAGCTAACCTAATCTATTATCTGACCCCACACAACCCTTCTCCGCCGCCTCACCAAGACACTCTTCATAACCACTTTCCAAAAATATATTTTTTTTTAAAAGAAAAAATCCAATAAAGTCACAGATATCCTAAGTATTATTATTAGAGGTTCCATTAATCTGCTCTAAATAGATAGGGACTCGCAATTATTTTGACATTCACAAGATTCGATATCTAGATTTCTACTACTTAAGATTTAACTATTTATAACTTGTAAATAATTTTAGATTTAATCATTTTCTTAATTTTTATAATTTTATCAAATTTATAATTAAATTTTTATATTTTTTAGTTAAATTTTTATATTATTTTTAGTTTTATAATCAAATTTTTGTCGATATAAAAAATATTAGAATATAAAAATAATCTAATTATAAAATTAAAAATAATATAAAAAATTAATTATAAATTTAATAAAATTATAAGGACTAATAAAATAATTATCTCCTAATTTTATGGTAGTAGATAATTATAAATATATGTTTAATTAGCTTTGAATATGTAACTATATTATATATAGTTTGAAATTCACCATTTTGAAGAAGGTAATAAACATATGATATTTGGAAGACAAAGTTACGAATTATAATATTGATTAATAATTAGTCAATATCTAGCAACATCTATCATTTAATTAAGTTAATTAATCTCCATTATTAGCTTATGTAATAATTAATTAAAAAATATGTTTTGATTTTTGTATAATCCATTAATGACATACTGCTACTAGTAGAATATGCAATGCATTGTTTTAATAATATTGTTACGTGGTGCATTATTTTCAATCAAATGAATTGAAGTTTAATAGTAGTTTAAGAAAAGTATTTGGTTAAACATAAAGTCTACTTCAACACGAACATTGTTATTGCACATCACTTTCCTTTGTGCTTGAGTGCTTCCTTCCACCGAATCACATCCTGACACGTGTCCTCAATTATTGCACATTCCTTTCGAGTTTCAACCATCAATTTATTTCTTAATGAACCAAAAACCCTCATTGCGCCGTACTTTATTCGAAGCATTTTCGAGCATCAATAATAATTTGAATGAAAACAAGAATATGATGCTGATGACACGAATGAACAACCTTGCTATATATATATATATTACTAATATCTTCTTATTATTATTAGGGTAAATCAATATTTTGGTATTCTAAAATTTTTTAAGATTTACATACCAAATGTCTTATGCAATACTAATGAATCTCCTTTGATATTGTTATCAAAGATAAATTAGTTTCCATAAATAGCTTCGGAATTAAAGAAACAAATATGTAATCATTAAAATATATATAAAAAATATTTACAAAATATGTTGATCATATCAATTTGATGAAATATATTAACATTATTGCTAACATGGTACGCTAAGCATTTTTTTTTTGGTTTCTTATGGTATCCCTCAGTCTATCAGGAAAAGGACTAATTCATCGCAGTACTGAGTTTCATTTAAAAACTTGTTGTTGGCCAATGAATTACTGCATGTACAAGGTAGAATTCGAATCCTTGACACTTGATACGCTAAGCATTTACTTAGTACTATAATATAATTTTATATAAGAGTTTAATTAGAAAATTATTTTTTCAGCTAATATCGACTAATATTTTAAAATTATTTTTTATTTTAAATTTCAATCTTAAACTATCAATTCTAAATTATAATTATTTTAAAAAATAAAAATAAAATGTAATTCTAGAATAAAGTCTAATATATATTATTGAATTGATGGTGAGGGAAGGCAAGACATTACACAAAACTTGTGCCGACTAATTTGCTAGAAGAGGTGAAGCATGTCATCAGCTTCTTCAGGTGTTGTTAGAACCTCTTTCATGAGCCTTGATTTCATTCGAGTCCTTATAGTTTCATAAGAATTCATGAAATTATGATGATGAGTGTGAGAGCATAGAATCAAGCCCATGAAATACTCAAGGATTTTATGGGTATCAAATCTTTTTCTATTCCTAAAAATAGACTAAAATGTAGTTAATTGCTTTTGCCGACTAATATTCTTTTTAGGAATATATTATAACTTGACTCATCTATTTGTTATTGTGTCTAGAATCATATGACCAACAGTTTGCAATTAATATATAGTTAATATAGAAAAAATAATAAAGAAATCAATTAACTAAGGTTTGGTAATGTTTTTATTAAAATGTATTTGTGCTTTAAAAATGTATAAATTTTTTATTTTGTAGAATATAATATAATTTCATACATTAATATATTTATAAAATTTATATATTTTATGTATATTATAATATTTTTAAAATTTAAAAATTATTTTATCAAATATAATTATTATTATTTGTATTTATTAAAAATTATTTTTAATTTAATTTACTTAATATAGATGTTACAACTTTTACAAATATATTTTTTTTTAAAATTAACTTTAATAAATTATTTTCGAACAAAAAAACTCTACCAAACTAAAATTAAGAATATACTTTTTCTTTCTCATTTTGTTAAGAGAGTAAAAATGATGATATTAATTACATATTAGCTAGAAAAGTGTTAGTCAGCTATATATTATTACCATAAAATTTTGTAGTCCATTTAAATTATATATAAAATCTCCAATTTTCGTTCACTATCATGATCTCGCAAAGTTAAAACATATTGGATATTGCCATAATTTTTTTAGTGAATATTATTAATTAATCATTTAGTGATAATATAATGGATTTAGATTATCTAAAGTTTGAATTTTATTTTAAAGAATAAAGTCTAATCTTCTACTCTTGAATAATTTCTTTTTCATATTTATTCTTGGTCTACCTGTAAAATAAATTATGAGAGATCACACTTTACTTTTTAAAATAAAATTCAAATTTTAAAAGATTCAAATCCATAGTATAATAGTGAATTGTTACATTGTATGAACATTAATAATTCTGTGTATTTGTGTATTTGAAAAGATATATCGATAAATTATTGAAGTGTTTTTATGGTGGTGGGTCGTTGATGTGGGGACAAAGAATATGACCGAGGCCTATGTTATATGTGATTTTGGAATAACATTTATCAAAAATTGTATAGTCAATTGGTTGTACAAAGACGAAACCAAATGAACCAAACCTATGTGTTTTCAGCATTTGGGTCTTGCCGTTTGCATTGCAACTTGCAAATTATGTTTGGGAAAGCAAAATGTAATTGACAGCACTTATTAATAATATATCTACATACACATACATAAGGATATGGATGCAAATAATTATTAATAATTTAAATATCCAACCTACTGGATCTGATTCAACTTGTATATATATCTTCAGCTGTTCAAAAATCATTATTGTTTCTCTCAAATGTAAATGATGTTATTGCACGATTTTCATTGAAGATTAACTTAAATTTAGAAATAAAAAACCTTCGCTCATTTTAGCATTATTGAGAATTTTTTAGTCTTTATTTTTTATTGTTTTAGACATTAAATGCAATGAGTAGTAGTGCATCTTTGGAGTAGTTGAGGATAGGGACAATATAATATATAATAAAACAGTCCAATTATTTGTGTTTTTTCTTTTTTTTTTTTACATTTATAATGGGATTATTATTATTATTATTAAAACTCCGAATATATATGTAGATTTTTTTAAAATATGTCATGGTAAGCATAATTTTAAAAAATGTGTAAAAAAATTGACAATGAAAATAAAACTAAAACTTATTTTAAACATTATAAACCAATTCAATCAAATTATACATTATGAATAATTTAAAATTTTTTTGAAATGGTTCGGAATGTCAAATTTATTTTGATAATAATTAATTAGTTATATCTAATTTAGATTTTACAGCTTATGTCTAGCAGCAAGCCAACTTTATCTAAAAAAATGTTACATTAGGTACAGATATTAAAATAAGGGATAAAGTATTAAATTGGTCTTATATATTTGGGTATAATTTTATTTTGATCTTTAAAATTTAAAGTGTCCTATTTGAATATAAAAAAGTTTTATTTGGGTTCAACGTAGTTCTATCGTGAAGTCGAAGTTAAATAACTAACGAAATATCTTACATGGCAGCAATATAAGAACAAGATCGATAATTTAGAGAATAAGCACAAGTTCCAGAGATACAAAATGAACCATAGATACATCAATACATTTATTTATCATTTTTTTTATAATTTAAATAAAATATTTTCTATAGAACTAAGGAGAATGGTAAATAAATGTATTCATGCATTTACAGTTGATTTTGTGTCTCTGGAGCTTGTACTTATTTTCTAGATTATTGACCTTATTCTTGTACTACTGTCATGTAGGATATTTCATTAATTATTTAACTTTGACATCACGGTGGGACTACATTGAAACTAAAGAAAATATTTTTGGATTCAAATAGGACATTTTAAATCTTAATGACCAAAACAGAATTACATTCAAACGTAGGGGACTAATTTAGTACTTTACGTTTAAAGTAAAAAATATTGATTAACAAAAAAATATCTCCAAAATATTCTGGTGTCGATAAAAATAATTTTAATTTTTATTATCGATAAAAATACTGTTAATTAATTTAAAAAGTATCAAAATTGTCCATTCATAAAGATAAACGTGGTCCGTTAACATTTTAATAAGATATGGCAAACAAAGTAATTTATGTGACAAACGGAACGATGACATAGTCTGCACCTTCTTTTCTTATCTCTTCCCAAATTCCTCTCTCCCTCCCCCCTTCTCTCACTCACACATCCTCTAAGTCACTATCCGCAGCACCTCTGTCAGCCGTGATAGAGTCGGTGGCAAACCAAAACCTCTTCTTCATTCTTTAATATTTTCGCTCTCGCTTTTTCTCTTCCACACCCTAAATCATTAACACAACTATCAACACTCTCATCCTCATCTTATAAAATTTTTTTCTTAACAAAATTTTTTTAATTTCTTAGATCCCAAATTACCACATTTTGTAGAAGTGCTTGCATAGAATACTAGAAAGAGAAGAAGAAGACAGTGATATTTGAGTTACAAAGACAAAAGAATCAACACTGCTTTTTCAATTACAGAACTCTAAGCCCCAAATTAAACATGACTTGATCTGAAATCACTATTCTCTCAACCTGCATCTCTCCACTTTCACGGCACTATAGCCACCGTTGCTGCTAGAGCTTTGTCTTCTTCTCTTCCCAATGCCAATAATTACTGCACAACGACCAACAACCATCAACAAAAAATGAAAAATACATAAAAAGGAGAAGATATGAGAATAAAAAAGAGAGAAGATTACAATGGAGGATGTATGACTCAACAATGATGACACCAGCAAAGACAACCCCATGTTCTCTGCATCATGTCTTACTCTTTCCAGTGGCCTGCCGCCTCCGGCGAGCTCTCTCTCCCTTGAAACCCCATGGTGGCAGCAATCTAATCGACACCAGCGACGGACGAGGCACGACAACGATGGAAACAACCCAACTCCTCTCTCTCTCTCTCTCTCTCTCTCTCTCTCTCTCTCTCTCTCTCTCTCTCGGGTTTGTAAACAGAGAGAGTTTGCCACGTTGCAATTTCATTTGCCACGTCATTCATTATCGTTAATAAAAAACTTTAGATTATTTCCCTCACACATCCTCCAACTCACCATCCGCAACATCTCTGTCAGCCGTGATAGAGCCGCTGGCGAACCAAAACCTCTTCCTCGTTCTTTAATTTTTTCGCTCTCGCTTTTTCTCTCCCACACCCTAAATCATTAACACAACTATCAACACTCTCATCCTCATCTTATAAAATTTTTTTCTTAACAAAAAATTCTTAATTTCTTAGATCCCAAATTACCACATTTTGTAGAAGTGCTTGCATAGAATACTAGAAGGAGAAGAAGAAGACAGTGATGTTTGAGTTACAAAGACAAAAGAATCAACACTGCTTTTTCAATTACAGAACTCTAAGCCCCAAATTAAACATGACTTGATCTGAAATCACTATTCTCTCAACCTGCATCTCTCCACTTTCACGGCACTATAGCCACCGTTGCTGCTAGAGCTTTGTCTTCTTCTCTTCCCAATGCCAAAAATTACTGCACAACGACCAACAACCATCAACAAAAAATAAAAAATACATAAAAAGGAGAAGATATGAGAATAAAAAAGAGAGAAGATTACAATGGAGGATATATGACTCAACAATGATGACACCAGCAAAGACAACACCACGTTCTCTGCATCATGTCTTATTCTTTCCAGTGGCCTGCCGCCTCTGACGAGCTCTCTTCCCCTTGAAACCCCATGGTGGCAGCAATCTAATCGACACCAGCGACGGACGAGGCACGACAACGATGGAAACAACCCAACTCCTCTCTCTCTCTCTCTCTCTCTCTCTC
>NC_029774.3:8675289-8676585 GCF_000817695.3 Arachis duranensis | reverse complement strand
TTTGCTACGTAGCAGTTTCATTTGCCACGTCATTCATTATTGTTAATGAAAAAACGTTAGATTATTTCCCTCACACATCCTCTAACTCACCATCCGCAACACCTCTGTCAGCCGTGATAGAGCCGTTGGCGAACCAACACCTCTTCTTCATTCTTTCATTTTTTCGCTTTTGCGTTTTCTCTCCCACACCCTAATCAATAACACAACTATCAACACTCTCATCCTCATCTTATAAAATTTTTTTCTTAACAACAAATTCTTAATTTCTTAGATTCCAAATTATCACATTTTGTTGAAGTGCTTGCATAGAATACTAGAAGGAGAAGAAGAAGACAGTGATGTTTGAGTTACAAAGACAAAAGAATCAACACTGCTTTCTCAATTACAGAACTCTAAACCCCAAATTAAACATGACTTGATCTGAAATCACTATTCTCTCAACCTGCATCTCTCCACTTTCACGACACTCTAGCCACCGTTGCTGCTAGAGCTTTGTCTTATTCTCTTCCCAACGCCAAAAATTACTGCACAACGACCAACAACCATCAACAAAAAATGAAAAATACATAAAAAGGAGAAGATATGAGAATAAAAAAGAGAGAAGATTATAATAGAGGATGCATGACTCAACAGTGATGACACCAGCAAAGACAACCCCACGTTCTCTGCATCATGTCTTACTCTCTCCAGTGGCCTGCCGCCTCTGGCGAGGTCTCTCTCCCTTGAAACCCCATGGTGGCAGCAATCTAATCGACACCAGCGATGGACGAGGCACGACAACGATGGAAACAACCCAACTCCTCTCTCTCTCTCTGATTTGAAAACAGAGAAAGAGTTTGCCACGTAGCAGTTTCATTTGCTACGTTATTCATTATCGTTAATGGAAAAATTTTAGATTATTTTTAGCGCTAGAATATTACATTCCCTTATAACCATAAGATTATGGCGGATATATATAATATATATTTAAAAATTATATGAGTAGTGAAAGAAGCGGGTATTAAATTCACAATTTTTTTTTTGTAAAAACTCAAAGTAACTACTAAACTAATTGTTTAAACTATTAATTTAGTATATTTGTTATTTAAAGAGTAATGTTGCAATAATTTGAAATTAGAAGAAGAGTGAGAAAACATTTATCACTATTTATGTTATTTTAATTTTATTAAAAACTTGATGATCATGTTATTTATAATTTTATCTTAGATTTTTTTAAAATTTTATTATTTTTACTTTTTAATTTTAATTTAAATTTAGTTTTTTATTTTTTTAAAATTTTTTATTTTTCTGTAAATA
>NC_029774.3:8674773-8675273 GCF_000817695.3 Arachis duranensis | reverse complement strand
GTAAATAGATAAAATAGAATTAAAAATTTTAAGATATGGATAGAGTTAAAATTAAAAGATATTTTAAAATTTTTTTTAACTCAGATGTTTAGACTACGAGTCCTATCTATTTACTTGTTTTCCTCTGGTAGACTTCCCCACATTTTTTTCATACAATTCTAACTGTATTCTAGCGAAACGACGATCTCACTTTTGCAACATGCAATTATGTAGCAATAAACACACGTTTATAATTCCTAATAAATAATAACCACACCTAATGTACATAAATAAATAAATAAACCCACATTTATGATTTTTGCCACTCAACTAGAGTCGAACACCTCCACTATTTACTTCTTTCGGTCCTGCTTTTGAGAATATTTTTTGTCTGCCCCCAAAAGTGAATAAAGCTAGCGGCCCAATCCAAATTGATTCTAAGGCCCAATAAAGATTGATCCGTCGTGTTTGTCTTAGTTTAAGCTTAATTAATTACTTATGCTGAATTGCTGATTGTTTCA
>NC_029774.3:8658187-8674696 GCF_000817695.3 Arachis duranensis | reverse complement strand
GGACTTCAACTAAATTTAACTTACTTAATAGTTAAATTAGTCCCTAAAAAATGAAATGTTCTCTAAATTTATTTTTAAAATATTTTATCAATTAAATTAGTTCTTCAAAAATTACGAATTAATCATATTTGTCTTAGTTACCCCACTCACAATTTTCGTTAATGATTGATGATGTAAAATATTAACTGTGATAGTGTACATAACACCTAACATATTCAATTGGACGTTGACTAAATATGTTTATGAAAATCTATTAATTTAGTCGTTAGGTCATATTGAGAATTGAATTTATGTAATTGAAAAAAATAACTAAATTAATAAATTTTCATAAACTTATTTGGTTAATACCCAATTAGACATGTCAGGTATTATATATATTATCAATTAACGTTTTACAATATTAATATTTGAAAAAATTTGTTAATAGAGTCACTTGAGGACAAATATAATTATAGATTAATTTAATTAAAAAAAATTTTCAAGGACAAATTTAAAGAATGTCTTATCTTTTATAGACTAGTTTAAATATTAACTGATATTTTTAGGATTCGAAACTCATTTCACCTCCAAAATGGTTTTCAGAATATTATATTATGTCTATAGAAAAAAATATAACTAAAAACATTTTTTTTGTTATTAACAATTCTTGGAATTTTTATTTAAAAAAACTAAAAAAATAATTATTGTCCTATTCTTATTTAATATTATTAACACAATAAAGTTACATCCAATTATTTTATTGACCGAGTTTCAACTAAGTTAGATACGTATGCGCCTCTTTTTTCAAAGACGTGATTTCTTTCTCGTTTCTTCCTTCTTCTCTTATTTGATTTCTTTTCATCCTTCTTTTTTTCTCTTCATCATCCTTCATTATCATCATTGATGTCGGCTTCTATATATACATTATGCAAAACTACTAAGCACAAAAAATTTTGATGCACAGTAAAGAAATTTTGGTACACAGCATAAAATCTTTTAAAAGACTACACGCATAGAATATTAAAACACCCAACTAATAAAATATGCACAACACATATTTTGGTACACAACACAAAAAAAATTGGCACACAATACAAAAATTTTTGAAGGAACACATATCCAGAACATTGAATCACCAAACCAACAAAATGCATTCGTATAAAAAAATTAAGAGTAAAATATCGTTTTTGTCCTCAACGTTTGGCATAAGTCTCAAAGTTGTCCCTAACGTTTTAATCGTCCTATTTAAGTCCCTGACGTTTCAAAATTGACTCAATGTTGTCCTGCTGTTAGGGATTCGTTAATAGAATTGACGGCAGGACAAAATTGACATGATTTTGAAACATTAGGGACTTAAATAGGACGAAATCGTTGGAGACAAAAACGATAAATAGAAATAAATTTTAATTTTATCCTTCAATAATATCAATTTTTTACTATACATAGTATTCAATTATTTTTTAATCACATCTAAGTAAATTACACTTAATCATATTACTTTCATTATAAATAAATTAATTTTTTTATAATTTTACTCTTAAAGATTTTTAGTTATCATGAAATATTTGTAGAATGACTAGTATATAAACTTGCAGAAAAGAAAAAATAATATATATACAATAAAATATAAATTATACCTTTTGTCTCTCTAATGTATTAAAATTCTTTAAAATTATAAAAAAATAAATTTATTTAAAATAAAAATAATGTAATTAAGTGTAATTTACTTAGATGTAATTAAAAAATAATTGAATACGTAAAAATTGATATTATTGAAAAATAAAATAAAATAAAAATTTATTTTTATGTATCGTTTTTGTCCCCAATGTTTTCGTCCTATTTAAGTCCCTAACGTTTGAAAATCGTCTCAATTTTGTCTCGCCGTCAATTCTGTTAACGGATCCCTAACGGCAGGACAATATTGAGTTAATTTTGAAACGTTGGGGACTTAAATAGGACGATTGAAACATTAGGGACAACTTTGGAACTTACCCCAAACGTTGGGGACAAAAACGATACTTTACTCAAAAATTAATATATTATATGCAAATATTTCTGTGCTATGTGCAAAAATTCTTGTGTTATTATGTGCAAAAAGCTCTATGGTATATCAATAAGTTATATGTTATGTGCAGTTATTTTTGCGACAAAAATTTATATGCTATATCAATAAGTTGTTTTGCTCTCCAACCAAAATTTCTATGCTGAAGAATCATAGAGAAAGAGAAGAGAGTGATGCATGCGCACATTTTCTTTTGCTGGGTTTGTGCAACTTAATTGAATTTGGTTACTTATAGCATCACCATTATTAATATATGTCCTTTATTTTTAAAAGTAATAAATAATCACAATGACTTTGAGCTATTTAAAAACATACAAGTAAATCGCATTAGATTTTGAAAATTTAATTTTGTTATGCAGACATTTCATTTAAATGCCGGTGAAGATGGAAAAATTTGAAAAGAAAACCTAAATTGCTCGTCCCCAATGCGATTTAAGCATGTATAGGAATGATTTGTTCTTTGGAACAAAAGTGACCCCTGCCATTGCAATTCACACGGTTGGGAAGAAGAGAGAAAAGGCAAATGATCAAGAGATGTGAGATTTAAAGGCAAATTTACGTAACCAAAGAGAGCTAATAACGTGATATATTAGTAGCCACAAAAAAATAATAACGTCTGTTCACCACAATAGTGAAATTACAATAACTATAGAAGGAATAACTCTTGGCCGAAAGCAAATTTTTAAGATTTTGAATATATAGACTTCCAATAACATTAGCCCAAGGGTGTGTTCGATACAAGAGCTTTCATGGAAGTAAGAGATGTTGTAGGGGATATCATTCGAGATGAGGAGGATGAAGAGCCACTAAATATTCTGTATAATATTGATGAAGACTGTTGAGAATTGAAGAAACTTAAGTTTTTTGAAGAACAAGAATACTATTATGAACAATGAAACTAAAGAGAAGATGAAATGAGAAATTGTGTATTGAATGTGATAAACTGATTCTGTTGAGTTTGTTATAGAGAGCACATGCTATTTATACACACAATGCAACCTCTAGATATTTATGCACTATAACAGAATTGGTTCACTCTGCACTACCTAAAGCCAACTAACTCAAAACCTCTCTTTTACACTCTTCAGCACTAGTATACTGACCAAGGAAGTGACCTACTTATACAAGCTCCTGGTTCTGTTTCAGAGTTACATCAATATCAGAGAAATTTTCCACATTGAATCTAGGTGTGATGCAACAAGTTGATCATGATTGGAGTGGGTTCACATATGAAGGAGAGTTCGTGATCAAACAATGATTTCAAAGCAAAGATGAGGCTATGCTTGTAGTAATGTGAAACATACATTTTGATTTAAGGGTTAAAAAATGTGAAACATACATTTTGATTAGAGAGGCGTGAAAAATACTGATTAATTTTGGTTACATTATAATGTATTTATCTATAAACAAGATCCACCTTGAACTATATGAAAGGTGATTAACAATTTCAATACCTTTTTTCTGGATAACAAACTAGTTAACTACTGTTATCTCTAAACGTATAAATCATATGACAAATTGATGTAAAGCTTGTCAGCAAAACCTGATTTCCCATTGGTGCTTAAAATTGGAACCACACCTTCTGGCTTCTTGATTTCTGCAATCCAATCAATGCATTCCTCAAAATTGGGTAGAAGCAGCGTGATTATAAGTGAAAGAATCATACAGAGGTCTTTCAAATCTTCTGATTGTTAAATAGAAGAGGAACATCATTATGATATCAATTACAAAGGGAACTGGTTTATCCTTTATCTGGAAATGAAAAGTGAAATCTCTGTATCCACACATGCACATTTAAAGAAACTCTCAAACAATTTAATATTATTATTTTTTTATATGATGAAATTCAACAAGTTTTGGGTCAATATACAAAGGAAAGAAGAATACCAGATTATTTAAGCATGTTAGGTTCCTTGTGAGGCCTTGATACAAGCAAGAACCTGAAGAGAATAACTAGAAAAAATTACCAACATAATTAACATCAAAATTGATCAATTAGTAATTAAACCTCAAGTCATAAGTGCTTAAATTGGCCAGCAGGCACATAAATCAATCAGATAACTTTGTCCAATAATGTCAATAACCCTACCCCCTTGTTTTTCCAGTTGATCCAACAGTATAGTTCATGCCTTCCCAAATAAGTGAAAGTGGAACCCAATGGGGAGGGTACTTGAACCGCGCAACATCCAAAATAAGAACCATGTCTTTTCCAGCGTGGTAGCCACCTATGGGAGAATAGTGCCCACCTGCTGTCTGCCATAAAAATTTTAGTTACCATTATTAGCATTATGTTTTTTTAATTAGAATGAAATATATGCACAACATTATCTTGTCTTATTTGCTTACCAAAAAGCATATTCAGTCATCAAGCAGAGAAAGAAAAATTTTAGAGACCATCAACATACATACTTGTTTGAGAGCAGCTCGGTGATATGATGCAATTATATGACAATCATCAGTAGTTGAACACTTGGTGACATATTTGCGAAAATCATCGATAGTGATATTGCTTGCACGAAATGCCTCAACTTTTGCTCCGGCACAATGACCTAAGGATGCAAGTTTCTCGAATGAGATGCCATTAGCTCTGACAGTTTCCAAAGGTCCACAATAATCCAACATAGATTCATCAAACCATCTCCAAGGTCCTAGACAGATAAATTTTCCAAAGACAAGGCAAAACTTGAAAACTAGGATTTATTGAATATAATAATGTTAACTGTAACTACAAATTGGAGATGCGGACAATATAACTTATAAAATATATAAATAGATTAATTTTGATTAACAAATTTAGAATGGTTAATATTTGTGGAACAATGAAGGCATACCAACCTTTCCATTTCCTTCCAGGATCAATGGCAAGTGAGTTTAAGACCATGGTTAGACTTGCGAGACCACAATAAGTAAGTTCCGTTTGAGTTTGGAAATGGGAAATCAAACTGTTGAAGCCTTGCATGGTTCCATTTTGATAGGCTTCTAAGAAAAGTTTCTGTCACTCGATGAAAAAAATTAATATAGCAAAACAAAGAACAGACGACGACGACGACGACGACGACAACAACAATAATAATAATAATAATAATAATAGAGTTTAATTTTAATGTAGGGTTTTCAATTTTTAATACAATCAACGAGGGCATTTTTGAACTACAAAGACATTTTTTTCTCTTTAAAATTAAGTAAAAAAAAGTTGGTTAGTCTCTTAAAATGAATTCTGCACAAATTTTAGTCTTTTTATAATAAAATTCAAATACTAACTTCTAATACAATTACTTGCTTAAACCTCAAGTATTAATTTTAGATATTAATGTTTAGAGTTTAATTTTGATGCACTAACAGTGTAAAGCGTTTTACACAGTCGTGCAGACGTTACGTAATTGGATGCACGTGTAAAACTACTTTATACTGATAATACATCAAAATTAAATAAATAATAATAATAATAATAATAATAATAATAATAATAATAATAAATAAACTATTTTTTTGTTTATGATTAGAATATTTAGTGGCGAATTCGACACAGTTAAAGAAAGATGAATCCAACATCAACCACAAACTGCAGGCTTAAAAAACATTGTATCTATACGTGAATAATTCAAGTGTAAGTTAGAAAAATATAGCCTGCGTCAATAAATTGCCATTAACAGGTGATGAAGAATGGTTTGAAACAAACATACCTTCCCATTGTTGGAAACAAAATCAATTGCAGGGGGTGACGGAAGGAGTCGTTTGTAAAATCCATTCAACATAATTTCTTTTTGAGTTGCTCAATACAAATAGTTCTATCTAATCCTTTCAAGGTTGAGCTATCGATCCCTTCTTGCCAATGTGAAATCCCTTCATCATGATGTTTAATTTGGGTATCAAATCAATTGTGTTAACAGATAAAATCTTTACTATAATATATGATAGCACAATAGTGAGCAGTGGTTTTGCAATTCAATTCTTTCCTATCTTCTTAAAATCAGAATATCAGAACAAAGGGCAGTGGACAAGGGTGGTTTTAAAGACACAAAACACACACAACATAAATCCATTGTGCATAGACATGCATATGAACAAGAACTCCCCAAAATAATAAATTACTACTTATCTGTATGTTCTGAAAATTCAAATTAAAAAATATATGATCACATATGTCTCTTCTAACACCTCTGCTGAAGAGGTCAGCTAGCAAGCCCCTTCTTTGTTTACTTGAAAAAATTCCAGTTTCATGATAATGCTAAAACTATAATAGGCCAAAGTCCACACCGTACAAGTTAATAGGCAAGAAAGCAACAAGAGCATCAAGATTATTAGAGAATAAAGGAGAAACCTTTTCGTCTGATGGAGGCATAAGACTATAAGAGGCTCTGACGGAGAAACGCAGTAACCTGGCGAGTGGCTGGATGCAATGTGATACGGAGGGAGACAGAGGCTGACGGACGGCGACTCGTCAAAGCTGGACGCGAGGCTGACTGAGGCTCGAGGTCGCGAGGCCGGAAGCAGCGGGTTCAGAGTGAGAATGAGGCAGCCACTGGGAAGGGTGCTTGAGGTTCACGGTTTCTTACAAACCTGTAAGGGAAATCCTATTATTTGCAACTTTTAAAGCTAATTTGGAGTAATTTGTTCACAAAATAACCTCTGATTCTAATAGTACATGCTGAAATTGGTGCTTTAAAGATCACTGATCTTCAATTTAATTTTTGAAAGAATTTTTTAATTAAAATTGTCATCGACAAAGATTTAAAATTAATCAGTTAGTCCTTTTGCCTAATTGGATATTTGATTAAAAAAATCTTTTAAGGATTAAATTGGAGATCATGTTATTTTTTAGGATCCAATTTAACTATTTATTTCTGATTTTAATGGATCTAATTTTGTTTAACAAAAATATATTGTATTAGTTTCTATTAATACTGAACGAAAAAATAAATGAGAATTAATATAGAATATTTTTGTCAATCTCAAAAATATAATTAGTGTAATTAAAATTTAAAAAATTATTTTAATGCATGCAGTCGATTTCAGTTTATTTTAGAATTTAATTTTTTAAATATTTTTTTTAGAATTTGTTTGGATTTAATTCTCAAAAAAAATATTTTTTAAAAAGATTTTTTTACAAAAATAAAAATAATTTTATGTTTGAATATTTTATGTAAAAAGATCTTTTTATTTATCAATTATGTTATGTTAAAATAATATAAAAATATTTTTTTGTTAATTTATTATATGAAAAAATATTTTTTTTAAAAAATTTAATAAAAGATGTAAATTATAGCTTTTTAATTTTTTTATTTTTTTAATGTTTTTATTTTTACTATTAAAAATTTGTCAAACACACTAAAAAGTAAAAAAAAATTAAAAAAAGATCTTTTTTTATCGATTTAATGACACGGAACAAACACTCTTTTTTTTGCAATGGAAACAAACACAATTTGTGATTCTTTTTATTAAAGTGAAAATTCAAGTGTAGTCGACTTTACGTGAAGTTAATTTCTTATAACCGTTAGATGAAAATTTAGTCAAATTACTGAAATCAGTCAAATCATTTAACGATTCTCAGATATCAACTTTACGTGAAGTCGACTGTACCTGAATTTCCACCTTTTATTAAATACCAATGTATATGAAACAAAAATAATTAAGTCATTTTAAAAATAAATAAATTTCACAACAATCAGTATTATCCTTTAGATGATAGAAGTTTCGGAATGGAGGGCGCAGGTGAAGTTGAGTTTTGTTTGGATTAGGGTATTGACTCGTGCGAGGTAACTAGTCCAAGGTTTGGATCAGATTTTTATTTTGAACTTTGAAGAATGGGAAAGGTTGATTCATAAGCACCAAGTTCATGAACGTGTGAATTCCTTCCTTTTAAAGAAAGTCTAGAAACCACGGCAGTTGAATTTGGAAAGCTACGTTTATGATAATATAATAATCTTTTTACAGCAATATAATTAATTTTTTTTATACACTAAATACAATATTTCAATATGATAGTTAATTAGATAATTGATATATTAATACACATTTAAATTCTTAAAATACGAAATAAAAAGGATAATAACAATTATCAAATTGAAGATGCCTCTTTGGTTTTCAACTTTTTATTTTAAATATTTTTTATTTTCCTTCTACATTTAGACGAAACCTCTTTAAATTTATAAGGATTTATGTAGATAAACAAGACAAATATTTTCTTGCTCTTTAATTTAGTTTCATCTATACCTCCGAAAAAGTTTCTTATTGTATTATCAATTTTATGAAATTCATTTATTAATTTATTGATTCATTTATTACTTTGATTTATGTTCCTTAATTCTATATCTTGATTGCTATAAAAGCATATTATTCTATATTTTGTAAGTTTTTGTTGTTGGCTATATTTTGTAAATTGTTCTTTTCTCATCTTAGCTTCCTCTAATCCTCTTTCATTCTATCTCTCTATTGTGACATAAAATTTTTGTTTTTTTTTTTTACGCTACTTTTTTTTACATCTTTTATTTTCTCTCTTTGCCTTCTTTTTAATTATTTATTTTATTTTTATTCCTAACTAGGTTTATTATATTTCATCACATACTCTTCTTGAATTTAAATATTTTTTATTAAAAGATAAATTTATCATTGATTCTTTAATTTGTTTATATCTGATTTTAGAAATGTATATAAGTCAGGAAGAGAAGTCAAATTTATCTTGATCTAGACTTAGTTTTTAAATAATAGTTAGGTCTATTTTTTAGATTTTTATCCAGTTATAAACTTAATAAAATTATACTATTTTTGAATTACACTAAAATCAGGTCTAGATAAAAAAATTTTAGATTTTAATAAATTTTTTTTATCAAAAATTATGATGTACTTATTTATAAAGAAGAAAAAAAATATATTTGTTATCATAAAATTGATATCCATATTTGAATTTAAATTTGTCTATAAATTTTAATTTCATATTTTTTAATTTATTTTTTAATTCATCAAATATGAGTAAATTATTAAAAATAAAACAATAAACTTATAATTAATATAACGTAATATTATAATTAATATAAAATATATATACTTTTTTAATCTTCTTAAAATGTACATGAACCAAGTAAAACTAAATTAATCTTAACTTAGATCCGAATCTAAATAATAATCAAATTTATTTGTGAGATTTTTATTTAACTTTAAATCCAATAAAATTTTACTAAATTAATCTCCAAAATATTTAAATTTAGACCAAATCTTCAAATCCAACCGCATCGTATACACCCTTATCTGATTCTTTATTTTGTGCGTAATATTGCTGAAATATGGACTCATTTTGCCCATTACTAAATATAAGATTTGGTGGACTAACAAAACTCTCGTTCTCGTAGTTATTTATTGATTTTGGAGATTTTATTTTATTTTTTATTATTTTATATTATATAATACATGTTAATAATCAATGAAATCACCGCATATATAACTTTTGATATTTATTTGTAGATACTTTCTGCAACCTAAAATAATTATTTTTTTTATCTGCATATTTAATTTTAACTTTTAAAGATATTAAATTATTTATTTTTTATTCATATTTTTTTTAATTTTATTTATTTTATTCTCTTAATAAGAATAAAACAAAAAAATTAAACAAAGAAAAAAAAAAGAAGAAACACATAATACTACAAAATTACTTAAAAAAGAATAAAGTTACATTCATTCAACAAAAAAAAAGAAATAAATAAAAAAATGAAGAAAAAATGCAGCTTTAAAAGAAAATATTTTTGTGTATTTACAGTCAATTTTAATGTAAAACTAAGATATTTATGGGCATTGTTTAAGAACTTCGGTATATGTGTACTAATTAGTTCTGCATAATTCAAAATTCTTCATCTTTTTCATTCTCATTTTCTGCTGCTTTTTTTTTCATCATCATCCCCATCTTCTTCTTCTTTATTTTTTTATTCGTCTTTTTCTTTTTGATTTACCTTCTTATTCTTTTTTGTTTTACTCTTTTAATAAAAATAAAAACAAAAAAAATAAACAAAGAAAAATAAAAAATATTTAATGCTGCAAAATTATTTGGAAGATGATGAACTTATATTTATTCAACTAAAAGAAAAAAAGAAATAAAAAAAAAAGAAAAAATGCAACATGAAAGAAAATATTTTTGTGTATTTACAACCAATCTCGGCGTAAAACTAAGATATTTATGTGTATTGTTTAAGAATTTTCAGTGTTTTTGTACCGATAAGTTCTGCATAATTCAAAACTTTTCCTCTTTCTCTCCCTCGTCTTCTGCTACTTCTTCTTCTTTTTTCTTTTTCATCATCATCACCATCTTCTTATTCTTTTTTTTATTCATCATCTTTTCTTTCTTGTTTTACCTTCTCAAGTTTCTTCTTGTTTTACTATCTTCACAATAATAAAAACAAAAAAAATCAAACAAAGAAAAAAAAGGGAACACATAATGCTGCAAAATTACTTGAAAGATGATGAATTTATATTCATTCAACTAAAAGAAAGAAAGAAATTAGAAAAAGAAGAAGGAGAAAGAAAAGACAGCATTAAAAAAAATATTTTTATGTATTTGCAGTCAATTTCGATGTAAAATTAATATATTTATATGTATTGTTTAAGAATTTTTGATGTATGTGTACTAATAAGTTCTGCATAATTTAAAACTCTTTCTCTCCTCCTCCTCCTCATCTTCTGCTGCTTCTTCTTCATCTTTTTTTTATCATTATCATTTACTTCTTCTTTTTTTCTTATTCATCTTTTCTTTCTTATTTTACCTTTTAAGTTTCTTTTTGTTTTACTCTCTTAACAAGAATAAAAACAAAAAAGAAGAAAAAACACATAATGCTTCAAAATTTACTTCGAAGATGATGAACCTACATTCATTCAACTAAAAAAAGAAAAAGAAGAAGAAAATGCAATATTATAGAAAAATATTTTTGTGTATTTATAGTAAATTTTGGTGTAAAACCAAGACATTTATATGTATTGTTAAGAATTTTTAGTATATTTATACTGATAAGTTTTACATAATTCAAAATTCTTCCTCTTCTTCTTCATCATCTTCAAATGTTTATTCTTCTTCATCTTCTTATTTTATTTTCTCATAATTCTTTTTGGGAGAAAAAAATTAAACAAAGAAAAAAATGCATAATATTACAAAACCAATAGAAAGAGAAGGAGGAGAAAAATGCAGCAACAATAAAAAGAAGAAGAAGTAAAAGAAGAAGGAACGTGAAGAAAAAGAAGAAAGAACACAAAGAAGAAGGAGAAGAAAAAAAAAGAGTAAAAAGAGGAAGAACGCGAGATATAAATGTTGGAGGAGGACCAGTGTGATTTTATGCGCGAATGCCCGGCCGACCGATCCGACGGGCCTCACGCGGCCTGAACCAGGAGGCAACCCGAATGTCACCTCCCCTTTCACGAGGCATCTAACAGCCAAGAAGGAAGGTGGGTCTGCTCATGTGGGTAGAGGTGGAAACAGGCCAGGCCAGGCCAGACCTATAATAGAGTATATTGGTCTTAGCCTGGCCTGTAGCCTGGTATATACTTTTTAATGAGTACTAAATCTGGCCTGTTATTAAATCTGGCCTGACCTGAAGCCTGTCAATAGGCCTGTTTTTTTAATAATAATTAAATTTAAGATATAATTTAATTTTTAAAATTATAAAATATAAAATAATAAATTTATGAATAATATTGATACAAATACACTTATATAATTAAAGAGACAAATGGCTAAGTGTATAAAAGTATTATTATAAGATAGAAGACCCAAGTTCGAATCTTTCTAACAGGCTATTTCAAAAGCCTAGGCCTGGCCTTTTAAAAAATATAGGCTTTTTTAATAGCCTGAGTCTGGGCCTATTTCTTATCAGGCCACGCCAAACACAAGCCAAGTTGCAGGCTTTGCAGGCTCCACCCTAGTATATACTATATAAGCGGAAGGCCCTATCCCTCCTCAGGTACGTCACCTACCATTTACCCTAACTGCCGCCTAAGGCCCTACCCCTCCTCAGGTACGTCACCTACCATTTACCCTAACAGCTGCCTTTATACAGATACTGACTTAAGCGTCGGAGTCCTTTTGCAGGTGGTCCCTCCTCTACCTCGAATTGCCAATTTGGCCCTCCTCCGCCTCGAATTGCCAACTCGGTGGGGTGGGATCTCATACTCCAACCTTTTCCTCTTCACAACAGTCCGGGAGACCCAACGCGCGAAGGTGAATTGGAGCCAGCCTCCCCACCGTCTCCTAAAAAAAATTGTAATATAAATTGTGTTACTTAGATTATTTTTTAGAATTATGCTACACATACAAGTCTTTTTAGTTTACAAATCTTATAAGTTGGGTCAAGTCTAACAAAAACTACATTCACCCACTGGAGCGTGATAACACGCGTGTCACTCAATTGTTTCCAAAGTGCACTCTCACTCACCATTATGGAAGATGCTTATTCTTCTTCACGTTCCTCCTTTTCCTCCTCCTCTTTCTTCTTCTTCTTCTTCTTCTTCTCATTCTTCTTTGCGTTTCTCCTCCTTTTTCTTCGTGTGTTTCAACTTCATCATTGTTTTCTATTACTGTTGTTGTCACTGCATTTTTTCCTCCTCATCTTTCTATTGATTTTGCAACATTATGTATTTTTTTCTTTGTTTAATTTTTTTCAAGAAGAATTATAAGAAAACGAAATAAGAAGATGAGGAAGAAGAAGAGTTTTGAATTATGCAAAACTTATTAGAATAAAAATACACCCAAAAATTCTTAAAATACATCCAAATATCTTCGTGTTACATCCAAATTTACTGCAAATACAGAAAAATATTTTCTCTAATGCTGGATTTTTTTCTTCTTCTTCTTTTCCTTATTTCTTTCTTTCTTTTAGTTAAATGAATATAAGTTCATCCTATTCTAAGTAATTTTGCAGCATTATGTGTTTTTTCTTCTTTTTTATTTGATTTTTTTGTTTTTATTCTTGTTAAGAGAGTAAAACAAGAAGAAACTTGAGAAGGTAAAATAAAAAAAGATGAATAAGAAAAAAAAGAAGAAGATGGCGATGATGATAAAAAAAAGAGTAGAAGATGAAGAGGAAGAAGAGGAAGAGTTTTGAATTATGCAGAACTTATCAGAATAAAAATACACCCAAAAATTCTTAAAATACACCTAAATATCTTCGTGTTACACCCAAATATCTTCGTGCTACACCCAAATTTGCTGCAAATACAAAAAAATATTTTCTCTAATGCTACATTTTTTTTCTTCTTCTTTTTCTTATTTCTTTCTTTCTTTTAGTTAAATGAATGTAAGTTCATCCTATTCTAAGTTATTTTGCAGCATTAAGTGTTTCTTCTTCTTTTTTATTTGATTTTTTTGTTTTTATTCTTTTTAAGAGAGTAAAACAAGAAGAAATTTGAGAATGTAAAATAGAAAAAGATCAATAAGAAAAAAAGAAGATGATGATGATAATAAAAAAAAGTAGAAGATGAGGAGGATGAAGAGGAAGAGTTTTAAATTATGTAGAATTTATCAGAATAAAAATACACCAAAAAATTCTTAAAATACATCCAAATATCTTCGTGTTACGTCCAAATATCTTTGTGCTATACCCAAGTTTGCTGCAGAAAAATATTTTCTTTAATGCTATATTTTTTCTTCTAAATTGAACCACACCTTAGCCACTTGATTGGATTAAAAATAATAATCAATTTTGTTCTGGTTCGATTGACATTCTAAACCTGAATTATTTGTTATCTTCAACAATGAGATAACTGATGATGGAGGAGAAAGAGAAAAAAAAAAGAGAAGAAGAAATTCTAATGAAAAAAAGAAGAAGGAAGAGGAGGAGGAGGAGGAAGAGGTGGTGTTGATGACGACAATAACGAGAGAGAAAATTACGAAAAAGAAGAAGAAGAGGCACGGAGAAAGAAAAAGAAGAAGGAGGAGAAGAAGAGGCACGGAGAGAAAAGAAAAAGAACAAGAGACACAGAAAAAAACGTAAAAACGCGTATATAAATGACTTGCATGACTTATATGGAAAAATACTTGTATGTGGAAAATAACTCTATTTTTTATTAGTTTAATATTAATGATAATTAATTATAGTAAGAGTAAATAAGGAGTAGATAAAATTAACTACAATATTTTTTTCAGTTTTCGATTTTCATTTATTTTAAAATTTTTAAATGAATGAAAATAGAAGATTGAACAAAATATTTTATAGTTAACTTTATGTACTTTTATAATTAATTACTATCAATATTAAATTAAAACTAAAAAAATATTTTATAATGTATTCTATTATTTTTTATATACTTTTATTATAATTAATTACTACCAATATTAAACTAACAAAAAAATAAACTATAACAAATTATATAAAAAGTGCAACTAATTACAGTGAAATAGTAAAAATAATAATTCAAAAAATTAATAAATCCATAAAAGAATAAATAACAGAAACAGGTTGAGAAAGCATAATAAATTAACAAGTCAAGTGAAGTATCCAACTTGCTACAAGCACCTAAAAAAAAGAGAAGTAAAAAAGGTTGCCCACCACAATATCTTATTTGTAATCCTCTCTCCACTGTTATAAATTATTTGTCTACTATCCCACTTTTGTAACTGCATTATCAATTGAGGAGCTCAATTCATGCGGTTGCTCCTAGTATGTAAAGGTTACAAAAGAAAACTCATAAAAAAAACTTCACAGAGTAAAAAAAAATTACGTGATAGCAGAAAAAAGAGAGAATTAGAGAATATAAAAATAATTATTAGATTTAGATAAATTGAATTAGAATATTGAGATGATTTCAGTTTTAGCTCCACATATATCTCAGTATTCTTTAGATATTTTTTCCGTGTTGAAGAGTTGAATTGTGAATAAATTGAGACACACGATTTACAGCAAATATAATATCGGGTCTAGTCATCGTTAAATATTACAAACTCCAACTATGGATCTATATTTCATTGGATTATCAAATGGTTCTGTATTATTGGTGTAGAGCTTTGAATCAGTAGCCATTAGAGTTGGTAATGGTTTAGAGTTGGCCATTCCAGATTCGGATATCAACTCTCTAGCATACTTTATCTAAGATATCATGATATCTCCGTGAGAAAGATATGTAGCTTGAAGGACCAGAAAATAGTTGAACCTTGAAAGAGAATTTATTATTCAATTGAGCTATCAAAGACTCAATTTCTCTTGAATTGTTACTTGTAACTGAAGAAAATCTCATGCCCTAAGCTGTTCAAGCTGTGATGTTGATGGTTTGATGAATCAGAAAGGATTAAGAGAGGGAGAGAGATAGGTTCTTCTCATTATTGGAGAAAACGAAAAATTCCCCTTAGAAAATATTTGTTGAGTTATTACACCTTATATACTATGTACTTTTTTTTATGTACTCTCACTAAAAAATAATTACAATGGTAAACCTATTATTGATAAAGAAATAATCTAGGTAACACCCTCCCGCAAGCTAGAATTGTGTAAATCTAACAATCCTAGCTTGGAAACATTGGTAAGAAAAGGACCCGGTGGCAGAGCTTTGGTAAGAAAATCAGCAAGTTGATCATTGGAACGAACTGGCATAAGATGAATGAGACCAGACAAATGCTTTTCACGAACAATGTGGCAGTCCACTTCAATGTGTTTAGTTCTTTCATGAAAAATGGGATTATTGGCAATGTGAATGGCTGACTGGTTGTCACAGAATAGAGTGATAGACTTTTGAAGCGGCAAGCCAATGAAATCCATTAAGAAAGATAACCAACTAGCTTCACAAGTGGCAACAGCAAGAGACCTATATTCAGCTTCTGCAGAGGACTTGGCAACTGTGGTTTGCTTTTTACTCTTCCAGCTAATGAGCGAGTTCCCAAGCATGAAGCAATAACCGAAAACGGAACGACGAGTATCAGTACAGGTAGCCCAGTCAGTATCGGCAAATCCGGTGAGATGCAGATTAGAAGTAGAGGAGAAGAAGAGACCAGTTGCAGGTCGGCCTTTTAAATATCGGAGTACACGAAAAGCAGCCTGTAGGTGAGAAGTTGTTGCACAGTCCAAAAATTGGCTCAAACGTCCCACAGCATAAGAGATATCGGGTCTAGTATTTGTGAGGTAAAGGAGTCGGCCGATAAGCTGTCTGTAAACAGTGTTGTCTGTTAAAATGGTACCTGATTCCTTTGAAAGTTTCTGACTATAATCAAATGGAGTAGAGAGAGGCTTGCAATCTAGATAACCAAAATCTCTGAGAAGGTCCATGGTGTACTTTCGCTGATAAATGTGAATTCCAGAGTTAGAGCGTGCTACTTCCATTCCCAAGAAGTATTTGAGATCACCAAGATCCTTTATTTTGAATTTGTCATCCAAATCTTACTTGATGGAATTGATTTCACCAATGTCATTCCCGGTTAAAACCAAGTCATCAACATATACTAGAATGGCAGTGAAGCTTTGAGATTGTTTCTTAATGAAGAGTGAATGATCATCAAAAAACTGCTA
>NC_029774.3:8629803-8656581 GCF_000817695.3 Arachis duranensis | reverse complement strand
TACTCATTGTATATAACCCTTCTATACACTCAGCAATGCCAATCATTTTTGATGTGGATCTATCTTGTATCTCACAACACTTATCATTGATTAACAATTGACAATGTAAGTTTGAGGTTAACTTTGACACAGATATCAATTTAAAATCAAAAGAAGGAATGTATAAAACATTTTTGAGAAAAAAATTTTTAGAGAATGTGATTGTGCCAATGATGGTGCTAACAGTTTTGGTTCCATTTGGCAATATCACATTGATTGGATCAATATTTTGAAAACTTGCAAAATCTTTTAAGTCAAAAGTCACATGATCTGTTGCACCGGAATCAATGATCCATAGTGCAGATTTTGGAGTGATAATGCTCATAATTCTCGCATTAAAATGTAATGCAATGGTTTTACCTGGAGTGGAAGTGTGAATGGAATTAGTCAAAATTTGATTTGCATTATGAGGTTGTTGCTGCACACTTTTGTCTTTGATCAACTCTAACAAGGCAAATCTTTACTTTGGAGTGAATCCAGATCTTGATATTCCAATGTTCTCTTGGAGACAATTGAGCTGGAATTGTTTGTCACTGAGTATATCATCATGCCCCTCAGTGATCACGTGATTGATGGTGGTGTTATGTTGCTGCCATTGGTAGAAGTGGGAGGAGTACCCATGCTTCTTATAGCATACATCTTCTGTGTGGCCTTGCTTGTTGCAATGAGAGCAAGCCAATGTAGCTCCACGACCTCTGCAATGGGAGGATCTGTTTGCCATGTTTGCCATTTTGAGAAATCAATGAATCACAGAGTAATAGGGATTCAGATCTTCTTCCTTCCAACTCGTTGATCGGAACAGCTATGTTCACCAAGAAAGAATCTTGCGAAATAGCCTCTCATCAAACTCTATTGGATGAGTTTGAAGGAAGAGGTAAGAATGGGGGAAAGAAAATGTCGAAAGAAAAATTAGGGATAGAAAGAGAATGGCAAAATTGGATTCGCAACTTTTTTTTTTTTTGATTCACAGCTTGGTTGCTCTCCACGCTCACCGCACCATGAAGAAAATCTCATGCCCTAAGCTGTTCAAGCTGTGATGTTGATGGTTTGATGAATCAGAAAGGATTAAGAGAGGGAGAGAGATAGGTTCTTCTCATTATTGGAGAGAACGAAAAATTCCCCTTAGAAAATATTTGTTGAGTTATTACACCTTATATACTATGTACTTTTTTTTGTATGTACTCTCACTAAAAAATAATTACAATGGTAAACCTATTATTGATAAAGAAATAATCTAGGTAACAGTAACAATTATATCGTCTACATAAACTAAGAGATAAGTAACATTAGTAAAATCGTTTCTAACAAAATAATAAGACATCAAATTTTGTATTTTTGAAACCAAAATTGTAAAGAGTTTCTGCCAAAGTCTTGAACCAACTCCGAGGTGCTTGTTTCAAACCATATATGATTTTGTTGAGTTTACAAACTAAAGTATTATGGTATGAACATATCTCTGGGTTGAGCCATTATAGACAGTCTCTTCGAGCTTGCCATTCAAGAAGGCATTATTGAAGTCAAACTGTCGCAGTGGCCATCCCAATAAAATTGCAATGGTCAAAATAACTTTTATTGTGATTGGCCTAACTACTAGTGAATAAATTTCTGCATAATCCACTCCTTGTTTTTGACAGAATCCCTTTGCTAACAAGCCTAGTTTTGTAAAAAATATTATTTACATAATAAATAAATAAATAAGTACTTTTATTTTATTTTATCCAAACATAATTAATAAATAAAAAGATTTTTTTACGTGAGATATCCAAACATAAAATTATATTTTTAATTTTGTAAAAGATCTTTTAAAAAAATATCATTTAAAAAAAGATTTTTTTGAAAATAGTATCCAAACAAATCTTTTATCTATCAATTATGTTTGGATAAAATAAGATAAATGTACTTTTTGTTTATTTATTATGGAAAAAATATCTTTTTTTAAAGATAAAAAGATCTTTTAAAAAAAGATGTAAATTGTAACTTTTCAAAAAAGATATTTTTTATTTTTTTAGTGCTTTTATTTTTACTTTTAAAAATTTATCAAACACACTAGAAAATAAAAAAAATTATTAAAAAAACTCTTTTTTCATTAATTTAATGATGTTCAAACAAGTACTTAATATAAAATATTATTTGTAAATCTTAAAAATATAATTAGTATAATTAAAATTTAAAAAATTATTTTAATACAGATGGTCAATTTCAAAATTTATTTTAGAATTTAATTTTTTAAATACTTTTTTAATTTATTTCTATTAAGATTATAAAAAATTAACGAGATAATATCAGATATAATTAAATTGTCTTAATACTTATGGTGGATGAATGATGATGATCCAATTTGGAAATGAATCATCATACACCGCTATCATATTACAAATTATTTGATTTATGGTCATATTATATATATTTCAGATATGATTTTATCTTACTTTTTTTATTAAGAAATATACCATTTTTATACAATTAGGACGAAAAATAAATTCAGTCGAATCGAATTTTAATTATGACGAATTTGACTCATATTATAAATAAATGGTCTAAATTTAGACATATTATTTTTCTTATATTTTTTTTAGATTTAAATTTAGTCTATTTAAAGTCTGACGAGCTCACGAGTTTATTTAAAAAGTCTATTTTATGAATTATAAAACTTAAAAATTCTAAATCGATTCTTTTTAGTTTTGTTTAACATTTAATATAAGTAAAAATTTAAAAGTCTAAATAAAAAATAATTTATTATTAACAAAAAATATTTTGACGAGCCAGCATAATAAATTTTGTAAGCTTTTCTTAAAACCTACGGTCTGGCCTTTTCAATTAGAATAAAGCTTTATATTCAAACAAAATACTTAACCAAATTGTTATAATAACTTTTCAAATCACACACCTCTTTTTCCTTCTCCATTTCCTTCTCCGTCTCCTTCTCCTTCTCCTTCTCTGTTTCTTTCTTCTTCTAAATTCGTGCACGCAGGTTCTTCTTCCCTTCTTCTTCTCCTCCTCCTTCTTCTTATTCTTCTTCTTCCAAATTCGCACACGCAGGTTCTTCTTTTTCTTTTCTTTTTTCGTTAATGTCATCACTAATAACACCAACATTTTACTAACATTTTTATTAGTTCTGATTTTTTCTGATACCATCATTAAATAACTTTGGTTTATTTCTTGGTTTATTTCGGTTTATTTGTGTGTTAATTGAAGTTCACTTGATGCTGCTAATAAGTATTGACCAAATTTGTTATTTTTTAAGTAATTTCAGTTCATTTCTTAGTTTAATTGAGGTTCATTTGGATCCAAAAATGAATTCAATGTGTTTTTGTTAATGATTGAGTCTTTTTAACTGTTTGTTTAAATTTGAAAATTGAGTCTTTTTAACTGTTTGTTCAAATTTGAACTAATTTCGGTTCATTTGTGTGCTAATTGAGATTCAATTGCTGGCTTGCTGCTGTTGATAAGTATTGACCAAATCTTTTAGCAAAAAAGAATGAAATTATTCATTATCACTTTATTTAATGGCATTAGATTTCATTCCATTTCATTCAATTAGTTCAATTTTGAACAAACAGTAAAAAAGATTCAATCATCAACAAAAATACATCAAATTTATTTTTGGATCAAAATGAACCTCAAATAAACTAATAAATTAACCGAAATTACTTAAGGAATAAAAAACTTGGTCAAAACTTAACAGCAGCATCAACTGAACCTCAATTAACACACAAATGAACCAAAATTAGTTCAGTTTTCAACAAAGCAGTAAAAAAACTTAATTATCAACAAAAACACATACCATTTATTTCTGAATCCAAATGAACCTCAATTAAACTAAGAAATGAATCGAAATTACTTAAGAAATAAAAGATTTGGTCAATACTTATCAGTAGCATCAAGTGAACCTCAATTAATTTGCAAATGAATCGAAATTAGTTCAATTTTAAACAAACAATCAAATAGACTCAATCATCAATAATACCACATCAAATTCATTTCTGGATCCAAATAAACTTTAATTAAAAAGAGAAAAAGAAAAAATGCAGCGATAACAGCAACAATAAAAGAATGACGATTGAGAAAAAACATGCGAAGAAGAAGAAAGAACGCAAAGAAAAAGAAGGATGAACACGAAGAAAAAGAAGGAATGCGAAGATGAAGAAGGAGAAAAAGCAAAGAAGAAGAAGAAGGAAGAATGCGAAGAAGAAAGAATGCAAAGACGAAGACGAAGAAGCGTTATTGAAACGCGTGTGTATACACGCTAGTGTAATGAAAGTGGTTTTTGTTCAATTTGGGCCTGCTTGGTTGGACTTAGACAGAAAAATACTTGGCTTAACCAACCAAGTCCAACGCAGCAGAGGCCTAACATAGATGGCATATTTGTATGCCTCTTTAATGTTACACCTGGGTTCAAGTCCCAGCTAAAGCTGGATGTAGTTTAAGAACCCATAGTGTGTGTGACTGAAGGGTGTGTGAGAAGTGTATAGTGAGTTAATGACCAAAAAAAAAAAACCCACCAAGTCCAACCAAGTAGCTTTAAACTAATTCACCTCCACGCACCACTACCTCTAACAAACTATTGACTTAATGTGTGAATATATATAACTGTCTTTTTCATACGAATTTCATTTTTTTATTTTCTCAGCATTTTTTACGTTTTCTACATTCTCTTCCTTCTCTATGTTCTTTTCTTTGTTCTCTGCGTTCTCTTCGTTTAAGATCAATGCTCTTTTATCTTATTTGAAGATTTGGAGTAATTTTTTTTTAAATCAAGTAGTGAAATCAACTTTGAACAGGTATTTTGTTCTCGAAGACAATGAATGATTCAAGTTCAGACTGTTAATTGAATCAGAGCGAATTAGATTATTGTTTTTGATCGAATTAAGTGACTGAGTTGTGGCTTGAATCTAATTAATGTAGTTTGTTACTAGTTTATGATTCTGTAGTTGAATGATTTTGTTTTTGTTTATGAAAATTGTTACTCATGGTTGATGGTTTGAATTTGAATACAATATAGGAGTTCTGAATCTGAATTATTACTTTGATGAATATGTTTTGTTCCCAATTTTGGTGTATTTAGAGTTATAAATTGGTTTGTTTTGGAAATGCTTTCGGTGTATTTTCAAGTTTAGATTGTTAATTGAACTAGGGCGAATTGTATTATTATTTTGAATCAAATCAATTGGCTGAGGTGTAGTTTGAATCAAGTTAATATAGTTCGTTAGTAGTTTATGATTATGTAGTTGAATAATTTTGTTTTTCTTTGTGAAAATTTCTATTCATGGTTGATGATTTGAATTTAAATGTAATATAAGAGCTCTGAATATGAATTATTACTTTGATGAATCTGTTTCGTTCCCAATTTTGGTGTATTTGGAATTATAAATTGGTTTATTTTGGAAATGCTTTCGGTGTATTTTTAAGTCTAGACTGTCAATTGAACCAGGGTGAATTGTATTATTGTTTTGAATCAAATCAAGTGGCTAACGTGTGGTTCAAATCTAGTTAATATAGTTCGTTAGTAGTTTATGATTCTGTAGTTGAATAATTTTATTTTTGTTTATGAAAATTGCTATTCATGGTTGATGGTTTGAATTTGAATGTAATGTAGGAGTTCTGAATCTGAATTATTACTTTGATGAATCTGTTTTGTTTCCAATTTCGGTGTATTTGAAATTATAAATTGGTTTATTTTGAAAATACTTTCGGTGTATTTTTAGTTTATTGTATAAATCAAATGAATATGCCAACTCTTTTAGAAGCTTATGCGGCACATTCAAAGTAAGGATATGCGTCATAGCAGTAAATCCCAACTCTTCGACAATAGCTTTCTTGTCATTGCTCATGTTGTGAAATATATCATAAATAGATCTTGTGGAGCATCTCAAATCATGAGTTTTCTGTAAATAAATGAGAATTACATTATATAATTATATTTATACAAAAAAATTGAGTTGTTCTAACATATATATGCTTACATTATATTTTGGTCCTTTTTTTTGTGGTGCTCCTCTCAGCAACTTTTTTTATTGCCATTTTTTCTGTAAGGAATAAAAAATTAGGTTAATAGGTAACAATAACACTAAGTGCACCTCAATTCACATGAAATATACCGAAAGACAAGCCAAATACACCGCTATTATTTCTTGATTGCATCACCCAATGTCAGTTCAAAAATAGATACAACTCAATCAAACATGCACAAAATGATACCAGAAGTACTACAACACAATTCCATGAAAAAGATCCCTAAAAAATGGACAAAAACATATGCAAATGACTCAAACATGCAAAATAATAATAATAATAATAAAAGCACTACAATAACATTATGTTGCCTAATTATAACAAAAAGAGGACAACGACACCAAGTATACCTCAATTCACATGAAATACATCGAAAGACAAACTAAATACACCAGTATTATTTCTTGATTGTATCACCCAATGTCAGTTCAAAAACACATGTAACTCAATCAAACATGCACAAAATGACACCAGAAGTACTACAATAAAATTCTATGGGTTAGTTACCACAATTTTATTAACAAAATCTTTCAAAAAATAGACAAAAACACATACAAATGACTCAAACATGCAAAAAAAATTATCAGAAATACTATAACAACATTCTATTGCCTAGTTACAATAAAAAGAGGACAACAACACCAACTACACCTCAATTCACATGAAATACACCAAAAGACAAACCAAATACACTACTATTATTTCTTGATTGCATCATCCAATGTTAGTTCAAAAACACATACAACTCAATCAAATATGGACAAAATGACACCAGAAGCATCACAACAAATTTCTATGGGCTAGTTACAACAAATGCATGAACGAAATTCCTCAAAAATGGACAAAAACACATGCAAATCACTCAAACATGCACAAAATAATATCAGAAGTACTACAACAATATTATGTTGCCTAGTTACAATCAAAAGAGGACAACAACACTAAGTACACCTCAATTCACATAAAATACACCGAAAGTATTTACTGATTACTACACACGAACTCAATTCAAAACATGCAAACACTCAAACATGTACAAGAACACATTCAAATCACTCAAACACATGTAGATATATGTTAAACTATAGGAGAAAAACTACGTAACATTTTTACACCGACCTAACAATGTTATCACCAAATAAACAGTATAATGAGAACAGTAATATGTACTTTAACACAAGAACACAAAATAAATCTACTAAATAAACAGAAATATGACTATTTAGTATTTCACGATCGAAAATACGAAAGAGAAATGTAAAAAAATTGGACGATTAGTGAATAGTACCTTCAATAATCTTTCGTCTTCTGTTTCTGTGTTTTTTGGTGAAGATTTGGAACATAGCTTTGAAATTTTCTTGAGTTTTCACGAAGATTTTGAGAGATTTTGAGTTTGATCGTTTCAGTTTCAATCGAGGGAGGAGAAGCATTTTCCATATTAACGCTTGCGCTATTGAACAGTTGCGGGACCGCGTGTTTACACGCTCTCTAATCTGAAGTTGATTTTTGTTGAATTTGGACCAATTTTATTGGACTTGATTATGAAAAAGATTTATTTATGTATCATAACTGTATTAATATATATATATATAGCATTAAAGTAAGGTCTAAAATTTTGTGATTAAAATTAATCTAGCATTAAAATTAGAAAAATATATTAATGATATTACAGCTAATTAAAATTGAAATTTTTAGCTTGACATTAAAATTGGAATAACATATTGATGACACTTCAACAAAATTATATAATAAATAATAAATATCAAAAATAGAAATAGATAATATATATAATAAATTAGGTGCAATTTGATCAATAATATTATTCTTATTTAAGAGCAAAATCTAAAAATATAAATTTAATCATCATTCTAAGAAAAGAAGACTTGAATTTAAAGATAATGAAATTTTCTACTAACAGTTAAATATATATTGGATTAATTTTTTTAGTACTTGCTTTATTGAATTCAGTTTCGGCCCAACCCAACAAAAGTAGGGGCTCTCTTGACGGACCTACGACCCATTTAAACCATCACGCCCCTTGCATGACACGATACCATTCACCAACGTCTAGACAGCTAGCAAAAGCTTCTAAATAGATAGGCCTGAACAAAAGGGCCTACCCGATAAGCAAGGATAATAGGAAAGGACCTAGTCCTCCCCCAGTTACGTCACATCTTACCCTAATTTGACTGCGTCTACGTACGGACGTTTACTTTAGTATCAGAGTGTCCTTGAAAGTGGTCCCACCCTTCGACCTGCCGACAACCGTGGACGCCCCTCCTCCTCGTGGCACTCGCATTCAGGTCATGTTTCTCACAACCAACCATCTCACTCAGCAACCGACTCAACGAACAATAAAAAATAATGGCTCCATCTGTGGGGACCAAACACGAGCGGAAGATGGAACTTATTCCTCGTCCCGAGGAAGTATGAGAGGAAGGAGGTGCCACCGGGAATCCAGGGGGTCTCCTCACGAGTAGAGTGGGCTTGAGAACTTTTCGAGGATGTCGAGAAACCCCTTCTCGCTAAGGCAACTCCCACGCTCAATCCCCAGAAAAATGTCCATTCGGCGGTACTAGTAGCGATAACTCTCGAATCATGCAGGAACTCAGACATAGAGTCCAGAACCTCGAGAGAGAACTAGTGGCAAGCAGGGAGAGGGATGACGAGCACGACCAGACTGACGATCACACCCTCACCCACTCCCGAGGCAGATCAGGAACCCGAGGCAAAAGAAAAGGAGAGCGAAAAAGGAAAACCCCAGACCCTGTTGTAGTGGGAGCTACTCTTTTCCACTCCTCCATCCTCAAGATTTGGCTACCGAAGAACTTTGATAAGCCAATGAACATGAAGTACGACGGAACTAAATATCCACAAGAACATTTGACGGCTTTCGATGCCTGAATGAACTTGGAAGGTGTGAGAGACGCCGTCAGATGCCGCCCGTTCCTCGTGACCCTAAAGGGACCGGCGATCCGTTGGTTTAACTCCCTTCCACAAGGGTCCATCACAGCCTTTGCAGATATCTCTCAGAAATTTCTTGCACAGTTCACCACCCGAATAGCCAAAGTGAAGCACCCAATCAACCTGCTGGGGTGACCCAATGGGTCGGTGAGCCCACGAGAAAGTACTTGGACCAATTTAATATGAATGCCTGGAAATTGACAGCCTCACGGACTCTGTGGCCAGTTTGTGCCTCACTAATAGCCTAGTGAATGAGGGCTTCAAGAAGCATCTAACCCCCAAACTTGTCTGGACGATGCAAGAAATACAAGGTGTGGCAGAGTACATAAACGATGAGGAGGTCAGCCAGGTTGTGGCTGCCAACAAACGGCAGCAAGCCACCGCACCGACACGTTAGGCCGGCAACACCGAGAAGCCAAGGAAAGCAACAAGAAAAGTGACATCCGGGAGATCGTTCAAGCCCTTTCCTCGGGTAGGAAAAATTCACAAACTACACTCCCTTGACCGCTCCTATAGTGGAAGTCTTCCAACAGATCGAAGACAAAGGCATCTTGGCCAAACCAAGACAGTTGAAAGATCATACTGGGGAATAAGTGCTTTTACTACGATTATCACAAGGATTTTGGGCATAGGACACATGATTGTTTTGACCTGAAGGACGCGTTGGAGCAGACTATCCGAGAAGAAAAGTTAAATAAATTCTCACAGTTCATACGAGAACCGAGAAGAAGAGAGAGCATTTTGAAGAGGACCGGAGTTGAACTGTCAAGACAAGGGAAGACCCTCCCGAGAACCTAGACACAACTCTAACGGTGGTAGTAACTATGGTGATCGGTAGAGACACCCCCACCAAAGTCAAGATCAATAGCAAAGAAAGATGCCAAGGTGCTTGCTGTGTCATCGGGTGGCAACAAGCGGCCTCCCAAGGAGCTTTCCTAAATATTATTCAGCCCTGGAGACCCCTGGTGTGACGACCTCCCGAAGGATCCGCCAATGGTTACGGCGAGAATCGGGACCGGTCTAATCAAGCGAATCTTGGTTGACACAGGGACCGACTCAAACATCATGTTTCAAAACGTGTTTGATGCTTTGGGTTTCAAAGAAAGTGACCTCAAGGACCATCGTCATGGGGTCGTAGAGTTGGGTGACAACTACATCAAACCTAATGGTTCCGTCTTACCGGTCTGTGTAGGCGCCGGGACGAGTATGAAGTCTACGATATTATTGTATAAATATAGTTGATAATTTTATAATGTATAACTATCTGTTACTTCTGACTCTGAAAAAAAAATCAAGTTTTAACTCCTATACCACCTTGGAGGATTATACTTTATATTAACTTTTTCAACATTAAAAGTCCCAGTAATGATTTTTTAGATGTTAATGAGTCAAAGGATAATCTTTAATGAATTTTTAGAAATCGTTTAATGTTCCGTTTTAAATTCATAAGTTTATAAAAATGTATTCTGAAATTTGAACTAAAATACAAAAGTTAAATTTTTATTATTATTCGTTTTGATTTTTTTGATATTTTATTTGAATTCAAATGGAGTATTTTCTTATTGACATTTATGTTTTAAAATTAATACATAATAAATAAATAATATATGTCAATAATCTGTTACAAGTAATAAATCGGATCAAACTAATTCGATTTACATTGTTCCATACTAATTCAAATCACATTTATTTGATTTAGTACTATAATATATAATTCGAATTTAACCAATTTAATTTATACTTAAAATAATGTTCCAAGTAATTTAAACTCATATGTTTTGATTTATTATTATACTATGTAATTCGAATTTAAACTCATATGTTTTATAATATATAAAAGTATGATTGGAAATATCTATATAATATTATTTGATTTAGATAATTCATATAATATTGACATTAGTTTAGTTTATATAAGTGTTTTTTCTTAAAACAAATCTACGTCAAGTAATTTACTAAATTTATCTGCATTGATTACTTTTTTGACATGTGCAAGATCACTTTTGGCGAGGATTTTGGCATATCACATTTTTTTCCCATTACTCTACGAACAAAATAATATTAAATGATTATGTAGTTTGTTCTTAAAAAAAATTGGAATATTTTTCTATTTGTGCTCATGTTTATTGATTAAGTTTTATAACTAAATTGATTCCTTACATGATTTCATAGCCATTATTTAATTTTTGACAGTAGTAGATAATAGGGTTAAGTATGACTTTAATTTTTACAGTTTAAGTCGAATTTTTTTTTTAGTTTTTCTTTTATAAAATTATCTCTTCAACATAATTTTAAAATTATCTTTTTGGACAGATTAATTTTTTAAATAACAAAAATATCCCCTCTCTTTTCTCACCATCACCATCCTCCACTCACTACCACTCGATCACCATCTACATCACCCATCACTATCTTTCATAAATCCAAAAAAAAAATTAACCTTCAACAATAATTTCAAGTAAATCAAAATTAAAACAGCAATTTATCACTAAAACCATCATCGTTAATAAAAAATAAGAAAATCACCATCATTATTATCAGAACAAACATTAACAAAAAAAATAGATATTAACAAAAACAACAAACACTTGTTCTTTCTCCAATTTTTTGTCAAAATCAAAGAACAAATAAAAATAACAATAATTCATGTTCAGAAATTAGGGTTTACTCTTTCTATTATTCTTCTTTTTCCATTAACAAAATTCATAACCATTAACAAAACTCAAAACTAAAATTCTTCTTCTTTCATTAATAAAATTCAGATCCAATTATAAAAATCAAAAATTTCCAAATTCATTTTTAATTACAAGAACTAAAAATCTATAAATCTAATTACTAAGAACAATCAAATACGGTATTTATATCTGGATCTATAAAGTGAACGGTTATACATATATTTAAAAAAAAATTATAACAAAATTAGAAGAAGCTTAAGGAAGAAAACAAAAATGAAATTTTTTTATTTTTATTTTGGTTTGTACCTAGCATTTTTGGAAGGTTACACTTTTTCTTAGTGACTAATTTTAAAAGTACGGTCTGATTGCCATAGAAAAAGACATTAGCTTTTTCTTTTTCTCTTTACAAATCTAAGGACATTTACCCTCTCTATAAAAATTTCAGAGATTTGATCAGAACCTTCAATTCCATCTAAGGCGGTAGCGATGTGGACGTTGTTGGTGGAAGTAGAGGCGCCACTGGACTGCTGGAAGACGCGAGGAACACGACCACCACCACCACTTTCCGGACGACGACGACGAACACGAGGGCGAGGGCAAGGCGCATCGCCACGAGGCGAGACTAAGGTGCGAGGGCCAAGAAATGGCAAGGGCGAGGGCGAGGTGAGGACGACGTTCCTTCCTCCCTCCCTCTCTCTCTACCGAAGCTGTGATGGAGATGATAATACTAAAAGTATAATTGTCCAAAGAATAAAGGACGATGTACCTTTGCTTGTGTTTAGCGTGCTTTTTTTTTTTTTCTATTTTTTGAAATATCGCAATGTATTTTATTGCAAATGAGATAGGAAACTTCTTCAAAGCTGTTTAGCTTGTTGAACCGTTTCATTAGATAGCTTTCTGAGATAAATAGTTTTGTGCCTTCATCAATTTTGTATTAAGTAATAAGACTACGTTCTTCTGAAGTATATTATGTATGTTTCTTCTGAGTTAGCTTGACTTCTTCTGAGGTAGCAAGATTACTCAGCTTAGCTTCTAAAGTTGTTTTCATAAATGTTCCATTTTTCTTAGTGCGTAATTTGTTTATAGACACACTTGAGCAAATGTTAAGTAGCACATTAATAAAATTGTTAAATTATTAATTTTATTAATTATCAAAACTTAATTTGAGATATATTGGAGCGAACAATTTAGATAAATGGGTTTCCTATTAATTGAGGCATCGGAATCACATTTTATAGCCAAGAATATCATAGTCTCACTTTAAGCTTTTTTAAGCATTCATATCAAATTCTATTCCATTCAAAGTGATTTTTTTTCATACAAAACTTGAAAGCGATATTCAAATTTTTTGGTTCATGAAACTTTATTTGTATTCATTCACTCTTTCAAGAGGTTGCTCAAATTTTGTTTCATTGAGATTGTTAAGAGAAAAATTTTGTAGCTCTTCATGTTGTATGACTTAGAGTGTGATTCTCTAAGTAGTAAGACTTTTAGAATTTAGATCCTCTAAGTTTTTAATTTTTATTTTAGAGAATAAAATATAATCTCTCACTCTTGAATAGTTTTTCTCTCATGTTTTCTTTTGGTCTTATCTATAAAATAAATAGTAAGAGATTATATTTTATCCTCTAAAGTGAAATTCAAAATTTAGAGGATCCAAATTCAGACTTTTGTATATATACTATAGTCGAAGAGGATGTTGAGAAAAGTACTTGAATTTGAAATTGCTTCAAGTTCTTAGAGCTAACATCCCTAAATCGAGTTGACTTAATAAGCGGTAATAGATCATGCGAGATGTATAAAAAGTGCTTGTTGTTGTAGTAATTTATCAAGAACCCATTAAAGCTTGGTGACTAGTGAATAAATTTCTGGCACATTTGTGAAAAGGACCAAATGTAGGACACAAAAAGAATGAACATAACGAACCAGAATAAAATCCATTATTGAGTCATATCTAATATCTCTCTTTCCTTATCTCTTTATATTGTATTTATATTTTAAGGTGGTGTGAAAAGTATAGCTCATCATAAGTGCTTGAAATTCTCTTGTAAACCCTTGGAAAAAGTACTACTATGAAATCATCGACGCATTTGTTTACTATGTGTTTCGTTATTCGAAAATTTATCATTGATTTTATTTACTCAATTCATCCCCACTTGAGTATTTTGTACTTATCGACCAACAAAAGCAATTTCAACTCAAAAGGCAAACGTCCTTCGTACCCAAAATAAGGAGCAAGATAATAGTGAAAGAAGAGTGTTTCCAATAATGTATCGTTAATACATCCATATTCTTCAAAGAAGATAACTTGAACGAAGCGCTGCAAAAATAAAAGTGATCATATTTTTCAAAGTTCTTATCTCTTCTCCTCTTTTTTAACTTTACTCATCTCAAAAGAGATTCAAAAGTTTCTAATCTAAGCATTTTAAGTTCGTATCTTATTCTAAATTTACATTCTTGTAAATTTGAGATAGTTCATACACGTTAAAAAATATCTTTAAATAAAATTTCAGAAGCTGTAAAGGATATTTGAACTCATTCTTACAAAGCTTGCTGTAAATTCATTCTTAATAATTTTTAGTTCTGAGAAGATTTTAGAAAATAATATCTAAAGATTTTAGAATGGTGTTTGATCCTATCTGAGTTATTTTTAGGTCTAAAAAGGCTTGTGAAAAAATATTTAAAGTTCTTAAATTAGTGTTTAATTTAATTTGAATTAACCTTAATTTTCAAAAAATTTATAGAAAAAATATCTAAAGTTTTTAAGTTGATATTTGATCTAATCTTGAAAAAGCTTTTAAAAAAAATATTTACTTGCACACTCATTCAAATAATAAAACTCTTCATATTTTTTGAGGATTAAACATAGATATTTTAACTAAACCAGTATATATCTCTGAGTTTGTTTTCTGAACTCGTTCTATCTCTCTTTATTTCCAAGTTTTATCAAACACTTAATTTAATTTAGAAGTTGTTTTAAAACATTCTTTTAATTCTTTTAGTATACCTCATAAGCTTTTCTAAAATTGATCTGAGTTTTGTAAAAATCTCAGAAGTTATTGTGCAAAAATTAGTAACTTCATAAACAGTTTTAAATAACTTTATTATTATTATCATAAAATTTTATAAATTTCAAAATTTTGCTATTCACTAGTCCAATATTAGAAAGAAGGAACAAAAGTATACGTGAAAGTTTATACGTCAAAGTTTATACGTTGGACAGTAATACACTTGAATTATTTAATGAATTATGTGTGCACAATAATTATATATTTCGGCGGACAAAATCACCATTCCGGTCATCAACGTACGAAAACATGCATTTAGATATGGTTATGTAACCAACGAACGTGTGTGTATATATATGGTTGGATGATTCAAACAGAGGAAACTTGCGTAGGCTTATATTATTATTTTTTTTTTGAAAAGAAAAAATGTACTTATAGGGATTTCAAGTTCCATAGTGATATCACCGTATTAATCATTTAATCTTATCATGGCATAAAGTAAGATTGGCTTAAGGATGAAGACGTTACACGTGATGTGAATCCCCACACCACGAATTTCTAGCCTTTTCCAAATTAAAGTCCACCATCCACATAATTTCCTAAAATTACAGGTACGTTTCTCATAATATAACAGGTACCTAGGACATTCTACAATTCCAAAAATGCCTATCGAATGAGATGGAACGTTATAAAAGTGTAAGATTTAGAAAAATAATATTATTTATTCTAGAATAATTTTAAAATTATTTTATAAAATATGTTTTACTATTTAAAAGAAATTAGTAGTCACTTCTAACTGTTGAAAGATATAATCCATTTAATCATAGTGGTAATAAAAATCTCTTTAACAAATAAAGTATAATAAAGAGCTAAAATTGTAATATATATTTAATAAGTATTGAATACATACCAAAAATCAATCACCAAATTAGTTATTAAGTAAAAGTTGTTTGTGCATGTTTGGGCGCCATTATTTTGTTAAGAAAATATCTTTTTTCAATGAAAAAAGATCTTTTTTTATTTTTTAACATGTTTGACAAATTTCTAGTAGTAAAAGTAAAAGCACTAGTAAAATCAAAAAAAGATCTTTTTTTGAGAAGCTGTAATTTACATCTTTTTTAAAAGATCTTTTTTCCTTAAAAAAAAGATGTTTTTCATGTAATAAATAAACAAAAAAGTACTTTTATATTGTTATACCCAAACATAATTGATAGATAAAAAAACCTTTTTACATGAGATATCCAAACATAAAATTACTTTTACTTCTCTATAAGATCTTTTAAAAAAAGATAACTCGAAAAAAGATCTTTTTTTAGAAATTCACCCAAAGAATCCCTTTATCCTCTTAACATTCTTTGAGAAAATATAACTGTCCTTCTTAAGTTTAGAATCTGAAAATTTTAGTTTTATATGATAAGTTAGAATTTGTTACCTAAATGATTATCTTTTCAATAATTTAATATTTATGATAATTAATTATAATAAAAGTATATAAAAAATACATTAATGACCATAATTAATTAAAAGAAATTACTAGTCACTTTTGACTATTGAAAGATATAATCCATTTAATCATAGTGGTAATAAAAATTTCTTTAACAAGTAAAGTATAATAAAGAGCTAAAATTAAAATATGTATTTAATAAGCATTAAGTGCATACCAAAAATTAATTATCAAATTAATTACTAAGAGTTACCCAAAAAAAATTAGACACTAAATGAAAGATACGCCAAGACCTTCATCTAGCTTATCCTCTTGAAATTTTTTGGAAAAATATATTTTACTATTTTATAAAACATATTTTACTATTTAAAAGAAATTAGTAGTCATTTTTTAACTATTGAAGAATATAATCCATTTAATCACGGTGGTAATAAAAATCTCTAACAAATAAAGTATAAGAAAGAGTTAAAATTGTAATATGTATTTAATAAATATTAAGTTATTACCAAAAATCAATAACCAAATTAGTCACTAAGTGAATGCGCCAGAATCTTTATCTAGCTTATTCTCTTAACATTTCTTGAGAAAATGTAACTGCCCGGCTTAAGTTTAGAATATGGAAATGTTAATTTTACATGATAGGTTAGTATTTGTTATTTAGATTATTTTTTTATTAATTTAATATTAGTGGTAATTAATTATAATAAAAGTACATAAATAATATATTAATTATTATTATTTATGTATTTTTTATATACTCTTTTTATAATTAATTATTATTAATATTAATCTAATAAAAAATAATCTAAGTGTATAATTAATATAATTTAGTTGTATCAACAAACTTTTTACTTATGACCGTCACACAAAATTTTAAAGAATACATTTTATGTAAATTTAATTTTCAAAAACAAAATGTAAAAGATATTTTAGAGTAACTAATAATTAAGTAAAAGTACAATATACAGAAAAAAATTACCCTCTTATTTGTCTGTTGTAGCGTCATCAATTGTATTTGTATCTTTTCAAACATCTTTAAAAGTCACCTAATGGAAAAGTTTTAAAATCGTGCAACACCTAAAATCGGAGTCATATCTGATTTAATGTGGTATCCTCTAATCGAAAAAAATTACCAGATCCAGACTGTAATTAAATTTTAAATGACATTAGTATTAAATATAGATATTTTTAGGGGACAATTCAATACTTGTTGTTAATGAATCTATACAGTATATACCTGATTGAGCGCATAATGATGATATGATAAAATCAGATTAATCACATGTCTTCTAAAATCTTCAATAGTGGTGCCACTTGCATAAAATGGTTAAACCTTAGTTCCACTAAATTGGACAGAATGCACAAAATTACCTAATGTGATCCCTTACTTTTTCACATTTTCAAAGGATTCGCAACAGTCTAGCATAATCTCGTGAACCATCTCCATTGTCCTATACATGAAGAAATAACTAAATAATTGAACATAATTTTTTTAGTTTCATCAATGATAGAAGTGGGATATAGAACTAGCAATACTCAATACTGGAAAAAAGTGAATCTGTTGCTAGTAACAAAACTTTCTACAATTATCTTTGAAGATTTTGTTATATAGATTTTTTTATTAGTTTAATATTGATAATAATTAATTATAATAGGAGTACATGTAGAATACATTAATTACCATAATTAATTAAAAAAAATTACTAGTCACTTTTAACTATTGAAGGATATTATCCATTTAATCATAGTGGTAATAAAAATAAAGAACTAAATTGCAATATGTATTTAATAAGTATTGAGTACATATTAAAAATTAATCACCAAATTAATCGCTAAGAGTTACCAAAAAAAATTAATCACTAAGTAAAAGATGTGCCAAAATCTTCATCTAACTTATCCTTTTGACATTTCTTAAGAAAATATATTTTATTATTTTATAAAATATATTTTACTAATTAAAATAAATTAGTAATATTTTTAACTATTGAAAAATATAATCCATTTAATCACAGTGGTAATAAAAATCTCTTTAACAGATAAAGTTTAAGAAAGAGCTAAAATTGTAATATGTATTTAATAAGTGTTGAGTGCGTACCAAAACTTATCTAGCTTATCTTCTTAACATTTCTTGAGAAAATCTTAAGTTTAGAATATGAAAATGTTAATTTTATATGATAAGTTAATATTTTTTACTCAAATTATTTTTTTATATTAATTATAATAAGAGTACATAAAGAATACACTAACTATTATTATTTATGTATTTTTTATGTACTCCTGTAATTAATTATCATCAATATTAATCTAATAAAAAATAATCTAAATACACAATTAATATGATTTAGTTGTACCAACAAACTTTTTAGGTATGACAGTAAATCACACACAAAATTCTAAATACTACTAATTTTTAATCCAACTGTGTGTCATCACTCTATGTAAATTTAATTTTCAAAAACAAATAAAAAACATATTTTAGAGCAACTATTAATTAAGTAAGAGTACAATATACAATAGATGCAGACAAAAATTAAGGCACATAAATATATGAGAAATTATCTCCCTTATTTGTCTGTTGCGTCATTAATTGTGTTGATGTCTTTCCAAACATTTTTAAAAGGCTCCTAACGGGGGAGTTTTAAAATCGTGCAACATCTAAAATCAGGATCATATCTTGTTTAACGTGGTATCTTTCAATCCAATCGAAAAAAATGACCAGATCCATACTGTAATTAAATTTTAAATGATATATTAATATTAAGCATATATATTTTTGTAGGGTAATACAATACTTGTAGTTAATAAATCTATGTACCTGATTGAGCACAGAATGATAATATGATAAAATCAGATTAATAACATGTCTTCTAAAATTTTTAATCGTGGTGCTGCTTGCATAAAATGGTTGAACCTTAGCTCCAACAAATTGGGCAAAATACACAAATTTCTCTTGTCTGTGATCTCTTTCTTTTTCACATTTTCAAAGGATTCACAACAGTCTAGCATAGTCTCATCAAACCATCTTCATTATCCTATGTACGAAGAAATAACTAAATAATTGAACATAATTTTTGTTAGTTTCATCAATGATAGAAGTGAGCTATAGAACTAGTAATACTCAATGCCGAAAACTATAGTATTTAAAAAGTAAATCCGTTGCTAGTAACAAAATTTTAAGATTTTGTTATCTAGATTTTTTTATTAGTTTAATGTTAATGGTAATTAATTATAATAAGAGTACACAAGGAGTACATAAGCATAAAATATTTTTTTTAATTTTCTATTTTTATTCATTTGAAAATTTTAAAATAAAAAAAATTAATTTTTCTTCCTCTCTCAACTTTCACTCTTCCTCTCTCTTCTAGTTCATCAAACTATTAATATCACAGTTTGAATAGTTTAGAATATGAGATTTTTTTTCATGGTGCGGTGAGCGTGGAGAGCAGTTAGGTTTTGAATCGAATTAAAAAGTTGTGTGTTGAGTTTAAAAAACTAAAATATTGTTAAGATAAAGACTAAACATTATTGGGTTATTAGCCAAGAATATTTCAGCTTAAACAAAGTACTCATAACATCTCTCTCTCTTGATCCAAAGTTTGAGTGGCCTAAATAGTGATCTATATCCAAACCCATTCATTCACTTAGATGATAACTAAGTGATTCAAGTTCCATTTCATTTGAACAAATTACTTCACACTACTGAAACCAAATTCTCCCTTCTCTCTCTTCTTTCTCTTTCAACCCCGCGTGATTTTTTCTCAAAGGAAAAGAAAGAAAAAAAAAAGCTCTGTGCTAGGACAAAATCAAAAAACTAAAAGTAGTTTACCAATTCAATCAAAGAAGAAGAAAGTCAAAGAGGCTAGGGCTAAAAGCACACATAACTTTTGAAGTATCATCAGAGACGTATTCTGTAAAATTCGTAAAATTAATAAGTAATTAGCCAATAAATTAATAATTAATTAGAAAAATTAAAAATATGAATTTTATAGTTTAATAAGATAGAGTTAATTAAAATAAGAATTTTGACACTAATTTTAAAGAATTTAGCCTAAAATTATAACGAACGGACCAAACTGATTGGACCGAACCCAAATTAGGCCAAGACCCATCATATAAATAAGCCAACCCAGCCTTCTTCCTCTTCTAATACCCCATTCACGCTGAAGATGAAGGAGATGCAAAGAAGAACAAAACTTAACCCTTGCCCAAATTTCAATTCCAAATAACTTTTGATTCAGAGCTCCGATTGACGAGCCGTCAGCAGTCATGCGTTTGTTTCTAAATTCTCTACAAAATCCAATGAGAAATTTGGCAAGGACTTTGCGTTTTCTCACCCAAATATTCTCCATTCAGTTTCGATTTTTGGGATTTTGGATATTGAAGAATTATATAACTTTGATGGTTTAGGTGAACTCTAACAGTGGGTAATTACTGGATTTTGCCCGTTTAACTCGTGGGTGAGGTGAGAATTTGTTGAACCCTAATGAATTATTAAACTAGTGAACCCTATGTTGATTATTGTGATATTACGTGGATTAGATTGTGTTTATTGTTAATTTGGAGCTCAATGGGTGGTGTGGGACGAAGTTCCAGCATTGGAGCTTGAAGCTTGTGGAATGGGGGAAATTTTAAGTGTCGTTGGTTTAAGGAGGAACCGGCCAATGTATGGTTTTGATTTCTCGTATTTAATATATAAGATTTTGTGAAAACTTAGGCTAGAGAACCATAGGATAAGCTGAAATGATTATGTGTGTTGGATGCTTAGTATTAGAAATATTGACTGATGATATAATTTAAGTATGTGTTGGTGATCATGGTTAGAGTGGGACTATATGCTATTGGGTGTTTGATTATTGTTTGATAAGTTGAAGTCATTGATTGTATATGTATGATAGAATGTTGATTATTTTGTTGGTGGACGTGAAGAACTTAGGGTGTGTATTGGGTGGAATTAAAGCATGATGTGAATGTGATTGTGGATGGTGAAAATAGTTTTATGAATGATGAATTAGAAAAATGAATATGAGTTTGTAGTGGTTTATTGATGTTTCTTGTTGATTAAGAAATGGATGTTTGATATGAGAATATGTGTATATTGAGGTATATTTGTTTGAGGTAAGGTGTGGAGGTCTTGGCATTTTTAAATGGTGTGTGGTTGTGTTGAATATGAGTAAAGGAAGTGGGATTGAGTTTAGTCTTTGTGAAAATTGAGGTTTGAGCTTTTTGTGAAAAGTTAGTTGTTGGCCGAACTTCGGCGAGTCATAACTTGGCTTCCAAACCTTCAAATGGTTTCAAAAATTTTTTATGTGAAAATTGGGTCCGTGAAGCTTAAACCGTTCGAAGAACAGATGAAAAATGATTTAAAACAAAAAAGTTATGCGTGTCGAAAGTTTGAGGATAGAAATTAAAATTCTGCAGCTTTTGAAAGTTAGTGAAATTTTTGGAGAAACGCATGTCCACGCGTACGCATGACATGAAATTTTTGCATACGCATATACCCCCTTCGCGGACAAACGCTACTGCCTAGTTTGCATGCGTACGCGTAATCAGGGGATGCGTACACGTCTTGGCCTAAACGCGTATCGATCACGTGTACTCGTAGCCCCTGTTTCAGCAAAAACAGATTTTATATTTTAAAGCTTAAACTCGAACCTCTAGACTTCTAATTTTCGTTCCTTTGGCCTAAATATTGTCAGTAAGCCTAGTCTTAGGATGAAGATAGGAAATTAAGGAAACTTGGAGATGAAGTAAAAGTTTAAAATGATAAGATTAAGCTATGAGAAGGAGGGTTACTTGGAAGTAAAGGAAGGTCTAGAGTAACTGAACTAAGGTGTTAATGATGAGAATGGGGATGACTATGTGTGGCCGGAATGGTCGAGATGTGTGTGTGGCCAGAATGGTCGAGATGCGTATGTGGCCGGAACGGTCGAGATGTGTGTGTGGCTGAAATGGTCGAGAGGACATGATTTGGGTGCGATCCCGCTTGCTCGTTAACTTGAAAATGTATTCGGATGGCAAGTTGAGGACAAAAATTCCCTCTCTTATCATGACAAGGGTGTGGGGAATGTGGAAAGGCACACTCCTTCATGGAACTATCCTTCCCTTCCCCCAATTCAGTTTTTCAACGTGTTTCATTGTGGTAAGGGAAAGGAGGAGCTGAAGCTTATTTGATTTAGTGTGATGGGTTGGGCTTGGGCCAATACGGGCCCAGCTCACCTGGTTCGACCCAATCTTGGACCAAATCCTTTAAAATTGGTGTCAAAATTTTTGTTTTAATTTTTTCTATCTCATTAAACTATAAAAATTCCATTTTTTAATCACTTTGATTAATAATTAATTTATTCGCTAACTAACTATTTATTATTTACATAAAGTCTAGCGAAAAAAATACATGCATACATCACTATTATTTTTTTTGCGTTTTTTGCTGCACACAAATTTTTATTGGAGAGCATAAGAAGTTATTAGTATAGCACATAAATTTTTGAAACATAACACAGAATTTTGCACATAACACAATTTATAGATATAGCACACATATTTTTACGCATAACACATATTTTTTTTGCACATAACACACAAATCTTTATACATAGCACAAATTTTTTTTGTTAGTTAAGTGAGTCAATGTTCTAGATATGTAGCTCTCCAAAAATTTCTATGCTGCACATAAAAAATAATATGCTATGCACACAAAATTTTTGTGTTGTTTACAAAAATTTATGTGTTGTACGTATTTTATTAGTTGGGTATTTATGTTTTGGCCATGTGGTCCTTAACATTTTTTTTTGTGCTGTATACCAAAATTTATGTATTATGCATCAAAATTTCTGTGATCTAATTTTCTAAATATTTATAAGAGAAAAAAAGAAGTGAAGATGATGATAATGACTTAAAAGAGGAAGAAAAAGAAGACAGTGGTGATAGCGACAATGACGACGATGGCGTTGTGACGGCAGTGGCGATAACGACGTTGAAGAAGGAAGAAGAAACACGGCAGTGGCGATAACGACGTTGAAGAAGGAAGAAGAAACGTAAGAAAAAGAAGAAGTAACGATGATTTATTTTTAAACAATTTGGTTAAACTTGGTTACTCAAAAGACTTGTACTTTAAAATATATTTTTCTATCCTATATTTTCAGTAAAGCATTTTATACGATATAATTTATTTGTATAAATTTTATTTTAATATTATATATGTTATTGACCATGGTAATATTTTGAATTCGTCTTTGTGTATTATATTTTGAAAATTTGTGTGCTATATTTTAAAAATTTGTATACTATGTGCAAAAATTTATGTGTTATATTAATAAATTTATGTTATGTAAAAAATTGTATATACTGTGCTTTAAAATTTGGGGCAATTTACCTAATTAAATAAATTCTGTAAATTGTTTACCTGAATACACAAAACATAAACTTCTTACGTGCATGTACAATTTCAATTTTATGTAAACCGTGGGAGCTAACCACGGTTTCTATTTTGTACGTAAATCATTGGAGGCTACAAGGTTTTATGTTGGGCATAATCCGTGGCGACCTACCACGGATTATGAAGGAAAAAGCTTAGGCATAAACCATGGTTGCTTCCCATGGTTTATGAAGAGGAGGACTTGAATGAAAACTCCATTGGTTCCCACGGTTTACATGCAAAGTAGTATAAATACATAATCTGTTGATGGTCATGGCGGATAATTTGTACTGAAACAAAAATTGAATGAGCAAGGGGGGTTGAGAGAGTTTCATAGAGAGCTTTGGAAGGTTTTGGTGAGATTTGAGTGGTAGAGTCATGGAGGACGAAGCTCGCTTGTATCATGGTGCCTATCGTATAAAGTCACGGTGAAGCACCTTGAGTCTCTTATGTTCCGATCAATAGCCTTGACCAATGCCTGACAAAATTCATGCCTAGATTCGAGTTGTGCCTCTGCTGTCTGTCCGCGGAACACGAATAGCTCAGCAAGCCTCCCGTAAGTAGACTTAACCAACGATGTGACCGGGAGGTTGCAAGTTCCCTTTAACACGGAGTTCACACATTCACTAATGTTGGTTTTCATGTGCCCAAATCGTCTACCACCATCCTCGTGTTGGGTCCATTTGTCGTATTCCATCCGGTTGGCCCATTCACACATTGCCAGATTCTCAGTCTGCATGATCTTAAACCAGTAATAAAACTCTGCTTCTGTTTTTGTGTAGGCAGCATTGACCAACATCCTCCTAGCAATCTTTACCTTTGAAGGTAAAGGCGAAATTTGCAGCCACATGATGAATACAATATACTCAAAAAGCACGTAGAGGCAGCCATCCAGTCTTAGGGGCCTCAAGTGCAGCCTTGATGCCATTATGCCTGTCAGAGATAACAAGGAGACCCTCCTGTGGCATCACATGCGATCGTAGGTTGGACAAGAAGAATGCCCATGACTCTGCATTTTCTCCTTCCACAAGGGCGAAGGCTATCGGGAGGATGTTCAAGTTCCCATCCTGCGCTATCGCCAGCAGAAGCGTGCCTCCGTACTTGCCATACAAGTGGGTACCGTCAATACTCACGAGGGGCTTGCAATGCCGGAATGCCTCAATGCATAGTGGAAATGTCCAGAAAAGTCGATGAAAGTACACGGTTGACCCATCGACCTCACCCCCAAGTTGAACAGGAGAGGTCTTCAAGACAGTAACTGTCCCAGGCATGGTCGAATGTACCCCTAGCATCCAACGTGGCAACTCCGCGTACGACTCTTCCCAATCTCCATAGATCTGTGCCACTGCCTTTTGTTTCGCCATCCAACAAACCTTCCTGTAACTATGCCTGAAATCGTAATCGGCTTCTGTAGCTTGTTGCAAGACCTTTATGGTAACCGCAGCTTCTGCCCTAACCAAGGGAAGAATCCTCGCACAGATAACGTGGTAATCCAGCTGACGGTGATCACTGGAAATGGAGGTTGCCAAGCAAGTGTGTGGCCCGTTGTACCTCCTAACCTCCCAAGTGCCCTTTCGTGCACGCAGCGCTACGCGAATCAACCAAGTACAAACCTTCCCGAACTCCTTGCATTTTCCATGATACTTCAGATGGTCTGATTCGATGACTTTGTACTGAACACCTCGACAGATGATGTAGTCTTTCACACTCAAAACAACCTCATCTTTATTTTGGAATGATTGTCCAATCTGAAATTCTGTAGAAGAGCCCCCAACTGTAGGACCACCGTCTGCCTGTTGACCCAGAGCCTCCAAGTTAAGAGTGGAGAAGTGTGGAAGGTACTGCTGAGTGCCAGAACTTGAATGCCAATGCTCTGCATGTGGATTGGCACCTGTGTCATCATCGCTGTCCCCAACGATATCTACAGGCTCGTGGTTAGAGTCATCGTCACACATTGCATTCTCTACTTGATCAGGTTCTCCAAAGCCTTGCGCATCATGGATCAAGCCACCACCGGTGCCCACCAAATATGCCTGCCCATAGACCCCTGGATTCTCCAAAGGTACAGAACCAACAACCTCCGTTCGATCTAAATCAACCGCGAGCGGAATAGATGGTCTTACCATAGGCATCGAACTAGACGCACCTCCCGCGGCAGTCGAGCTATGAACTGGAGCTGATGCCCTAGAACTATCGACACCAACCTCCAACTTCGCGAACAACTCGTGTATTCTGACCTCCGAAAAACAGAACCCTAGTATCTTCATCAGCCGCTAGCACAAAGGTATCATACTTAATACTGGTCGAGACAACTATGATGGGAATCTTGTAGAATAGCTTTTTCACCCACTTGCTACCAAATATCCCAAACTTCTGCAAGATGTTGTTCTTCAAATCTGACAAAGTGCTTGATGAACTGATGAAAACACTCACTGGTTCTCTATCAGTGAACTTCACACCATATTTTTTGCTTCTTTGGATTTTTCCAGAGCAATGCACTAAGACAAGTGTACTCTCTTCCTCACTTGCCATTGTGACAATAATCTTTTCATCAGCTTGAATCTTACTCACATATATATAGATTTTTCCTCCTCATAAACCGTTGCAGCTAACAAAGGTTTATTCCCACTCAAACTTTTTCATAAACCGTTGCTGCTTACCATGTTTTATGTGCATTTTCCTACCTTAATAAACTGTGGTAGCTTGTTACTGTTTATGACAAATTCCATTCACAAGTAAACCGTGCCTAGTAGCAACTGTTTATGTATTACATTGAAACTGTGGTTGGCTTCCACGGTTTACATAAAGATAAAATTACACATGTACGTAACAGGTTTCTATTTTGTGTATATAAGTAAAGGATTCATTCATTTTATTTAATTAGGTAGATTGTCCTAAAATTTGTGTACTCTCTAATAAAAAATTGTGTATTATAGGAAATACGAAAAATGCAAAATGCGCTCTAATTGTGTACTAATGGAGAACATGTGCACTTGTGTTATTTTAAAAATATTTTTTATTATTAATAAATTAACTTAATATTGTTAAAAAGACTTATTTAGTGCTTCAAATTATACATATAGCATAATTTATAAATATATATACATTTCAAATGCATAAGAAATTTGAGATTTGATCTATTTGGTGCTTCAAATTTTAAATTTGTAAATAATCTAAAGATTGCATGAATATGGTAAATAAACATATTATTTTATTTATATA
>NC_029774.3:8629052-8629578 GCF_000817695.3 Arachis duranensis | reverse complement strand
GGAAGTTAACGCGGGTAGTAGAAATTACGCATTGTTTCAGACGTAAAACCCCAAATCTCAATGAGAGACCTTTGCAGAAACTTCCAGCGTGGCAGGTTCTTCTTCTTCTTCCTCTTTTTTCTTCAAATTACCCTATTTGTTTTACTTTTAAGCTAATTTTATTCGTAAAAGTGTTCCTTTGTTTTGTTCATAGGATCCTAACGTTCTGAGAATACAGTGTTTCTGAATTCTGATTACTGCTTCTGTTTATTTATTTATTTATTTTTTCTTTTTCAGCTGTCAATACGGAGATAGGTGTAAATTTATACATGCTGTGGCACAACAAGGGAAGCCTAATAATAGTTTTCATGGTTTTGGGGGACAGAATAGTTTTTACCAACAGCAACAGCAACAGCAAAATGTTAACCCTTTTGGATTTGGGTCTAAATCTGCTTCACAACCACACCAACAGCAGCAAAAGACCAATCCTTTTGGCTTTGGGGTGCAGAACAACATCAACAACTCACAATTCAAAGGGACCCCTCAA
>NC_029774.3:8627342-8628962 GCF_000817695.3 Arachis duranensis | reverse complement strand
AAAAGGGAGTGTTTTTTTCTTGAGGAGTTCTTGTTGCTCTGTGTGGTTTCAGTTAATCTGATCAACTATTGTTAGTAAAAGATGCTTTTGTTTAATGTTGGTCTTGATGGTGTGCTTTTCTAATTTGAATCAGCCTTTTGAAAACAAATGGACTCGGGGTGGCGCTTCGCGGCAATCTGATAACAACCCCCTACCGGCGAATCATGAGTAAGTGTTTCAATTCCCTGTTCCCTTCTCTTAATGCATTCACATTCGTGTGATGTCGTATCAAATCAATTTGGGAATCTAGGATGGCACATTGTCCCGCATATAGGTCTAGGCCTAAACGTCTACGATGTGCATAAAACATAGAGAAATATGTCTAATTATGTTGAAATAAATTCTGTAATCTTTGGTTGAAACTTGAAAGCCTTTGACCTATTTTGAAGATTAATTTGGTTTCTTAATGTTTACTCCAATAAGTTTTATGGCTTCTCTTTTGGAGGATACCTTATCATTGCTGCATTGTATGGTCCATATCAATGCCTCTACAGATCATGTGTTTTGAATGTCTGTGTTTTGCATTGGGTTTGCTTTGTTTTAGTTAAGTGATATACTTTACTAAATGTTTGTTGATGCAATTGAAGATGTACAGATCCTGAGGTCTGCAAGCGCCAGATTGCTGAAGATTTCAAGCAAGAGAGGCCACTCTGGATACTTACATGCTATGGTCATTCTAAAGGGTATATATATTTCTTGGACATATAATGGTTTGAAAATCTTAACGCAGACAGTAGATCATGTAGAGTAAGATACTAATTCGTCCAATTGGCTAAAGTTTATCAACCATTCACCTACTATGCAGCCCATCAAAGTTTGAAGATGAATTAACTCAACGCTGCACTTCTAAGAAAGTTAAGAACTGTGATATATTAATGCCTCTTTCAATGCATGCAGTGCACCTTGTGACATAGTTGGTGATTTTAGCTATGAAGAACTGAGGGCAGCAGCTTATGAGGATGTGAAGCGAGGGATGAACTTGCAATCAATTGTAAGAACGGATGTAGTATTCCTACAGTTTAAATGGATTTCCAATTTACGATACCCAGTGAGACTGGATATCTTACGCTTTTCTTTTTTCCATTGTTTCTGTTTTCTTTTTTGCGGCCCCCACCTCTCCCCCCTCTCCTTTTTCTTGAATGAAATCTTATCCACTCCATGACAGTAATTGCTTATTTTTCTGTAATAAAAACTCATTTTCGATTAAAAAATAAAAACTCTTTACAATTATTTCTTTTTGTGCTGATGTTTCAAACTATTAGGTGACATTCATACAATTTTATTATTTCTAACTTGAAAATATTCTTTGCAGGTTGAGAGAGAGAGAAATACACTGAATTCCAAGTTGGCTGAGTTCGAGAAACTACTTTCTGAACCCTACAGAATGCCATTTAATCCTGCTGTTAACAGTCAAAATCATCAGAATGCAAATCCGTTTTCAATGCCTATGCAAAATGATGGCCAGCATAATGCAAATCCATTTTCAATAACTACACAAAACAATGGTCCTGTGTCAGTCTCAAGCTTTAGCCAACTGGGTGCTTCATTGAACACGGGATTTGATAGGTAATGACCTGCTCA
>NC_029774.3:8589805-8627329 GCF_000817695.3 Arachis duranensis | reverse complement strand
CCGGGTTTATTAGGTTCAAAGTATGGTGTTACTAGAGTGATTAAAACGCAAGTTTGCTGTCATTGCTTTCCATTCAATGACTTTGTCATTCTTCCTGTAATTTTCTCTTTTGATGTATTTTTTTCCTTTTATGCCTGCCTTCGCCTATAGTAATCTGTTGATAACATTCTTGCTAGGCCCTCTGCACAAGCACCGAACACTCCGCCACAGTCTAGTTTCTTCGGAAGTGGAGGTATATATTTACTTATCTAGTGTACCACAACTACAGTTTTCACTTTTCAGGTGCATATCTTCCCCATTTATGTGTGTTTAATTATGAAATGTTATAATAACTACTAGGAAACACTTTTACACCCAACACTGCAAACATAAGTGGCAGAGGCTTCTCAGGTGCTCCAAGCAGCCCCTTCTCTACCCCAGCGGAGTCAACAATGTTCCCGAGTTCAACTTCTCAGCAGTCATCCTTTGGCTTCAATGACTTGAGCTCCACTCCAATGTTTCAGACTACACCAGATGTTCAATCTTCGTAAGTCCTTGGTTGCATTATGTTAATTAATTCAGAACTAGTTACCACAATTTAACTATTTTTAATGTCACTGTTCACCCAAAATTAGCTCAACTTTTCTGTGTATTATTGCCTGGCCATATACAAATAGGGCATAGATAATCCCCTTTTAACTGTTCTATTATGGACCTTTTGATGAAAAGAGGCATAGCATTAAAATTTATGTTGCAAGTCACATCTCTTATTATCTCATAGATGAAATGTATTTTGTTTAGCCATCTACTTAACAGTTTATAGAGTAGAAAGGCTCCTATTTACATTAGTATTAAACCTGGGTGGAAACGTCAAATTTTGTTTAATACAGAAGCTTTTTGAGGTTATCTTTGTGGAATTTCAAAATGTAAATGGCTTCATATGTAAGTTACAAATTACATGGCATGTATTCTTGTTTTCTATTTCTGCAGAAGCATGTCCCAGGGAGAGAATGTTTCAACAGATCTCAGTATTTGGTTAAAAGAGAAATGGAATCCTGGAGAGGTAATCATCATCTTACACTGTGTTCTATTTTAATTAATGTTGGTAAACAAAATGGTCTTCTATTTTAATTAATTTTTATTCAAATCTCAGATTCCCGAAGAAGCTCCTCCAGATTCAGTTGTTCGGTAGAAATTCACAAACACAGCACTCTGTACTATGTTAACAAGATTCAACAGTGATGTTAGATGTATTTCAGATCAAGAGCATATTAAAAATTGCTCTGGCTTTAGGATAGTTGATTTATATCAATTGATTTTGCAAAGAGCAAAGGCCTTTAATGTAATTCATAACTGTTAACAAAATATTCTCATCTCATTTTGAGCCAGAATCATAAAATATATAGTTCTTACATTGGATGCCATGGTTACAATGATATATAGATTGAATCTTCTTTTTTAATTTTCCAAATTTCATATTACGAGAATAAAGAATGTACATGAACCAGAAATGGCTATGCTGAAAATGGAAGACTTAATTGAAGCCTAAGTAATTCCATTGAAAGCATGCCTATTTTTACAACTAGAGTATGTACATAACTTTGAAATATGCTAAACAAAAGGAAACTACATATATCTAAATCAAAGAATATATTTTTTTTCTTCTTCTTCATAATCAAATGCAAAGAGCAATCTGATTAGACACTAGAAATGTGATCAGTGCCAATATCTGATCCAATAGTAGATGTATGAAATGTGAAAGATTCAGCCAATTTCACTGCATCTGAAACTCTAAGCCTTGTTCCTTGTTGACCTACAACAGTGGCTGCAACCTTAGCTGCTATTGAACCTATGCTTTTCAAATCAGACATGCCTCTTAGAACACCATAAAGTATGCCGCATGCATATGCATCTCCGGCACCACAAGTATCTACCGGAACACATGGAGACGGGGGAATGTATACGGCTTCACCCTTTAGACCGATGTAGGAGCCTCTATGACCGTCAGTTACCGATACTAGCGGAACAAAGTGGCTCAGATACCTTGTAACCGAAGCAGAGCTTTCCTTTGCGTCGAAATTGCAGAGCGCTCTGGCCTCATCACTGTTTGCGAAGATTAAATCCGCATGATTCCCGATAATTTCCCTGATGGAAGAAGAAATTGCAGCATGGAAAGGAATGAACTCTAGGTCTACATAAATCTATGGAGAATAATGTCAAGTAATAATAATCTTACCAGAAATCATCATAGTGTCTCTCAATGCAGGAGACATCTGAGGCAGTTACTGCAACTAAGGCACCGTTACTGCGAGCTTTCTGACATGCTTCTGTTATTGCTCTAATAGTATCGGGTAGTTCAAATAGATACCCTTCAACAACAAGTATGTTGGTCTTGGTAACCGCATTAGCCAAGATTTTGTCATAGTTAACAGTTGATGATGTACCCTGCCCCCAGATTACAAATATTAGCATCTTCACCATTGATATGGTGACAGAAAATAAACAAGTTGGAAGAGAAAACTAGTAGAAAGCCAAGATAACCATTTTCCACTCCTAGATTGATGCTTAAAAGTAGAAATAAATAATAGTGCATGAAAGAGTAACTGCTAAGTCTTTTGTTTCCTTCAATGTACAAAATGGAATACAAAGTGAACAATTCAACTCCAAAACAAAACTCAAGAAACTTTGGGCAACCTGCATAGCTTAACTATTCAACATGCCATTTAGATGTCTCAATGTTCTTCTCATTCTATGGATATACATAAAAACAAAGAGGATCAAAACTATACAAACCAATCCACATATACTTAGAAACAGATTATCAGTTAACAAAGAATCTACAAACTCTTCTGCAATTACCGAACCTGATATGCAAGCATTGTGCGTTGAGCATCTGGTGTTGTGAGAACTATAACTGTTCCGGTAGTTCCATCCTTGATAGGCTCAGAAAGAAATTGCACATTTGCTCGCCGTAATTTTTCCCTATAAGAAAGTTTGAAATAGAATGTAAGCAAACAACAAAGGAACTGGAAGAAATTTCATGTGCCGAGAACAAAGCAGATAGAATCATTGTCACAAGAACCTATCTCCAAAGAGTGTGTAAGCAGTATAGTGGGAGAAATGTGACACTTGATATTCTTTAGGTAAACACTTGAATAGAGATATTAACACAATCTGAACTATACTTTTCCAAATAATGCAGCAACAAAATGTAGATCACAGTAGATAGAATATGTAAAATTGTGAATTGCAACATCATAACATGATTGAGCTCCAAAGGAACACAAAAATTTTCGTCATTTTTCCCTCTTAGCATTGTCTTCCCCTATGTTATGGCCAAGGATTGTACTCTATCGTTATCCTATCTTTTAAATGTACAAAAATATCATTGCAAATTGATGAGAGTACTAAGTTCCAAATTAATCAATCTCTTTTTGCAAAACTAGATCAGCTACATCCTAAGTAAACTAGCACAATTTGATCAAACAACTAACGAAAAGAGCTCAGCAATGAAGAAGGCCAACCTGTAGAAGCCACCCAGGACATCACTTCCAACACTGCCAGCCATTGCCACGTTTATGGCAGGAGTCGTGGCAGAACGACTTCCAAGCCTGGCGAGGGCAACCAAGCTATTAGAAAGAGATCCACCAGCAGCAGCTTTATAGGTGCAACCATCCATAGCCTGCAAGACTCTACCCCTTTCCTCGTGATTCACAACCTTGCGCGTTCCCTTCTCCAATCCTAACTTGTTAAGGAACTCGTCATCTACTATGCCCGAGAAGTCTACCTAGAAGAACAAATCCCAGCAACAACAACAAACACATTAACCTTCACTCCCTCCTATTCTCAAAGCATCATAACTCATAAGAATTTCAATGGTAAATTATGCTTAGCTCCCTAAGTTAAGTGATATTATATATGCCATGTATTGATTTGTCATACCTACACCGAGCTCTCCAAAAAATACTATGTGCATACCAAAAATCAGCTACTAAATCAGACACCATTATGTATAAATACAGGTATTGTTTAACTCGTATTTCATATGTATTTTATACTGGTGAATGATTTGCCGACTGATTTTTTATGTGTATATTTAGCATGGTTCCATTTTAAAATATCTAAAGGTACTTAAATGAATGTGTGTTTCGAATACACAAATCTATTTCTATCCCTACTCTTCAATTCATATCAATGAGCAATGCAAATGATAAATTTAAAATAAACAAAGAAAGAAAGGAAGAAAAGAAGGAATCACCATGGCTTGACCAAGTCCCAAAACATCCCATCTTTCAGGCAAAACCAACGAAGCAATAGCTTTGTCTTCTTCCTCTTCTTCATCATCCATTTGAGGACCCTTCATTCGTTGATTATCATGTTCTTCTTTAGAGGTGGAAAAGCAACGTAGGGTTAAAGGGGAGGGTTGTTTGCGCCTGAAGCGGCATATAAGGAAATGGCCATTTTGGAACTTGGGAGGAACAAAACATAAGAAAGAAGGAGGAGTTGGAATTTGGGGAAGAAAAGAAGAAGATAAACGCAGAGACAGAGACATGTTATTGGAAATTCCAATGTAAGGAACGAAAATGTGAAAGTATTTGTATGTCTCTGTGTCTGTTAACAGAGACACAGAGAAGAAGAAGAAGAAGAAGAAGAAGAAGAAACAGCGTTGCCCCCTTTTGATTGTTGCTAAGCCAACGCAAATGGAAGACACGAAAAATACTAACTAGATAAGGAAGTAGGCCACTGAAATTACGTATTTACCCTTGGTCCCACTCTTTCTGGAAACAAATTCTAGAACAAATTCTTCTTACAGCCACCAAAAACGAACCTATATTTCTTTCTTTTTCTTTAATGTTTAAAAGATAAAAAATCCTTATTTACTAATTTTGGTAAAATTAAAAAATAATATACAAAATTGTGGTTTTTCTTATTTTTAACTAAATCATAAAATAGGAAATTTTTTATTTTCTTAAAAAATATTTCTTTGGCTGAAAACTGGTATTTTGTAAATGGAAGTAATTCTATTCACATTAAAAAAATAAAAATGTCTATCATTCTTTTTCTATTGACGGCGGGTTAGTTTTTAAGAAAACTAAGCAGTAAGCAGTAACAAATTCAAGACGAACAAAATTTGGAAAAACTTTGAAGAGTGTATTACTATTACATTATTTGGTATTGGACTACTGGTGGAGACTAGCAATACGTGTTGCGTTTTATCCTCTCACAAGTAACATCGGATTAACTCATTAGTCATTAAGAGTTTATTTATTTATTGGAAATGTTATAGAACTTTTATTTCTATATATCTTAATACGAAACTTTTTCAAAATGAATTTTAAATTTTTGGACACACACTAAAATGGGATGCCTTAATTCAAAGAAAGTATTTGTTAATTGTTATTGAATGTTTATCTCACTTTTTTATTATTATTACGTATTAAAAATTAATTTATTAGAAACTAATAAAAAACCAGTTTTTTACAATTAACTAAATTTTAAGAGACATTTTTTGGTTTTGCATATAACAAACCGAATTCAGAAATTCGGGTCGGATTTGGGTCGAACTCTTGGAAGCAGAATCACTCAATCACGCAGTGACACACTTTTTTCCTCCTTTCTCAATCATCTTCCGCCACGTGAATCAATTTCGAACCTTCGTTTTCCTTCCAACGTTGAAATTGCCACCACAGCACTGAAGAATAATCACAATCTGATTTTTCTCTGACACGATCGAGTTGAATCGATTCCATTCGATCTCATAAGCGATGATGTACCTGAAGAAGCCCTTGTGGAGCCAAGGGAAACCCGAACCGGATGCTAAGACGACGACGGCGGCGGATCGCGGCGGCGCCGTGGAGGAGCTGGTGGATTCGTTGCAGCAGCAGAGAGTGTACAGAGAAGTTACATTGGCTCTTAGAACAGGACTCAGAGACGCGCGTGCTGAGTTCTCGTTCCTCCGTGTGCGTGGCCTCCGTAACATCCTCAAGTTCCTCCGATCTGTCGCTGAATCTGATTCCACCATTGACCTCTTCAATAGAACACAATCCATTCCCCAATTGCAAGGTACCTGTTTGTGAATTTGCCATTGAGTATGCGTGTGCATTTATTTACATTCAATTTTGTTGAATTTGTGTTGTATTGATTGTTAGATGATGGTGAATGGTGCGTGGTGTTTGTGCAGTGGTTCCGGTTTTGTTTGAGCATTGTTTGAGAGAGACAGGGGATTATGAGAATGAGAATAGGGTGAGAGATTTGAATCATATATTTGGTGTTGAGCCTCTGAAGCTGACGAGTCCAGCTACTGATGCTGAAGTTGCACTTGCACTGAGGGTATTGGAAGGTTGTTGCTTGCTTCATCCGCAGAGTACAGCGCTTGCACATCAACACAATGCTATTCCGGTAATCGTTCATTTTTCTATCCATGTGTGTGTCTGTGTCTGAGTCTATGTTGGGAGGAGGAGGAAGATTTGGTAGTAAAGGGATCAAACTCGAGTTTACGTCAGCTCCATGAGCCTAGGTGAACTTGAATCCTATAGCTCGGATTGTAAACTTGAAAGAGATTATTTGTAAGATCGTAAACTCGATTTTGAGACCTAAGCTATACTCGAGAGTTTAATAACCTTATCTGGAAGCATGTTTCATTTACCTTATTGCACCTATGAGAATGGATTCTTTCCACTGTGATTCGTAGAGTCTTTGCTGTTGTTCCGGGTTTCATGAAATAGGTTTTCATCTATGCTTATTCTTCATTGAGAGTGAAATTTGCAACATGCTAAAAGTAATTTGTATCAAAGAGAGTAATAGATTTAAAAGAACAGTGGCATGAACAATCCGAATAGGAGACAGCGAAATTTACATGACAAACAAACTGTTGCTTTCTCTTGTGCTTATGGACGGTCTTGTGCTGATTAGTTCTTACCAAGTTACCATCAGCACATAACATTAACATAAGCTACAGCAACTGTTGCTACTCTGTCTTGGTGTATTCCAATGGGTTTATGACTTCATGTGGAAGACGCTTCAACCTTGTGGCAAACATTACAGTTCCTGAGTATATTGTAACCCTTTCCTCTTCTTCAATTAAGATAAGAACAATGTACCCTCGAGTTTCTTTGAGCATTCAATGCTAGACACCTAGTGATTACTGAAATGTCTACTAAGCCAAGAAACATATTTTGTTCATATCAATGGCCAACAAAGATGTTTATCCATAAAAGTATGAGAATTGCACTCCAATTAATCAATGCCACAAATATTGGCAAATTAGTAAACACCTTCATTAGGTGATGTGCATGTGCCTCTGTACTACCAAAGCCTTGAAACTTGCAAAAATGAAACTATTGGATACCAATATGTAATATTGTTACTATCTTCTTTGCAGGTTTTAATGAATATATTATCCACTCGCGGAGTACTTGAGCAAGGTGCATGCTTAGATGCTCTAATCTCATTGATGGTGGATTCATCATCTAATCAAATGGTACCCTAACTGTTGTTTACATGTAGCTTAGTTGTTCTATTTTTCTAGTTTGATCATCATGATTCTTTCTTTATCCAGATGTGTTACCAATAATTTGACATTGTTCTTTCTTCAATATTTGTTGTTTCTTGGCTTAGATTTACCAACTATTTTTTCTTGCCAGAGAACATTTTATTTGCTGTTCCGTTTTTGAAAATTTATCTCTTCTGATCATAATTTTTTAGGATTTTGAGAAATGTAGTGGTATTATGGAAGTTGCTGACCTTATCAGGGACAAACAAGTGGATGAGAATCTCAGGTACTGCTTTTTATCTCCAGTCTCGTTTGTATTATAGCCGATATACTTGTCTGCAATGGATCTTCATTTGCCTCTTTTTGAATTTTGATGTTAATTCTATAGGTTCTATATTTTCGCAGGCCGTGTTTTGTAGTTCTAGTAACATTGTTGTAGCTTAACTTTTCATTCCTTCGAGATATTATGCAGAGACTTGTTCCACTATCTTGAGATAACAAAGTAGAATAATGAAGAAAGTGGCATTATTCAGGTTAAAATGTGGAGAGTTTCTGTTGCTGCTCATTGGACATGTCAATGGAAGAGATGCTCCTCCTTTGGCAACTATACATGAAGATACAAGGCATCTACTTGGGGAGAAATCAGCCTCCTTGATATGGGCAGCTAGTCAGTTTGGCTCGACGCTGGATCCTGAGCAGAGGCTAACTGCTCTGCAAATCCAAGCTCGTAGGGTCCTTGAATCATTGGATTTGTACTGAATGATAGTGATACCGGTAACTTAGGAAAGCTTTCATCTTGTGATTTGAAATTATTGGCCGACAATGTAGTTTTTTTGCTTTCAATTACTGTATTTATGCTGCTTTTTTTTTGTAATTTTTAGCCACATTTGTAGTTGTTTCAGCATGTGGTTAAGAATTTAAGATGATTATGATTTCTTCAGCATTTATCGATGAAGAAAAAATTGCATCAGACCTGTATTGTATTTATATCTTCCGTACTTATGAATCCAGAACTAAATTAAGTTATACAGATTACGCTCTTTTGTTCCTCGTATGTTGGATTATGAAGGTTCTCCTGTGTGGACTAATAAGAGCAAGGTTAGAGATTTTTGTGTGCTTAAGAACTAAAATTAAATAAAAAATAGATTGGGGGGTTGCACCTATTGTAAGCAACTATGTCATATACATAAAAGATCAATCACTCGTATAAAATGCATATAGAATATGAATACACATTAAAAATATATAAAATAAATAATATATGTATATACATAAATATATAACTACTTTATTAACTAACTTTTATTGGGCACATTATTTTTTAATTTTTATTGCCAAACAAGGCTCTCAAAGCCGGTAAATAAACTGTTAGTAAATATCGAACATGTGAAACTATTGGACAATTTGATTTAATAACCCAGAAAAGGAATTTTATATTGATTTTATTTTATAGCTTTGGTTTCTAAATTATTAACCAGTTTATTCAATTAAGTAAAATAATTGAACCCATTCATTCATTTTTGTGTTATAAATATATATTTTAATTAATAGTGTTCTTCATCAAATAATGGATCCGAACCCATTGTTATTCAGAATGATACCTTTCAATTTCACACCCAAGTGGGTACCCCCAAAGTTTCCTCCTTTTCTTCTCCAGTTCCCAAGTTCAGTTTGAGTGACCAAGCTTTCTTTCTCCTCGCATTCATTGCCTGCACGGTATAGCCCCTTTTTGTTTTCACCTGATAATTTGGATTCACTTTTGAAGTTTTAATTTTTTGTTTTCCCATTCTAGATTTGAGTTCAGTTTTGTTTGTTGATCCTAATTGATGTTTTGATTCTTTTCTGTTTTTTTGGTTTCTGCAGACCTCAGTGGCATTCACTAGCCTTGTTTTTGCTGCTGTTCCCACTCTAGTTGTAAGTTTTATATGACAATGCTTACATATAATTATCTAAACTTTTTAAGTTGTTATGAATGTTGAATACAAGTAGTCACAAATATAAGAATCTATGATACTGATGCTTCCTTTTAATTCTGTAAAGCTTAATGATGTATTGAAGGTTTAAATTTTTTTTAATATTTGTTTAGGGTTCAATACTTTGATCTTTTATTTGGTTCTGTATGAATTTGGCTTAACAATGGTGTAAATGGTTGTAAAATTTGTTATGTTGTGCTTTTAAATTTTCCTTTCAGCTTTAGACATACCATTATGTCATCCACTATTTGGATAATCATTTAAGCTAAACAAACTCTCCAAATATATTGCATATAAACTCTTCCATATGTTTCACCAGGCAATGAGAAATGCTGCGATATCCCTTTCGAAGCTAGCAGATACTGCTAGAGAGGAACTCCCGAGTACCATGGCTGCTGTTAGGCTTTCGGGGATGGAAATTAGTGATCTGACACTAGAACTAAGTGATCTAAGGTGACACTGAATACATTGTTTCTGAATCACTTCTTTTAAAACCAAGATAGATATTTTATGTGGTTTTACTGATTTTGTACATTGTTCTAAGAAACTTTATGCTACCCATTCTTACATCAACAATACCATAATATAGTTAATATATTTTACCTGAAGTGGTTCTCGCTTACTTTCATCCTAGTTTCCTATTTGGCATTAATCACAGGACTTGAATGTGGTTTTCTTTGGTAATCCATTGACCCTGGTGCTTCATATATTTAGCCATGAAAGACTTGTGAGTTGTAATGAAATAGGGCCTAAGATGAAAGCTTCTAGACCTGTTATAAATATTGTTCCTTAAACGGTTTCCTTGAAGTAGTTCCAGATGGTGGATATCTGTACTTAATTTTGAGTATTTGAATTCTTGAGGAAGACTTTTTGTTACCTGGTTCCATTTATTTCTTCCTTTTTCTCATTTTCTATTCTTTTACATGCAACACTTAAAGTTGATAAGTTCTTTATAGTTCTTGTGGTTGGCTTTCCCACTGAAGTTGAACACTTGAACTGTCTGGAGTGCAATCCTTGTACTGAATTTTGTATATTTAATTGTCGGCTTTTAAATGAAAACTTCAAACATTTACTAGCTACTAGTTTGAAAAGCAGAAGCCCCCATTTATATAAATTCTTTCAAAGCCATAACTTAAAATAATGTTGCCTATGTGGATCTAAAATCATTTGGTGTTTGGAAATTAGCCAGGAAATAACAGAGGGAATAAACAAGTCAACTCAAGCTTTGCAAGCCGCAGAAGCTGGAATTCGGAACATTGGTTCAATGGCACAACAGCAAACCATGTGTATGTATTATGCCATAATCCTTTTATATTCCTTTTATGATTAGTTTTGACTACCACATTTAGCAGCTCTCTTACTTATCTACACAAACTTGAACATAGGAATAAGAGAAAACTGGAAATGGAAAAGAAAACTCAGAAATATTTGTGTTCATATTTCAAAGGACAAATGATACTTAAGTCTAAATTGTTCCTCCTATGGATGAGTAAAACTCTATATCATCTTTTGCCCTCTTTCTGCTAGGAACATGTTAAGAATTCCACAATCTCAAATTATGCAATAACATTCAATCTCATTCATAAATACCAACTAGATTCTATGGTTTGGTGTGATGCAGCAATGATTCAAGAAAGGGCAAGCTTGCCCATAATATCTTTGCAACCTGCTGTTGCTGGAGCTGCAAGGAAGACGTCGAGAGCGGTCGGGCGAGCCACAAAGAGCCTGATCAAAATCATATCAGGAAAGGGAGAAGTCACAGCTGAATATGATGAAGATGACATAACTTACATGTGAAGAAACCTCTCCATGGCCATGCCATGAGTTCTCAACGTTGTGAATATTCCATTTTCTCAATTCCTTCCACCCCCAAATACAGTAGTGTAGGTGTAGGAGCATATATACTGTGAACCAAATGAAACTGAAATACAAGTTTAGAAGTTTATAGGACTTGCTTTATTTGTGTAGCTTGATGCTATTCAGAATTGTTGCTACATAAAAGTTCTCGCACTTGCAAATTACAATGGTGCTGCATTACAAAGAAAGTTGTCAAAATTTAACTTCATTATTATTTTCTTAGAAAAATATTAAGAGTCAATACTTTAGTTTAAAAAAAATAGAAATTAGTTAATATTAGTTTAAATGCAAGACAAATATAAGATAAAAATATTATTGTTTTCCAATTTATATTATATACACATAATAATAATAATAATAATAATAAACTTATTTTGGTTTGATTTTATAAGCATGATTATTGTAGTTATTGATATTTTAAAATTAGCCTTTTAATTTTTTGGAATTGCAATTTCACTTATTATTTTAGTTCTCTACACCCCTTCACACGTTACATATTACGATATGACACTTCAACAATCCATGAAACAAGTAAGATGAATACTATCAACTTTACAGAAAAATAGTTGTATATGAATTTTTATTAATAAATAAATATTTTATTTTGCATATTTAAAACTTGATTTCTATAACTTACTAATAACTAATAAAAAATTTCCAATATTAGAATAATTAAACGTTTTATATCATAAAAAATCAATCTTTTTAGACATAAGGCAAAGTGGGGATGCATGCTAGTTGCCTAAAAGCGAAGTGAAGATATTAATTTAGGGTTTGGATCCGAGAAAGAGAGAGAATGGAGAAGAAGGAATCATGGAAGATATGCAAGAGATGCAAGGAAACTTATGATCCATCTTCCAACACCTCTTCTTCTTGCCGCTTCCACCCTTCTTTCTTCGTCTGTCGCCGTCACGACGACCAGAAAAGGTACCCCCGTTTTCCTTCCATTTTCATACCTCTAATTCTTTAAGGTCTTTCATTCATTTCCCCATTATTGCCTCAAATTTCCCCTAACTACCTTCAATTATTATTTTTTTTTGTTGGACATGACCTTCAATTCTTAGTTATTTGCAAAACACACTTCTTCTGCTTACTCTACTTGCTAGAATTTCATATGCTATATAGCCAATCACCATTTTTCTGTGTTGTGTTTAGTAGTCGAGACAAGACATTTGTACAACATTTTTGTATGTGGTGTGTCTTTGTCTTTGTATTTGTGTTTTGTCCCAATTATGGAGCATGGCATTCATGACAATGTTTCTATGTGAGTGATTTAGTTCATGTTAAGGCCTTAAAGCATAAGAGCCAATTTTATGCATGCAAAGCTATAGACCTATAGCATATAGGAGTAGTAGATTATAGATAGGGCTGTTCAAGAATACCCGGGTTGTTGGATAATCCGATGATCCGAACCAATCCAACCCATTCAGGCAAGATTGGTTCGGTCCATTGGGTTAACCCGAGCTAAACCGAGCAAACTCGGTTCGGACTTCGGATTTGGATGTGTATCCATGTATTACATGGTTTTTGTTGTTCCTTGGTTTCAAGAGTGGATACACACCCTGCTGCTTGTTTTTTCTATTTCTAGGAATATGATTGTGTCAAGCCATGCAATTATATTTCACATTTGGGATCATTGCTAATACAAGTTTAGGTAAATGTTGACCTGGCTTGATCTTAGGGTTAGCTAAGCTTCACCTTATCAGGGCTAATTAACTTGAAAGTTCTTTTGTTCATTTAGCTGAAATTTTGGTTCATATGATGCATGCTATGTAAAATGGTCAATTAGTTTGTTGTTTCTTACTTATGAAGGTACTATGAATTGGGACCCAATGATCCACCATATGCTGCCAAATTCTATGACTGCTGTGGGGCTGAGGACCCTGAGGCTTCTGGCTGCACCACCAACTTTCATGTCTCTTATGATGATGATTGATGTGTATATTTGCTAATCTCTCTTTCACATCCCATTACTCACTCCCACAATTCGTGGTATATGATATGATTTCCAAACTCACCTCTGTTACTCTTGCACAATCTGAATGTCTGATCAAAATGTTTTGTTTATTCCTCTAGTCATTATTCCGAAGTTGTGTGTAAAGAGATATAAGTATATAACTATTAATGAATACTCTCCTGTCAAATTAAGCTTTTAGAATAAGTAGTTTCATAACATATTACCATAGTTTTTATGACCAAAAAGTATAGAATTCGATTATTATTTATCTGAAACGAAAGAATTTCAGCATACTCAAAAGAGATTTTTATTTGAGGGGATGTGTTAGAAATATAATCATTTATGTATTTTTTTTATCTATTTAAATTTTTGAGACAAGTGATATCATTAAAACAGACATTCACACCTCATCTAATGGTAGATTAAATTTGAGTGGGTGGAGTTTTCCACACTTAATATATTCCCATAATGTTTCTCACAGGATTATGATCATAGATCATATGATTAAAGAAATATTTTTTCCCAAAAATAAACTAGTACTTGTTTTACTTTCTCCATATATTGAAATTTTAAATAGCGTCAATGTGATTCTTTTATGTATGTTATAAACACACTCCAGTATAAACAAGATTAGCATTTCAAATTTAATATTAATATCTGTATTTATAAGATCGTTTCTTTGAGAATTCATGCATCTATCATTGTTTAAGTTCTAATTATTTTACATTACAAAATTTGTGTATAATTTGTATTTGTTTAAAAAGCTAACGACCTGAGTAACATTTACATACATATACAAGTCAGTCATCAGCAAGATTTTCTTGATTAATTCAAAAAAAAAAAAAAAAACTTGAAGTGTTACTTAAATCAGAATTTTTGGTTCAAATTTACTCAATCTCAAATGAATAGCCGAATATCAATGTTTTTATATTAAAGTAGTTTCACAGTCAAATTGGAAAGAAAAAGTGTCATTGTTACACCTTAGCTGTTATGGTCCCACATTTAACAATGAAAATTTGATCGGCTAAGTTTATCCAAAATAATATTGAAAAAATAAATAATAGAAGAAAATCAAGAAGTGCAAGAATGTACAAAAATCCAAGTAGGTGTATATTGATATAAGCAAAAGGAATATAACAAGAAGGTTTGACATGTGGAATGGATGTGGTAAAATCTTTTGGCAGCTTGTTAATGAAGAAACTGCTGCAAAAGAAAAAAGAAATTAAAAAAAGGGGGAATATTAATTTAGGATTGTTGAAAAGAGTTTCAAGAAGATAAGAGAGGCTCATCAAAATCTGAAACAAAATAATGCAACACAGCATGCTTCCCATCTCAGAATTATGTTTATTGTTTACTTGTGCACCATCTGTCCTTTCCTCAAATCTGAATCTGAAAATCTCACTATTTTCAACTCTTTTTTATTTTTAATTTTGATCCCATGTGCATGCCAGTTGTATAAAACTACCTTGCTTGCACAACCATATATTTGTGCATATAAATGACGTGTTACTAGATTTACTATCCTAATTTATAACATTAATGTAAGGTCTTGTAATTTTCACACTTATGTCTAGGTATCTTTTTTATGATAATAAATTGCATATGCCTTTTATTGGTCTTATTTTTTATGAGGTCAAGTTGGTAGCAAGGAAGAGATGATGAGAAGTTACTACATAATGCAAATAAGCATTATTGGTTTTTGGGGCATGACATGTGTGTGGTCATGTGCATGGTTTTGTAAACAATGACTTCTAACCTAACCTAATATCTATTATCCATTTTGACATTAGTACTATTTGCATTACTAAATCATCATGTGTTGTTTTGGAAAATATATAAATCTGAACAACTCATGTTGTTGAGCTTATTGCCATGAGAAATAATTAATGATAGAAAATGGGGAACTGTTTTTATATAGGTTTTTTTAGGTGTCTTGTTTTTATATAGATTTGTTACTAGATCCTGCCATTTTATCATATTTAATTTTCAATGGAACCAAATTAGATGCCTTTATATACTTTTTTAAATGTTTGTAGATAATAATAATAATAATAATAATAATAATAATAATAATAATAATAATATAATATAACAACAACAACTTGACAGAATTCTGAAGTTGGATGATGGATGTATATAAAAGTAAATTAGCAGAATTCCAAAGGAAAAAATTTATTTTAAAATTAATTCGTATAAAATTCGTTAGTTTTATATTTTATCAAATGTGACACCGTTTTTTATTATTTATAAATATGACATTAACCTCTCATAACTCATGTGTTTCTAACTACCTATTTAGAGGATGTTATCAGTATAATGATCCATAAAATGATTATATCTAGATAGAGTATGTTTATTAGACTGTAATTTGTCTGTGCAATTGTGGCAAGACATTGAACGAATTAAACTATGCTTATTAAGAGCAGCTTCACAAATTTATATATGTTTTTGAATTGGATTGTTACTTGAGACAAACTCACTCGCTTAATTTGTTCATGTCTAGAAAATAGAAACCAATTACCAACATTTTCAGCAAATATTATTTCATCTTTTCCTGATTAGAGAATATTAATTAGGTTATGAAATAACTTTTTTTGGTTGTCCACGGTATTTTTCAACCCGACAGGTCAATGACTAATCTGTTGCGGATAGAAGTTTCATTTAAGAGTTTGTTGCTGGCTAATGGATTGCTGCATGTACAAAGCGGAATTCAAATCCTGACACTTATTTATGCCAATAAATAAGCTAACCATTCGATTAATTCAAGTTGTTGCGATTATGAAATAACTAATATTGGCTCTTCTGTAATTCTACTTTAATTAGATATATTTTTATTAAAAAAAAAAAGCAAAAGAACTCAACTTGTGGCAATAAACTTTTGTGTCACATGGAAATTGTGATTATGTATTAATACATACATACGTGTACATGCATGTGCACGTTCAACAAATAAATAAGATCAAATTGAAGGGCTTGATATTTCTGTTCCCAACTACTTCGCTTGTACCTAAAAACTCATTCTTACAATTTGAAGGAAAATGTATCTTTGCTTTTTTTTTTTTAACATAAGTATAGACATTATTTTATATACGTATTTAAAATTCCAAGTTATAATTATTGAGTATTCTGCTAATTTCAGAGAGGGGGGGGGGAGAGAGGGAAGAAGAAAGAAACAACTAATGTACAATCTCAATTATTTTCAATAATTAGCTTAATCATTAAATGAATATATAGATTAAAAGTCTACACATCCTCTCCTATATATATACTCATAAATGAGTATATTTAATTTTAGGGTCTGTATTTTGTTTGGTGACTATTTTAGGGTCGTCCCTATACTCATTGTCAAATTGATACAAATCAACTTTGAGTCAAAAGTCAACGACAGATCAGATTATAGATTATATAGTATAGTAATAATTCGAACGTAATAGGAAAAATGAATAATTACTGTCATTAATAATATAGCAACTAGCAAGTACATGTTAATGTTTGTACTTGATACATCTTATTTAAATAAAATAAAATAAAATTCCTGTAAAAAATATATATGAAAATGTCAATCATCGTGTCTAAACGGATCGACACTTGTAGTAAAGGATAATAATTAATTTCAAGTTTTCAACACATATAGTTGATTATATCAAATTAAAGTAAGACATTATTTACTTAACTTGATGATAAAATTAACTTCAACTCCAACACATTGATTTTGACTTCAAGACCGTTTTATAGTCATCAAATGCTTTTGACTTTGAGATAACTTAGAAAAGAATAATGAATGATACTAATTAAAATTAAACGGTTAAAACACACATTCAAAATTATAACAAAGGTTAACACTCACAATCAACATATATTATATATTTGTTATGCTGTCCATATATTCTTGAAGTGAAGGTGGCACCACTTATATTATAGGAAGAATTTTAATTAAGTATATTGAGAACGCCGGTGTTCCAATTATTTTAATCGTTGATTTGAATTATAAAAAATATATATAATATATATTAATTAAAATTAACGGTTAAAATAATTAAAATATTAGTATTTTCGGTACACTTAATTTTTTTTATATTATATATATATAATTATATATAGATTCACATTCAAATTCTACCTAATGATTTTAGCGTAGTAATCATACTATTTGCAATCAATTTTGCCATAAGATAAAGGAATTGAAGTGTTGGTTACTAGTCAGCTTCCCACCATACCAAAGTTGATATATAAGCTCCACTTTGAGTAATTTAAACTAAATTAAATTAAATTCGTTTATTAAACTGTTTAATATCACACAAATCAGCTAGTTGTTTTAGTTATTCAACAGGAAATCCAGTGATGACTACCATAATCATTTTAATAATAAACCAGAAAATTTATGGGCAGCTGGAAAGGATTTGATTTTATATATATAATGCTTTAGTTAGTTAAGGCATCACTATATTTAAAAATGGAGAACTTAAATTATTATTTTTTTCACCATGCATATGTGATGTATGTGGCAAAATTTCCGATCCATAATAGACTGAATTATGCTGATGGTGATTAATAATTGAGATATTTTATATATTTTGTGGAGTTAAAAATTCTTATTCAATTCAGTGATTTTATCTATTAAATTTTAAAAATAAAGAAAAAGAGGGATAAAAAGTTAAAGATAGATAAATAATGGAGAAAAAGAAAATTATTAATTCTCATACATAAATAAATTGAATAAAAAAAAATTATACAGATATTCTAAACTGAATTTAGTTACATGTATATTTGGTTTTGATTTCTTATGTAAATCGAATCAAATAATTTAATTTATATTTTTTAATATTAGTTTATTCAATTTTTTATGTATATGTTATACTAATAATAAATAGTAAATTGAATTTATTTTATTTGATTTACATTAAAAATAAATAAATTATGCAAATAATCAAATTCAGTTTTGGATATGTGTATAATTTTTTTTCGATCAATTTATCTAGGTAAATTATCCAAAAATAATAAACTATATAAGAATTTTGAGAAATATTAAAATAAATAAATTAGCCAATGCATGGCTTATAATAGAAAATTATGTTACACAGAGAGTCACACACTAACAGGTCCTTTCTTAGCTTTGCTTCTGAAAAAGTTACTCAGTTAGTCAGTTGCTTTTTTGACAGATTGGGATAAAGGAAAAAGAGAAGAATCCACACATAATTAGGGTTACTTTTGTCAATTCACAATTCATGATTCATAGAGACACCATTGCTCTGTGTGTGGCCACTCTGGAGACAAAGAAAACCGCCTCAAATTATTAACTTTTTTCTGTTCTCTCTCTCTCTGAATTCAAACCCCATCATCATAATCATCTTCTTTCTTTCTTTCTTTCTTTCTTTCTTTCTCATTCCAATAATTTCCAGCAGCAACAACAAAATCATTTCATTTAACTTCAAACTCTCTCTGATCCCCCCAAGAAAAGAAAAAAATTCCTTGTTCAGTTTTTCTGTTTCTTCCTCTTGCAATGTCAGAACTCTAGCATTCTCAGTGCAGTCACTGACCCTTTTCTCCAAAGTTTTCAACTTTTCTACTTTTGTTCTTGTTGGGACTACTTCCTCCACCACCCCCAACCATGGCTTCAAAAGCTACTAAGTAAGTGCAGAAGCATTTGAAGCATGCTTTCTTGGTGTTTGTGGTTATGCTTCTATGAGTTTCATGTGAAGATCTGAAATTTGGTTCCTTTCTTTTTCTTTTTTGATCTGTTTGGATGGTTGGGTTCTGCTTTATAGGGTTTGATCCAGTAGTTCTGATGTGCTATTGTGGAATTTTCACCTAAATTTTGTAACTTTTTTGTAAGTTGTATTGTGTTTCTCAGTTTCTTCTTTTTCTCATGTTTGATTACAGTTTCAGCTTGAGTTTTCTGTGTTCATGTTAGCTTAGGGCCTTTTGCATTAACTGATTGTTATATCACTGTCATTTTCACTCCGATTCTCATTTATTTTTGGCTTGCCAATGATTCTGGATGCTGAATTTTGGATTAGGGTCACTTTCCTTTTTTGTTTAGATCCATTAGTTGGAGTGCATATAACTATGCCATTTTGTGTCTTTTTGTTTCTTATGTTGTCATGTTCTGTTTTGTAAAATGAATTATTGATCTGTTACTGGCATTACAATTCTTTCTTATGGTAGATCCAATTTGTCTGAAACTCCCAACAAAACATCACTAGCAACTCCAAGAGGCAGCAAACTTAGCAGAGGAGTGTCCAAATCGGAATCCGAATCACCATCACCCTTGCAAAATCTGCGCCATTCCATTGAACGATCGCCGCGATCTGTGAATTCAAAGCCTGCTGCTACTCCTGATCGGAAATCACCAAAGCTTGCCTCCAACCCACCTGATGTAAGTTGTAGAATGCATTTAAGTATCCTATCTTTCTTTCAGATTGTGACTAAGTGACCAAGTCTTTTAACTAATGTTACAAGGAACCGTTTGAGATGTTTAAGAATATTATAGTCTTCCAATTAGTGCTAATTATTCGACATTTTTGTATAAGAATTGAAATTCTAGATAATGCATGACTTTTTAACTGTGATTCTGAGATGTCTAGCATTTTTTAGGAAACTGCCAGAGATGTTTCTTTCATTATTCTTCATAGTTGATTTGGCAAACTATTTTATTTAATTGTGCTTTCCGTTAGAGATTATACGTATATGTAGTCTGATCTCCGATTGTGTGTTCCCTTGTTTTTCAGAAACAACCAACAAGAGCTGCAAAGGGTTCAGAGTTGCAGAACCAGTTGAATCTTGTTCAGGAGGATCTAAAGAAAGCGAAGGAGCAGCTCATTCACGCTGAGAAAGAGAAGCTTAAAGTAATTAATGAGTTGAAAGAAGCACAGAGATTAGCTGAGGAAGCAAATGAGAAACTCAGGGAAGCATTGGTGGCTCAAAAGCGGGCTGAGGAGGAATCTGAGATTGAGAAGTTCCGAGCTGTTGAATTGGAGCAGGCTGGAATTGAATCTGCCCAGAAGAAGGAAGAAGAATGGCAGAAAGAGATTGAAAATGTAAAGAGCCAGCATGCTTTGGATGTTGCTGCTCTTCTCTCCACCACCGAGGAGCTCCAGCGTGTTAAGCAAGAACTCGCCATGACTTGTGATGCAAAGAACCAAGCACTGAACCATGCTGATGATGCAACTAAGATTGCTGAGATTCATGCCGAGAAGGCAGAGATTCTTTCAGCTGAACTGACTCGGTTGAAGGCATTACTTGATTTGAAACAGGAAACAGAGGCCAGTGAGAGTAATACTATATTGAAGCTGAAAGCAGAGGTAGAAGCTCTTAAGCAAGAACTTGCAAAGGCCGAGGATTATGATGAGAAGTTGGCAGAGAAAGAAACTACTATCGAACAGCTCAATGTGGAGCTTGAGGCCGCAAGGATGGCTGAATCATATGCTCATAGTGTTTTGGAGGAGTGGACGAAGAAGGTTGAGGAACTAGAGATGAGGGTTCAAGAAGCTAATAAGTTGGAAAAATCTGCATCGGAATCTTTGGAAAACGTCATGAAACAGCTAGAAGGAAGCAATGATTTGTTGCATGAAGCAGAATCTGAAGTTGCGGCTCTTAAAGAGAAGGTAGGATTGTTAGAAATGACTGTTGGGAGACAAAAGGCAGATCTTGAGGATTCAGAGCATCGGATTAATGTGGCCAAGGAAGAAAGTCTTGAAATGACACACAAGGTTGAAGCTCTCGAATCCGAACTTGAGACAGTTAAGGAAGAGAAGATTCAGGCTTTGAACAATGAAAAGCTTGCAGCTGCTAGCGTGCAGACCCTACTTGAAGAGAAAAATCAACTTATCAATGATTTGGAGAATTCTAGGGATGAAGAAGAAAAGTGCAAAAAGGCAATGGAAAGCTTAACTTCTGCATTACATGAAGTATCTGCAGAGGCTAGAGAAGCCAAAGAGAAGCTATTGAGCAGCCAAGCCGAACATGAAAGTTACGAGACCCAGCTTGAAGATTTAAAGTCAGTTTTAAAAGCTACCAATGAAAAATATGAATCCATGCTTGATGATGCACGGCGTGAGATTGATGTTCTTACTTGTAATGTCGAAAATTCTAAGAATGACTTTGAGAACTCCAGAGCCGAGTGGAAAGAGAGAGAACATCAACTAGTCGGCTGCTTAAAGAAAACCGAAGAAGAGAATTCGTCCTTGGGAAAAGAAATAAATAGATTGGCTCTCTTGCTCAAAGATACCGAGGATGAAGCTAGTGCCAGCAGGGAGGAAGAAGCTCAGTTGAAGGAAAATCTGAAGGAAGTTGAGGCTGAGGCAATTAACTTGCAGGAAGCTCTTAAAGAAGCAACGGCCGAGAACGTGAAATTGAAGGAGAATTTATTGGATAAAGAAAATGAATTGCAGAGTATTATTCAAGAAAATGATGAACTCTGCACTAAGGAAGCTGAATCTATTAAGAAGGTGGAGGAGTTATCTAAGCTACTGGAAGAAATAACAGCCAGAAACCACACTGAGGAAAACGGGGATCTCACAGACAGTGAGAAGGATTATGATTTGCTTCCTAAGGTGGTTGAATTTTCCGAAGAGAATGGGCATGGAGGAGAAGACGTATTGAAGGTAGAAGATTCAGCAAATCAAGAAGTGCTCAAACAAGGCTTTCAAGAAGAGACTATTCCTGTGAATGGTAAGGCTGAAAAGATAGAATCTCCCAAACATGAGAATGGGAATGGAAAACTGAAGGAAGATGATGCTAGTAAGGAAAATGATAATTCAGTAGAAGTTGAACATAAAATGTGGGAGAGCTGCAAGATAGAGAAAAAGGAGTTGTCGCCAGAGAGGGATCCAGAGCCCGAGTCCTTTGAAGAAGAAGCCGATTCCAAGGCAGAAGCCGGCGAGAGCTTTGATAACATAAACGGTTCATCCATAGCCGAGAACAATGACGATGGCGCGACCTCTCCTTCCAAGCAGCAACAACAGTTGAAGAAAAAGAAGAAGCCTTTGCTTGGCAAGTTTGGAAGCCTGCTCAAGAAAAAGGGTTCAAGCAACCAGAAATAGAACAATGTTGCAACTTTGGGAGGTATATTGAACATTCAATTGGTTTGCATGTGTTTGATTGTGATTTTTTTTTTCTCCCACAAATTAGATTTCTAAAGGAATGATGTGTAATATTGTTTAGGATTTTCTTCTTTTCTTTTTTTCCCTCTCATTTTGATTGTGGTTCTCCATGTTAGCAGGAAAATGTATGTGATTGATGAGACTATTTTTTTTTCTCTCCCTCTACTTTGCACCTTGCCCTCCTTACTAGATTTGATGAAAGAAGTGGCGAGTTTAATTGTATTCTTATGTGATCCCAATTCAAATCAAATTCTGGATAGAAGTTCAATGTCTGAGGCTCTGAGCCTCCTTTGATGTATAGTGATCCATTAAGTGAGCCACAATGCATTCAGATAATTCAAAGTATAATTCATAATTATAATTTTTTAAATTATTTAAGGCTAATATGTATATTACATTCTCATATTATGTACAAAGTTCACTTTAGGAAACACTTACATTCAACTTTACTATTTGACTGTTTCTCCATTTGAGTTGCCAATAGATTTTGGCATCTGTGTAGCAAATGAACTTTTCCTGTTTTCAACAAATATGAACTTAAGTTAGAACACTAAAGTTCTACTAAACTTTAAGGCTGCATTTGGAAACGAGGCAGAAACTAAAAAACTGAGATTAAATTAAGTTTTGTATTATATATTGAGATTAAATTAAGTCTATGTATTATTATTATTTTTTTTATGAGTTAAATCTATGTATTATATTATTATATTTGATATAAAATATACAGAATTAAGTTATATTTTAGTATTTTATTTGGTTCAAAATAAATATAAATAAGAAATAAGAATATTTATTAAAATATATTTAGCTAAGTAAAGAAAATATTAAATTTTCAGTTTTTGTTTTTAGAAATTTCAATTCTTTATATTCTTATTTTTTAGAAGTATTAAAATTTTGTATTTTGAAATTAAAATTTTTCTGATTAACAAAACACAATACTAAATTTCAATATCTCAACTTTAATTCTAGTATCTAAAAACAAATACTATCTTAAGAAAGTTGACTTGAATCTTCCAATTTACTTGAATCTTCTATGGAAGAGTATTATTTGGACATGGTAAAAAAAAGTTGTGCTATCAACTACTTATGAGATTTAATCATTCAATTTTTTTTAATTATTGTTTTGCATTTTAAAATTTGTCTAAAATTCTAATGAAGTGCCTTTAGTTGTTGGGCCCAATAGGATTTAAAGACCATTTTCCAAAATGAAATAAAATAATGCAGATATAATTCTTTATTTAAAAAAATAACTTGTGCTGTTGTGCACCGAATATCTATCTTTTCCTTTCTTTCTTTCTATTTTTTTTTGGGTCCTTAATTCTTTATCTATCTGCTTTATGCTTTGTACCTTTTTGTTTGTCGCCTTGAATAAGGACACCCCCTTGTAGTTGCAGAGTGTAAGAATTCTGGCATGAAATTTTACATATGACAAAGTGAAAACGACAAAATAAACAACCATATTCAATTACAATAATATTCTACAGTCTACACTTTCTTTTTATTTTATTTTATTTATTTTTTAAAACATGATAACCTAAACTGATTTGTCATTAACTACAACAAAATATCAATCAAGGTTATTAAAGTTGATATATTTCTTTTTTTTATATGATATCCCCCGATTCGATTAGCTAATAAATAATTTGTCGCGAATTTAAACTCTATTTAAGGATTTTGTTGTTAGCCAATAGCCAGTAAATATAGATGGCGGATTTGAACTTCCGATACTTATTTAAACAGACTAGTAAACTAATCACTAAACGAACTCAAATTAATTAAGTTGTTATATTTCCTTAAGTTGTTATTTACTTATTACATAGAGTAATATTTAGGAAATTAATTTTTTTCAACTAGTCAATTATTTAAAAATTATTTTATTTATCTTAAATTCTAAAATTAAAATTATAAATTCTTAACTTTAAATTATAAATTATAAATTTAAACTCTCAAAATAATTAATGTTGACTAACTAAAGTTAATTCTGATCTCTACGTATCCGATCCTCTTTTATGTATTACATGCTTTCTCTTTACAATTCTTTTTGTGCATGTCCTTCCTTCACCCTTTCAAACATGTTTGATGGAAAAATATAATCAAACCGACTATCTATATGCATTAAGTTTTTGGAGAATTCTGATATAATCGAACTGTCTAGCTATATGCATTAAATTTTTGAACAATTCTATATATGGTGCTTAATAGTTAATACATAGATGTCTAATTTGTCTAAAAATTAAGAAAAATAAAAATAGATCTCATCTTTTATTTTTCTATCAAATAGTTAAAAAATTAGCACCATAAAATACATTAAAATTTTTTTTTTATATTCATCGGTCATTATATGTATGTTATTTAATCAATTTATTTCTATTTACATTCAAATAAAAATGGAAAAATTAAGAATTAATGGTGCATATATAAATTTCACTTATTAATGGTGTTTAGTTTTAAGAACGATATTAAGACTATTAAATTTAACTATATACAAGTATATAAGATGATAACATTTTTTTCCCTTTTCTTTTACACTAACAACTTTTCTTTCGAAAGAATATTAGATAGGTAGATTCTTATAAAAAATACTCTAATGCTTAAGTCAATAAAAAATTTAACAAAACTTAATGTAAAATATAGTTGTAGTGGGTTTAAATGTGTTTAAACGTGATTTAATAAGTTCCAAAATGAAAAAAAACTTTTAACACTTGTTTTGCTACTCATTGAAAAGATGTGTAATCTTCACTTTAACCAAATTTTTGGTTCATATATATAAAAAATAATAGATTTAATTATTTTTCCAGCCTTTATAATTTTATGAAGTTTTTAATTAAATTTTTATATTTTTTAATTGAATTTTTATATCATATTAGATTTTGTAATTAAATTCTTAACATAATAAAAATATTAGAATGAATGGAATGTTTTGTTAATCTTAACAAAATACTTCATTAATTTTAACAGAATATTCCGCTTAATTTCAACATTTTAATTACAGGAAAGACTTAATTATAACATCTAATATAGTATAGGAATTTAATTTTAAAAAAATATAAAAATTTAATTAAAAATAAATTCGATAAAACTATAAAGATGGTAGAATAATTAAATCAAAATAATATTATTATTATTATAAACAATAGTAAATTGATGTCATGTATTTTGGATTCCTTCAATTGCTTCAATGGAGGAAGTAATAATGCTACTTATGAGTTGTCTTTCTTTGCTTGTTAGACCAAAAATCAATAGTAATTGTCTCACCAAACGGATAACCAAAAACTTGTCTTTTTACCAAATGCTAGACACCATATCATACTAACTTCACCTTTTGACTTAATTAAATATAACATTTATGCTTTCTAAGTCTCATTTTCAAGAGAATTTTTTCTCAAAAGTAATTAATTATTCAAATGCGTGTTTGAGTAAAGTTTTTGGTTCATGTATGTTGTGAGTATAGTTTGACTTTGTTTTCCTGCTTTACATTATGATTAGTAAATAGAAACTTCTTTTTCGGAACTCATCGTTGCTGCCCCTTCTTCTTCAAGCTACTAATAAAGTCTTCATTCAATTTAATAGTAATATTTTCCTCTCCTGATTATATATTATGGGAGCTTAACAATTGACTATATATTATATTATAGTTAATTAATTAATTTCAGGTAGTAAGAAGCAAATAACAAGTGACATATAGTATATAGATTTCCAACTTGTATAATTTTCAACCACACAAATCTTAGGTCCTAATTAAAGATAAAAAATGAAATATTATTTTAGTCTCTAACATTTAGATTGAATTATTTTAATTTGGTTCTTAACGTTTTAAATATTCTATTTCAGTCTTAAAAATTTTCAATCATCCTATTTTAATCATAAAAAAATTTAAGCAAATTTAATGCTATTTTATTATTAAATTTGACACAAATAATTTGTATATTAAAAAGCGAATAACATTTGATTTTAATGTATAAATAAAATTGATCCACTAATAACGATCACTAATATAAAAGTTTTTCTTTTGATTTTAAAGTGTTGGTGATTAATTGTTAGGATTTGGAATTTTTTACAAAAAAAAATGATGAAAAAAAGTATTACATACAAAAAGGTTTTAGTTATATCTTTCTAATATATGAAAAAGATATGACTTAACTAGTAATATTATTAACATTCACGTCACTTATTTTATTATAGTGTCAATTCTAATGATAGGACCACATTGAACCTATTTAAAATTTTTTGAGATAGAAATAAAACATTTAAAATATTAAAAACCAAAACTTAATTAAGATTTGGCCCAAAATAGTAATTTAGCCAAAGATAAATTATGAAGTTTATATAATATACAGTTTATTAAGAAATATATTGAACTGCCTATATATTTTTGAGTGAGTTGAGAGCTGCAATTTATGCACGTGAATTGAACATGAAACACATGCAATAATAATGGCTTGCATTTTGTAAAGTGAAAATTACAATAATGTCCATATGTTGTACTATAAGTCTAATCTTCTATATACAATATATAAATCTTATATCAATCAATCCATCCTCACAAAACAGTATGTTGATCCTAAGCTAGAGACAACCAACAATGATAATTTAAAAAAAAATCCCATTATTGTTGTGATGAACCTTGATTGTTGAGTGTTGACTATGGCTGGTTAGATTCTTGACTGCAAATATTAGAAGAAAAAAAAGCAACAAAATGAGTATATGTGTTGATTTGATGCCTTATTATAATAAAATAAGTGAACTTAATTAAAAAGAGAAAAAGAATAAGATTACTTACTCTATGATGTGTATTATTATTATTATTATTATTATTATTATTATTATTATTTACTTTGTTGGAACATGCATGATGAGGTGATGAGGCTGAAACCAGATTTGGAAGTGAATAACAATTCAATGGTGTTGTAGGAGAAGAAGAATTTGTGCCATCAACAACAACTTTCTCATTATTATTATTAACATTATCATCATGAGGAGGAGCTTCAAAGTTTTGGAAATTGGGCTGATTTTGACAAGGGAAAGAATCATTACTGCAAATAAGGTTTTGGAGCATAGATTCATTCAACCCTAAAGATTCATAAAAACCATTTGGAACTGATGATGATGATGATGATGAGGTTAATGGACCAAATTGTTGATGATTGAGTAGTGGCTCCAAGTTTGGTGCAAGATTATTATTATTAGTAGTAGTAGTAGCAAGGATTTGAAGCATATTTTGGAGGATTTGGAGTTTGGCATTATCAGAGTTAATAAGAAGAGTACTTAATAGAGCATTATTATTGTTGTTATTGTTGAGAATGTTTGCAGCAAGAAGCAAGTGTTGAAGATTGGAAAGAAGTTGAAGTTGATTATGATTATGATTATGATCTAATCTTGGACGATGAGTCACTGGATCTAACCCCATTCTTAGAAGCTTCTTTCTAAGATTAGTGTTCCAGAAATTCTTGATTTCATTGTCAGTTCTTCCTGGTAGATGACTTGCTATTGCTGACCACCTATAATCACACAACCAAATCTGATTTAAATAAAAAAATATTCTATCCATTTGTTTTGAGTAATATTATTACATAATTAATAAATATTATATTTATAAAAATTTTATACACAAAAAATATATAATTTACACATATAAATTAATACAATTTATATTTATATTTTTTAATATTTATGCACATAAATTAATAAAATTTATTTGTTAAAGATAATTTATAAACGATTTACTAATTAATTTTTTTATTTTTTTTATGAAACACGTGTCAAAATTATATCTATCAGGTGAAAATATAGATTTTTATCAAAAGAGTAAAAAATAAATTAAAAAAGAAATAAAATATTTTAGGGTTAATAATTACTTATTGCCAAGAAGTTGATGTAAGTTGATGATGAGTTTCTCTTCTTCTTGAGAGAATTTTCCTCTCTTGATATCAGGCCTGAGGTAGTTAGTCCACCTCAGCCTGCAACTCTTTCCACATCTGTTTAAACCTGCAATCTTAGGAAGCGCTCGCCAATTACTTCCATGGCCGTTTTTGTTTATGTAATCCACCAATATTCTATCCTCTTCCGGTGTCCATGGACCTTTCTTCAACCCACTCTCATCATAACCACTTCGTGATCTCCCCATTTTCACACTGCCAAAAAAAAAAAACATTTAGTATATATAAGAATTAGAGAAAAAAATAAATAAGTTCTTAACTTTTGCATTCAAGGACGATAAATTTTTGATTAATTAAAAATATAAAAATATTTTTGATTTTTTAAAATATAAGATACCTAATTTTTTTTATCTAAAATATATAAAGATAAATTGATCTTTTAAAGAGACTTAAATGTCTCACATTTTAAAAAATGAAAAATATTTTTTGTATTTTTTTATTAGACGAAAACCTTTAAAAAAAAATCAAGAATTTATTTGTCGTTTACTCAAGTACATTAATTCATTCATAACAATAAGAAATTAAAGTAAAATATAATGAAGAATCCAAACCTTGTAAGAATGTTGTGATGTTGGAACTTTGATATTTATCAAAGACACAAGCTAAGTTAGTATATATATAGGGTTGTGATGTATATGTTTGAACTTTGAATATAATTATTATTAATTTAATTTTATGATGAAAAATTCCAATGCAAGTTTTGTTCTTAATATATGTGCATGTAGATGAATGATAACGACACTGAAAGACACTACTCTCATTAGACTAACAACGTTTACAATGTTTTCATTTTCAAAGGGTACGGTAGAAGTAGAAAGATAATTCATAATTCATAATTCATAATTAGCAAACGATCTAAATTACTTTTTTAATGAGCAGTTGACCAAAATGGAAAGTGAAACCTATTTAGTTTATCGAAAATAGTTGGTAGCTAAAGAAAATCAACTAAAAATAGTCCTAATTTATTTTATTTAGTATTTATTAATTGTTGCAATAATTAATAAATGCTAAATAAAATAAGTTCTGACTATTTTTTTTGTCTTCCTAATCTTACCCATTATTTATAATTTCGTTACACATAATTTGGATTACTAAACTTCACATCGAATAGTATTTAAATACTTGAGAATCTATAAGTTTGAATTCTCAATTTGACTTTATAATTTTACGATTAAATTCATATTTGTGTAGTTTTATGAATAACACCATCATACAAAAGAAGATGAGAATTCTACAGAAAACTTCTCGTCGGCTTTTAATTAGCCTTTAGATCTAAAAATATTAATTATATACATTTTTTATATATTTACTATCAAACATTTTAGAAAACTTTACTAATCTCTAAATCAAATTAAATTTAATCTTCATTCTTAAAACTAAAATCTCTCTCCCTCACCAAATCTACCTAAAATTAATGATATAAATAGTAGTATTGTTAATTAACATTTCATAGCATCAATATTATTATTATTATTATTATTATTGTTATTATTATTATTATTCAACCACGAATTATTAAAAGTAAAATGATGAAAATAAAAATATAGCTAGAGTTTAAGTTTTAAAGATAAAGTACTAAATTGGTCTATTACGTTTAGGCGTAATTCTGTTTTGGTTCTTAAGGTTTAAAATGTCCTATTTGAATTCAAAAAAGTTTCATTTAGTTTCAATATAGTCCCACCGTGAGGTCAAAGTTAAATAATTAACGAAATGTACAGCAGTATAAGAAAGATCGATAATCTGGAGGACAAATACAAGCTCCAAAGGCATAAAATCAACGATGGATGCATCAATACATTTATTTATCATTTTTCTTACAATTTAAATGAAATATTTTCTATATAGCTAAGGAGAATGATAAATAAATGTATTGACGTATCCACGGTTAATTTTGTACCTTTGGAGTTTTTGTATTTGTTCTCCAAATTATTGATCTTGTTCTTGTACTGCTGTCATGTAGGATATTTCATTAATTATTTAACTTTGACCTCATGGTGAGACTAAATTGAAGTTAAATAAAACTTTTTTGGATTCAAATAGGACACTTTAAACTTTAAGGACCAAAATAGAATTACGCCCAAACGTAGGGACCAATTTAGTACTTTACCAAATTTTAATTAGGATTTGAATTTAGAATTTTGAATTTAGAGTTTTAGATTTGTGATTTAAAATTTAGAATTTTGTTATAAATTTAAATGTATTGATTTTAAGAGTTTAGAATTTTGATTTTATTATTTTTGTTTAGATTGTGTTTTATTTTACATTTGAATATACTGATTTCTAGAGGGACTGATTTTATATTTTAAATATAAGATAGAAAAATTATGAGAAATTAAATCTAAAGATGTGTTTCTTGTTTCTTGCACTCACTTAAATGGATCTTAATAGTCATCATTGGAATGAATAAAGGCTAAGTTTCATTTTTTACTTAGTTGTGCTGTTTCAAGGAATGTTGTACTTATTTTTTGTAAATTAAATATATTTTAATTCTTTATTTATTATATTTTATATTAATAGTTTAAATTTAAAAGAATAACTTATATTATTATGTTAACCATTTTTCTGGAAATATTATAAAAAAAAGAGGAGTCTTACTAAAAGTTATTAAAAAATATTTTTTTATATTTTTAATAGATTAAATATATCAAAACCTAAACTTCTTTATTATGTTATATATACTATTAAAATATTTCTTATAGATACAAAATAGCTGAATCCCAAATTAAATAAAAGGACAAAATAGCCCTATACTCTCTACTTCTTGAAGGTGGTATTACCATTTACCATTTTGCCTAGTATACATCAATGCATCAATTCTCGATAAACATGTGGAGAATTTAATGTGCTAAGAACAACAATAATATGTGGCGCGTGCATAAATTAAAGATGATTCGATGTTATCTAAAAGTTGACAAAACAAGCTTATAAATAGCTTCTCTACCTTCTCTTTTGTACCTTTCTAGTTTGTCTTTACTTGAATTTCATTGTTTTACGTTCAAATTTCCCATAGGTCAATTTTAAGTTGTTAGCTTCACCACATAATAATCATCATATACAGAAACTATGAATAAAAATAACCATGAAATTATTAATTAATTGGATTAAGAGATTATGAATTTCTAATGGTGTAGATGGAAATTTTCAACCTGATCTTGGCTTGTCCAACAAGGAAAAGGCACAAAAATAGGTACATATACGTATAGCCATAGCCACCTTCTCTTTACACCAAGTTGGCAAAGGCTAAGAGATAACACATCATCGGCAACAAACTTAAACAACCAACAAGGGTTAGGTTTCCACGTGGCAACCATTTATAGACTCTTAAGCTCGCTTTTCATGGCCCATTTGGAGAAGAAACCTCTCTTCCTATGAAAATATCGAATATGTTGTTGTTGCTTGTCGGGGTTAGGGTTTATAGTTAGATTTATGTATTTTTAATATTAACAAAATATTATTTGTACACTAAAATTAACTACTAATGTATTTATATATAAATACATGTGTAGTTTAATTTATTTTTAATGTGATATATTTATATTTTAATATACATTTTATACTAATAATTAATTTTAATGGTTAATTTTGATGTACACGTAATATAGTTAATATTATTTATGGCCCGGAGACCAAAAGATTATTAAACTTGTATATTATTCGAGTGTGGAAAACATGCATTGTATTTTTGATATTTGAATGCTTTATTAAGTTCTAAAAACCTAATTAGGTAAACTGATAAAACTAAATGTTTAAAGGTTGAATCGAAATTAAATAAAATATAATAAAATAATATATTTATATAAAAATATCTAATTTTTTAAACAAAAATTAGATTTTATTATTTTAAACAAATTAATTATTATTAAAAAAGTTAATTTAACTAGTTAACTGATTTTTTTAAATAATTTTTTAATTTTTTTACCAATTTACTTACAGTTAATTTTTAGTTTTGACTAAACTAGTCTAATGGTTAATTCTCAATTAATTTGGTCGAATTAATTATATTCTATAAGGGAGGCGCGAATTGAAGATAGTTTGCAAAATCAAATGCCGGCGGTTAACCAGATCGCCATGAATATGGGCGCCGAGATTGCATTTGGCGACGGTTTTCAACAACTACTAGTATAACCGCCGCTAAATCAAAATTTTGCGGCACACCAATAAAAAATCACCGTCAAATAAGACTGACACGATTACTTCATATTTACCGACGGTTTTCAAACCGTCGCAATTTATGTCGATATGTCCAACACTAAATTGTACTATAGTTTCGCACAAATTTACTAGCGATTGCAAACTGCCACCAGATGTAACAGTTTTCATAATCTTTGAACCCAAGCAGAGGTGGTTTAAAATCGCCGCTAATTTAAGAAAATTTTTAAAAAAGGAAATTTGTGTTTTTTTCAAAAAAATACGCATAATTTATTTAAAATATTATTGAATTATTTTTTTAATTTTTTATTATTTTAAGAGTGAATATTTTCAACCTTAGAATCTAAACTTGTAGCAAAAATAAAATTAAAATATAAGCAAAACGAAATAATATATCCATCAAAATACCAAGATAATAAATCTCTTTGAATGAGGTGCTCAGTCTAATTCAATAAAAAGTTTGCTTCAATGCAAAATATCTCCAATCCTAATATTCTATTTTTCACTCTATCATTCCACAAAACTCATCCCTGCGGCGATGTCTAGTGGCAGCTCCTCACCCTGTCGTTGAAATAGATAAATCAGAGCACTCTCCATCGCCTTCATCTTTTTCTTAACTGCTGCTGCGTCATCCTCCATCGTCTTCCTCTTCAACTTCTTGCCTTCCAGCTCTGCCTGCAGTTCAAGAAGCTTCCTCTGGGTCTCTTCTAGCTGGACTCCGTTGCCCGGCACATGTGAGTTCGGACCGAAAAGTTGACTAGGAGTCGGTCCGAAACCAACACCACGCACTCTTCCCGGTTTTTCTTTTTCAAAAATTCGAGCAATGGAATCATTTTGAGACAACACTCTAGCAGACGCATCCTCTTACTCAATTTTCTCAATTCTTTTCTACAGTCACAAATTAGCAAATACAATCATGTTGTGGATAAGTCCATCTCATGTCAAGAACATGCCAAACAGGAATATTAATTATATCACTTTCATCACAGTAAAACAGACACAAATATTACGATAAAAATTGGGGCACAACAGACAACAACATAAAACAACTAAAATAGAGTATATGTTTCATAGGATGCCAACCACTGTAAAAAGAAATAAAGGATAAGTGAAACTGAATTATTTAAATTCTACCCCAACTGTCTCTAAGTTACTATTTAGTTGAAAATGTCGAGAAACATAGCAAGGTAAATCTGTAACAATAATTAAAAGTAAGGTGAATCAAAAAATTGGGGGGTTTCTGCAAAATTGGGGTTCTCGATTAATGGTTATAACATGAAAAGGGGGAATGGACAAGTTGAATTATGATAAGATCCTCACCTGGGTGGGTTCTTCCTTGATATTTCTCGACTGTGCTCCCGCTCTTGGTTGGCGCGCTACCAAACTCAACTCGCGGGTTTCTGCACAATTGGGGAGATGCAATTTCGAGTTCTAAGATAAAAACGGGAATTGAAACAATGATTTGAAACTCACCTAGTGGTATTTATTGAAGTAGTCGCCGGGTATGTTACGGCACAGAGGGGGTAGTTTTGTTTGGCGCCTCTACTCCCGCTTTGTTCGCGCCAGGAAGATAGTGTAAAACGAGAAAGTCTGAAGATATAAATCCTAATTTGGCAGCAATGTTCACTCCCCAGCCGCTATCCAGGAGAGTTTTGTGACTTTTACCAGACCGCCGCTCACCTCTGGCACGATCCTTCCAATCTGCGGCGATTATAGTCATGACTGCTATTCTCCTGTCGCTACTTTTTGCTTCTGCCGTAGTTTATAAACGTTGTTTCAATTCTCATAAGCATGTATTTAGCACTAATTCTTTTACTAAAATTAAACTGTTTAGTTCAACTCTAAAAAATAATTAAAGAAGCGATTTATAAAATCAGAGTCATGGTCGAATTTATAAGTCTTATCTCACAACATCACAAATAATTATATTTAAATTAAGTTGATCCAATTGTTATGAAATCGCTTTTTTCAAAAACTTAAACTAATAGAAAGATATTACAATCTGAATGGTTATAATTTTAACATTTTTTTTAAATAAAAATCTATTTTAAATTTGTTTAATTTTAAGCTTCTTTTGGATTTAGCAATTTTTGCATAGCAATTTCTTTTATTTATCTTATGTTATTTTTTCAATTTTTTTTTAATTCATCAAGATCAAATTTTAGACTTTTCGAATATAGAATTCTAATATCATATTATAAAATAATTTTTGCCAAAAATTTAAACCAATAAAAAAAAATAATATAAACAGTTATATCTTCTAATACGAACAACACCCAAAAAAATAACTCAAAAGACAAAGATTGAGTCATACTTACAAAAATCACATAAAGTTATATCGTTAATGATGAGAAATTAAACTTATAATACAAGGTGAAGGGGATAGCAGCCATTTCTTTCCTTTTAGTTTCATCATATGTTCCGTATCAAACAAATCACGCTAACATATATAATAATAACAGATCTGTTTCTGCTGGCGCCACCACTAATAATTAAGCCCTACCACATTCCTAACTAATTCATAATCATAATTAATAATATATATGATGATATACATATATACGTTATTAATATGTAGTTATCCATCTTAAGTAACTAATTAGTAAGAGAACCCATTGCTAGGTATATACGTGTATGAATACCTAGTAGCCATTTCTGTCAATAGTGTTTGGTAGTAAGTGAAGATGTTTACGTTTGCGTATATTAGTAATAAATAATATAGTAATAATAAGATATATGGTGGCCAAGGTCAACCCTGAATTGGCAATGGATTATGCGTATATTATTCTACGAGATACCCATACAATAATAATAGATTCTTTAATTTATCCATTGATGAAGACCCCCAAAACCTTTCTATATTTAGGTAACTTTATATTATTGTTTTCTCCACATTGTTTATTAAAAAAAAAAAATAAATTACCTTTCGTAATAATTTGACCGGTTTCTTTAACTTCTGGGGTAGTATTAGGTAGCCAAAGAGTAATTACAATATAGAAATATTACTAAAAAATTCTCATTCTCTTGATAAGTAAGTGATATACACCTCCTTATCATCCACTCTCTTTATCATTCACATTTATTCTGTGTGGTTAGAGTCATTAATGTTCTTTCTAAAATTAATTTATGTTTCTCTCAAATCAAATCCCTAACATCCCTCAATCACATTATTTCTCATTAAAATATAATTTCTCTGCATAAATTATGGAGGTTAAATTAAAAAAATTTAACAATTTTTACTATACAATATTAGTGCACATGAGATAATTTGAATAATACAATAAGACGCATAGTTTAAATTTTGGTAATATTAATTATAAAAATTTATTAATTATAGACATCATAAGTATGAAATTATGAATATTATGTGCACAAAATTATGGATGTTATTAATATGAAATTATGAATGTTATGTGTATAAATTTATGGATGTCATGAGTAAATTTATCAATTAAATAAATTAATTTAAGAATTTGATATTTTTTAAATTCAATTATGATAAAATTTAAACATTTGTAGTAACTTGATAGTTACTTATGCAATAACTAAAAAATGATATGTGTATGGATGTAATGTCTAATAAACATGAATTTAATTTTTAGATGTTAGGTGTATGTAATTATAGATGTTATGTATATGAACTTATGAATGTTATGTGTATGAACTTACTTAGTACAGTATAATTATAAATGCACATAAAAACACAAAAAAAATTATATCAGATTATTATCATACCTCATCAAAGTTAATGTGGTTATATTTTCGAAAATTGGTTGACTGACAATAATTTCATTGAGTGAGTCCGTCTGTTGTTCAAATTATTCTTTAGTTCCTTCTGATATAAATACCGTGTTAAGGTCGATTTCAAATGTCATACTATTTGCAATGATAAAAGCGATTTTTTGTAAATTTCCTTGACCTATCCCAATTATGCTTGTAATTGAACTAGAATTGTGTTTGTTAACTTCTAACGTATACGACTTACAACTCATGATCCTTGTAACAATGATAAAGGTATTAAACAAGGCTTTTACGTTTTTTAATTTCTGAAATGGTAATAAATGAATTAAAGGAAATAAAAATTAAAGTCAATTGCAATTATTTAATGTAATTGATATTATAATTACTATTTTTAAATATAATTATTATTAATTTTTATTGTATTTTTATATATAAAAATCAAATTATAAAAAAAAATATTAAGTATTGATTATAAGAATGCTTAATAGTAAGGAATATGATATTATAATTAATATCATTAATAAGTGGAGTTGATAAGAATATGATAAGTGGAATGATAAGCGAGTAGGATAAAAAATAAAGTTGTTATTAAGTGATATATATTTTAGTACTATAAAAAGAATTAATTAATCATAGTCTGACGGTTAAAAATTAAGTAATTTATATAGTTTGAAGGGATCAAGGTCGATTCCCTACTATAATTATTTTAGAATTTCTTCTAAAAAATTATATATAGGTACGTTTTTACCCGATTGAACTGAATCAGTTCGCTCGCATTCAATCAATCGAATTTAATAACTATAGTAATAGATATATAATAAAAAAAAATTGAGTTACAAAAACTAATTTTCATTATATATAGAAATACATATTAACAAAAGTGTTTTCTCATTGACTCATTGTATTTTCATAATTTATAAACACTTGTATAGAAATATAAAATAAGAGAAATGTTAGAGAATTAATTTTTTTAGTTAATATTAATCAATTTTTTAAAATTATTTTATTTATCTTAAATTATAGAAAGATCCTAAGTTATAAATCATAAACTAACTCTTTATGTCAAATTCTATATTATAAACTTAAATTTTAAAGTTAACTAATTAAAAATTAATTCCTTAATTATACTTTCTCGTAGAATAACTAACATTATTTTTATACCAAAAAAGTCTAATCTCAATGAGCCATATCACTTGTATGAAATTACATAATCATCAAATATCCACAGTTATAAGTAAACTTTATAAATAATATAATTTAAATTTATTCACATATATTTATAATATAAATACAAATAAAAGTACAAAAAATATAATAATAGATATAAGTAGTAGTTAAT
>NC_029774.3:8588630-8589765 GCF_000817695.3 Arachis duranensis | reverse complement strand
ATTCGAAAAAAGTTTAATTATTACTTTGTTGTGAAATCATTATCAACTACTACATAAAATTTTATTATTCTACTTTAAAAAAAATCAACCATATTAAATATACACTAAAATCAGCCACAATATATTATGTATAAATATATATTATTTTATTTATTTTAATGTATATTTTATATTACATAATATATTATTTAATTTATTTTAATATGTATTTTATATTTTAATATATATTTTATATTAGTAGTTAATTTTAATTACAAATAATATTTTTAAAAAAATATTTTGATAATTAATTATTATATTAAATAAAATATATACAAATTAAATATACTAGTTTCTACCGGCCATACGTGTACTTTTGTTCTGCATATATACATTCTGTCAATAATTGGTGTAAAAGTCATTGTCGTCTTAATAATTCATATCATGGTATATCATCTGGATATTATTTTCTCATCAATCAGAAACTTTGGCATTATTTCCTTTTCCATATTAAAAAATTGATTCTTTCATGGCAGTAATCAAAATCATAGTTCTCATTCAAAGCAAATCTCCAACTAATGTTTTAGGTAGTCTTTGTTTTGCAGTACTGAGACAGAGACTGAGAGACTGAGACACAGTATTATGTTTGTTGGTTCAGAGACTGGTATTAAAGTTTCTGTCTCTGTCTCCAAAATTTCAGTATTTCAGTGCCTCCAAAATGTAGGGACACAGGGGACTGATATTTTTAGAAACAAAGACTGAAACTTTAATAACATTTTATACCTAAAATACTCTCATTTTAATTAATTAATTCCAATTTTATCTTTTGTGTAAATTAAATTAGAATTTTATTCTTGTTTCAATTTTTGTCTCTCACTTGACACCAAACAGAATACTAAAACTTATTTCAGTCTCTATCTCTTAGTCTTTGTCTCTCAGTCTCAGTCTTTCAGTATCTGTCTCTCCACCAAACATTACCTTATTGATTAGTGAAACAGTTCATCTTCCTTCTACCAAACAACGGTTTTACTATTATTATATAATATATATGAATCCAGTTTTTTAGGAATATATATTTTATATTTATATATAAGATATCCCCACAGGCCACAGGGAAGCAGTAGTTAAGGTTATAAGGATGAAAAATGGGAGGAAG